>NC_046184.1:113198493-113508314 GCF_011004875.1 Balearica regulorum gibbericeps | reverse complement strand
AAGAATGCAGAAGAGGCTCTTTTATTGCTTTCACAGGGGTAAGAGTTGAATATTAAAGTACATTAGAAAAAGGAGATGGAAAGAGAAGATGAAAAACATTTTTTTCTTTCACTCTGCTCCAGAATTTCTAAAATTAAACTCTCAGCATCTTATTATTTTTATTGGAAGATATGAGGGAAAAATCCCTATGCTGGATAATTCAAAGCCCAGATAGATTTATTTAGACTCAAAATATACAGCCCTAGCTAACACTGCCTTTTTAAAAAGCTATTGCACTATTACTCGGGCAATGCACATAATTTATGATTTTCTTTTTAAAATGGAATCAAATCATTTATGATGCTGGGTTTTTAATGTCTTAATCCAGACTTTTTCTCCCAGATCTTGCAGGAATAACTTTAGATTATTCAATGTCCAAAAATATCCTACATCTTTTTCATTTGTCTATCTAAAAGACAGAATTCTAGAAGAAGTGAAATCTTCCAATTTGAGTTGAAATTTAATAAATCATAAGTGCATTTTGGGGCCACAGTTTATGTTCTGGGAATCAGATTTCTGAAAAAGTCAAAAACCTTCTTTTCGGGTCCATGAAGTAGTGTTGTTTGCAGGCATCTGTTAATTTTCAGGTATTTTATTGCTTTCTTATTCTATGTTATCTTCACTTTATTGTTGTTGTGAAAAAGGATTTTTGGTGACAATCTTCCTCTTCTCTGTTGCATAAAAAGGCAAAATTCTCACCTTCCTCCCTTAATCTCCAAGAAGGAAAAAAAAGAAGAGTTAATAAGCTTTTGCTCTGGCAGTAATTTATAGCTCACTAGTGTCAGTGAAAGAGTACAAATGAAATAATACTGTTGGTTAGGAAAGGACCATGAATTGCATGACACGTGCAATCCTGAGCTTTGCAGGAACTTGAAAGGGCTCAGCTTTTCGCCCTCAAAGCTGTTTTCTTGTTGCAGATGTAGTCACCAGGTGACTGGCAGCAGCCCTGATACTGCTTCAGCCAGTGGGGCCCGGTGCTCCCTCCCTCAAGGTGCTGGTGTCCACGTGTCAGCCATTAAAAGGAGCAGGAGCATTACTGGTCTTTCCAGAAGGTGCATGGAGGAACCGGAGCCGTCAATTTGTTTATACTCTTCACATGCTTTTCCAGTGATGTTGTGGATAAATACAGTTTGCACTCCTGGAGTTCAGGTGTGTGCTGATCTTGCCCAAGACAGTACTTATTTCAGAGAGAGGCAATTTATGAAGAAACAGCGTGTTCCTGAATAGTAGTTGCTCTGGATGATCTGGGGTCCCATGCAACTTTTAAATAGGTGATGAGGATATATCCTTAGATGCCAGAAGATCTGTGATCCCCCTTGAGGGAGAATGATGGACTCCTGAAAAATGGGCCGAATGAGCAGGGATGAGGGTCCCTATGGTGGTCTTCCAGTTCAGTTCGCACAAGAAAGAGCTGCAATCTGTTTTGTAATATCTGGTCTGTGGCATTTGCGTGGTGGCTTCTCCCTCTGCACTCTGTGGTCTTCTTTCCTCTGAAAGCTCATATTTGACTTGTGCTGTCTCTGTTGGGAGCTGATTGTGCACTACTTTGCAATGATTCACCAAGTGCTTATTTAGGGGCTATGTTGCATCTAGGCAGAAATCTTTCAATATTAAAAATGTCTTAGTAATTTACATAAGCTACTAGATTGGCATTTAGGTTACTTTTGTCTTCAGAGCTGACCACCAAGAAGGAAAAAATATTTCTGTTGGCCTCAACTTCTCCATAATTGGGAAGGAGATCTTGAGTCAGCAACATGCAATTTTATACGAAGCACGGACTGAATGCAAGATACCAAGTTTGGGCTTTTGCCTCTGTTGGAGTATTTTGAGACTGAATGCTTGAACCATGGCCTTCTTTGGGCCCCCGAGGGGAACCTAGAAAGTCCAGGATCACAGCCTAGAAGAGCTATGTTTACATAATACAACCAAATTTTTCATTAGCAAATCAGATAGAAACATTGTCTTAGAGTTATACTCAGTGGCATTTCGTTTCTCAAAGAGAAGCCTGTCATAGAAAGGATTTAACTGGCAAGGAAATAACACGTTGTTACCTCGGTTCACTCAGTTGTTGAGTTTCAGCCAGAGATTGACTCAGTTGAGTTTGGTATGTTTGTGATGCCACTGGGAAGGGGCAGGGGAAGTCTTTTGCAGTGCTGCCCTCCTGAGCCACCCGGTTCCGGTCTCTGCTGTGCCAGCGCAAGCGCTTGTGGGAAAGCCTGAAGGATGCCTTGTCCAGGGATCAGGTCCCAGGTCTTAACAGCTGAGGAAAGTCACGCTGATGCCTCTCCTCTTTCACCCTGCCACCCAAATGACACACAGGAGAGTGCTACTACTATCTTTTTGTCATCATTTTTGTTGTTATTTTACAGAAACTTCAATACAAAGGTGTGGTTGTTAAGGGGTAGAGGGGTTTCTGCCAAGAACCAGTTCATTTTCTTTCATTGGTTTGTTTGTCTCAGCCAAAGGAAATTTGGCAGCAGAGGATGGTTATTAGCTCATAGCTCAGCCAGAAACTACAACCTGTGCCGCAGTGCTCGGGGTAGTGGTGCACACAAGGCTGTTGAGAAGGAAACAGTCTTATGTGGAGAAAATTAAATACAGTAAGGACAGGCCTTCACTGTGCCTTCACCATGCACAACTTTGCAGGTGAAGTTAATCTGAACTGGCAGAGTGGTGTGAAACTATGAAGACAGACACCAAGGCCAACAACAAGAAAATGAAGGGAGGACACAGAAGACATCCTGGAGTGTGACAGAGCTCTCCTTTGGTCTCCACATCTAGCGTTTACTTCTCTGTTTAGCCAATCGCATTGGAAATCATGAGGAACTGGTCTTCTTCATCACAACCATCACAGTTCTTTCTCTTGGAAAATTAATTAATCTGTGTGTCACCTCCGTCCCGCCTTGGTGCTCCTCTGCCTCACAGAACAAGAGTTAAGAGCCCCGTCTTTTCACCTGTTCCTGTAGTTCCTGCTCACTTGTTTCACTGACCGAAAAACAGTTAGGCCTGTGCAGGATGTTCTCTGGCACATCAAAATCACATCACGCGTGGCTGGCTTCGGGGTTTGTTACAGGCGCAAAGCAGGCAGCAGGCATGCTAAAAGGTGCCAAACTATCAACTTTCTGGCAACCATGACTTTACAGGCTTGGCTTCAGGCCAGGTAAAAATACACTCTAGATGCATGGCTGGGTAAAACTAGGCAGGTTTGACTGTCAATAGCTCAGAGATTTCAGGATCTGACAGGCAAGAGGTCCAGAAGTCACAATAGTAAAGTCAGTCTCCTACAGGAAGAGCTTCCCAGGAGGGGAGCTGCGGGATTCTCCTGCACTGAGCTCATGGACCGTGCAAAGTCAAGCGTTTGCAGAAGCTGGTATAAATAAAATCGCTGTCAGAAAGAGTAT
The DNA here is from genome assembly GCF_011004875.1 of Balearica regulorum gibbericeps. Lineage (NCBI taxonomy): Eukaryota > Metazoa > Chordata > Aves > Gruiformes > Gruidae > Balearica > Balearica regulorum. The sequence goes on along the minus strand of NC_046184.1, from coordinate 113,504,874 downwards.
GTTAAGAATTACCTGAAAGATAATATTCCTGGGATTCTCCTAAGCGTTTCTACTCTGTTGCCAAACACGAACTGTTACTGGGGGTTACTAACTTTGTGATCTTCTTGGAGGCCCACCACATCATCCTGGCCTTGAGCGCCTTGATGCTCAGAGGGCTGGAAGTTGGGCAGCAGTTTCAGCCTCTCCCGGTGTTGATTCACAAAGTGTTTTAAATGGCAGGCTCATCCAGCAATGCAGACTGCAGGCATAAAAAGAATAAAAATCCTGAAATTAAAGCAAAGACTACATTAGGTACAATTGTGCCATAATTTTCTGTTGAGGTCAACATCAGGTTGGGCCTTGGATTCATGAGCACAATGAGGAACATTTTGAAAAGTGGAAATTGCATTATGGCTTCTGTTTCCTTTCCAGGGAAGCATGTGAAGCACATTACAGAGCAAGGGAAGGTCATGACTGCAGGGAGCAGCACAGGATATCTGAGTGGGAAAGGTGGGGCCAGAGGAGCTGCTGCAAAACAAGGACAGAGAAGCAGCAGGAGAGCATGAGGGTGAAAAGTGGTAACTGGAAACCTTGCAATATCTTACTCAGAATTCCTTCACGTTTAAGGTAAAAAAAAAAAAAGCTTTCCCTTCTCCCCAACTGTATTTCTGAGATTTTTAATCTCATTTTAATTTAAATATGCATTGTTGGGGTGTGGTTTTTTTCCACATCCTGGCAACATTCTGAAATATTTTAACTGCCAGACAGATAGACTCAGTGTTTCAAAACCAGCATCCGCATACGTGCGTATATTAGTCTGATGAAAAGGCTGGGAATAATCAAAATGTATTTGCTTAGCCATGATCAGTTCGTAACACCACTGTGTATTAAGTATTGTGCTTGCTATATTGTGGCATGCACCTCCCAGCTATATTTCATGCATCATTCCCTCTGTCGATAAAATTATTTCTGAGCCAGCCCTGCACTGAGTCTTAAGCAAGGTGGAAGCGATGCCATCCCTCCCTCCACCCCCTCTCTTTCGGGCAATAGGAGGATCCCAGGCCTGTCATACACAGGCAGGGGCAACAGTCTGGGGACCAGCTAGAGGAAGAGCCTGCTTTCTCTACTCTCCCTTTACTGTAGCAGCTACATTGGCCTTTCCAGGATCACTTATTTGAAGCACTTTGCAGCACTACTGGCCAAGCAACACCTCTGGCAGTGCACTGGGGAGAAAAGCGTATGGTTTGGCATAAAGGAAGTAAGCATAAAATGTCTACATATTTCTCAAATGGCAAATTGTCTGAAAAGTCTGTCCGATGATAGCCCAAACCAGAACAAGCTGTAATTACAGATCCTTTAGGTTTGCCGTTTATATGATTTTTTCTCCGGTTTTGCAAGTGTGCCACAGTTACGCTTCAGTGGCTCAGCAGCCTTTTAACAAGCTGTAGAAGTTACCCTATTGCTCAGGCACTGGTAATACTAAAAGACAGAACGTACTATCCTTTAAACTTTTGCAAGATCATGTAGCTTAACAATATGGAGCCATCTCAAAGTGATGACCTGTCCACAAGGAGCGGGGAGAAGGGAGGTCAGGAACTGGAATAATTACCCACTACCTTTTTATTGTACAGCTGCTATTCAGGATATTTTGGTGCTTGAGTTAATAATCTTGCAAATAATAAGGTAGAGAGGGAATGGCACAGAGGAAACTATTTGGAAGGAATTAAACATTAACAACACACCTTAAATACAACCAAGTAGGAGCAAAAGAAGGGAAATACTGTCCAAGTACAGTCTGTACCCAGTTTTAACAGGCAGGTGGGATTTGTTTACGGAAGCAGACAATCATCTCCTTCCTCCCTGCGGTAAAACATGTATTTCAAGGAAGTACTAGCAGGAATTTTGTCTAAGTACAACTTGCAAAGTAAAGCCTCAAAAACAGGCCTGGTCTATTTGAGTTGATACTCTGTAAATTAATTATTTAATTTAAAACAGGAGGCAGCAGCTAGCTGACTATTTAACTGATTCCCAAGTGGATTGCTTTTCAGTCCACACTACCCTGGTGTCTGTGTTCCAGGGTTGTAAAACTCTGTGGTGAGAAGTCTGCTGGTTCTGCTATGGCGTACCCTCCATCAGTTTTTATCATAGAATTACAGAATCACAGACCGGTTTGGTTTGGAAGGGACCTCAAAGACCATCTAGTTCCAAACCCCCTGCCATGAGCAGGGACACCCTCCACTAGACCAGGCTGCCCAAAGCCCCATCATCCTGGCCTTGAACACTTCCAGGGATGGGGCATCCACAGCTTCTCTGGGCAACCTGTTCCAGTGCCTCATCACCCTCACAGTAAAGAATTTCTTCCTTATACCTAATCTAAATATGCCCTCCTTCAGTTTAAAGCCATTACCCCTTGTCCTATCACTACATGTCCTTGTAACCAGTCCCTCTCCAGTTTTCCTGTAGACCCTCTTTAGGTACTGGAAGGCTGCTACAAGGTCTCCCCGGAGCCTTCTTTTCTCCAGGCTGAATAATCCCAACTCTCTCAGCTTGTCTTCATAGGAGAGGTGCTCCAGCCCTCTGATCAGCTTCGTGGCCCTCCTCTGGACTCACTCCAACAGTTCCATGTCTCTCCTGTACTGGGGCCCCCAGAGCTGGACGCAGTACTCCAGGTGGGGTCTCACAAGAGCAGAGTAGAGGGGCAGGATCACTTCCCTCGACCTGCTGGTCACACCTATTTTGATGCAGCCCAGGACACGGTTGGCTTTCTGGGCTGCAACACTGCTGGCTCGTGTTGAGCTTTTTGTCAACCAACACCCCAAGTCCTTCTCCTCAGGGCTGCTCTCAATGCATTTTGCCATGGGGTTCTTAAGGTACCCCAACAATAAAGCCAAAATGCCCTGGACAGCAAAGCCAGTCTCTCAGATGATCACTCACTATGTAGTTTTGTCCTTATGAAAATAAAGGGACAACCGTGGAGAGAGACAAACCCCTAAGAACGGGTCTACCTTCTCCGGCGGAGGCAGAAGGAAACGACGTGTCACCCCGCTGCACTTCTGCTGTTGGTCCAAGTAAACTGGGGTTTGCCAACCAGATTAAATAAATAGCCCAACACTTCCTCCCTCCAGGTAGCATCAAGTCTGAATAAGAGTTCAAAGAGTACTTTTTTCAAAACATCAGTGGCTGGATCAGAAGATCAAAGATGATTGATTTTTATTTTATTTTATTTTGTTTTATTTTATTTTATCTCAGAGAATGAGTTTTAAAAAATCTCTTATCAGCTTCTTCTTGAATGCCTGAAAGGAGAAAAAATTAAAGGGTATTTATTAGTATTAGCAGTAGTATTCCAAAATGTATTGCATGCATTATTATTAATATTATTCTAGAGATGCAGTGCCAGCAAATCACAGATACAGAGAGTTGGCAATAAATTAATTGGAGAACTAAAAAAGTACTGGAAATTAGGAAAGATGATGAGATGGAAGAGATCAGCTGAGCAAAGTGAAGACTGAGAGTGGCACGTCTTTCTTGCACTAATATGGTAATGAAATATAGCAAAGGCAGAGTGGGAATACTGATCTTCAGATGCTTCTAACAAGTTCTTGCCATACTCAGTCAAATTGCTGTAAAATTGCTAACGTGAGTTATTACAGGATGAAAAGACCTTTATGCCAATATAAATGCATCTCTGGTGCGGAGCTCTGTCACTTCTGCAGTGATAGTTTCTAAATTGATACAGTATTACAGAGTGAGCTGGGCTTTGGGAAAAAAAGTGGCTTAAGTTCACCTGTGCTAGCTTTAGCCTGTCTGCTCAGGTAGAGGACACGAGTCCAGACACCATGGCAGGAAATCCAGCGCCCATAAACACTATGTCATGCATACAGGGAAAAACAACCCAAATTCCCACAAAAATTGATGGGCTCTGGACTGACATTACTTCTCAGAAATTAAACTTGGTATTATGGTAACTAGTGCCATAAAACCTTAGTTCCCAACTGTTTGACAGTCAAGAAAAAACAGATCTAATACCATGGGTTATTTAAGAAGAAAATAGAGAAGAAAACAGCAAACATTACTGTGCCTCTGTGTCGTACATGGTGCTGCTGCAGCTCTCAGAAAACAACAGAAGAGGATGAGAAATGGTGCAAGGAGGGGTGGCCGGGGAGATCAGAGCCACGAAGCAGTCCCTGTACGCAGAACAGCCAAGTAGGACGGGCTGTTGGACGGGGAGGAGGCTGCAGGATGGGGAGGAGGTGGCTGCCAGGCAATGGGAAAGGTCTGTAAAATCATGGGCAGTGCAGCACGGGTAGCTGGCGGCTGACGAGCTGAGAGCTGGGAGGCTTGGGTGAAATTACTGAGCGTTCAGTTCAGAATAGACCGGAGGAGACAGTTCTTCAGTAATGTGATTAAGCAGGGGAGCTCTTTGCCACATGAGGCTGCGGATGCTAAAATTTACATGAGCTCAGGAGGAGGCTGGGCAGGTTTGCAGAGGAGAAATCCACTGAGTGATACAGTCAAAAAACAAAACAACCTGTCTGGGTCAGAAAGTTGCTGAGCTGTGGATCACTGAAGGAGGCCAGGAGAGAAAGTTTTCTCGCTCTTCTTATGCTCTTCCCAAGGCATCTTTTTGGCTACTTGCCCATGGTGGCTTCTCGAGTTTAAGAAAGCCTTTAAAGGTGTTCCAGGCTAAGGAAAAATGGGAATCAAGAGAAACCATCTGCTTGTGAAGGACAACAAACGCAAAAAGGGCAGGGGTGTGAGGGCTGCACAACCCAAAGCTGATGAGTCAGGGGCGCTGGGACAGCCAGCAAAGCCCTGGGCAGCACCCACTCCCTCCACAGCACCCAGCGGGTAAGGGCTGCTGCCAGGTGGGGACGCGGGAGGGCGCGCAAATGGAGAGAACAGCGCCAGCAGCTGGGGCTGTCCCGGCACGCTGAGGAGGTGCAGGTGTGGAGGCATGAGTGAGGCAAACATGAGGGGAGGGGGCCAACCCAAGTCTCAGCAGAGGGATTTTGGGGGGAGGCTGAAGCAGCATTAGGATGCAAGGGCGTGGCTGGAGGTCTCTGGTGCAGTGAGGCTGGGCGGGCGGGCATCTGTCCCCCTGTGCCCCCGCCTGGTTTGTCCTGACCCGTAACTGGAGCCAGACCTGCGTGTGCCCCCATGCAGGCACTTTTTGGGACATGCACTTTGATGGGGATCCCTGGGTGGGAAGCAGAGGTGGAGTGGGCCAACTCAGGAGGGACTGTCTCAGTGGCAGTGCGATTAAAACATTTTGCATTACAGTCTGTGGGCTTTCTCAAAAAGCTGAGTGAAAGGTTTTTTAATTTTCTTTGCAGTTCTGCACTAATAAAGCAGGTTCCCCAGCAAAGTTTTATGCTCCACGCCATACCACCTGTGAAGTTGGGGCAGAACTCAAGAAGGAAAACCAGAGGCCAACGGACTACAAAGTCCCTGCCATTCAGCAGTGCAAGCCATGTATACCTGGCTCCCAAATTTTGGCAATGCATTTGATAATTTATGCCTATTCAGTAATCATTCTTCCTTCAGGAAGCACTAACCTATTGAGCCATAAGGTTTGTAGGCCTCTGAGGTCCACTGTCCCCAAACTGGAGATGACTGCAGAGGTGATACTCATCTTGAGCAAGTTTGACATCCACGTTGCTTGCCTAACTCCCAAAGTAGTAGCCTTCTGGAGGGGAAAGGGGCTTAAATGAACTCCGTTCCCACTCATTAAGACTTCAAGGAGCGGGGCTGCTCTTCAGTCTCTCTCCTTTTCGCCAGTTGTCTCAACCATAGCCACGGCAGGCTGGAGTGACTGCTGGTGACACCTCTGCCACTTGTTTGAAACACCAAGTTAGCGGTTCCCCCGAGGGATGGGTTCTCTGACCCCGGGCACCTCAGCCGCGCTGGCTGCAGGAGTAGTGAGAGCCCTGCCTGGCTCCAACATTGCCAAGGCCTTGGTGCCACCAGCAAAAGGCCTGATCCCCTGCAGAGTGTTCTGGTAGGCCAGAAACGTTAAGCTGTGAATGAGATTCATATTCTTTCCAGAGGGATGTTGCTAAATGCAGGTGGAAAGCTGCTGCTTTGAATATCTGGGTTTTACCCCAACAATGTCTCTTGACATTTCCACAGCTTTAATATTACTTTTCCCCCTCTACATCTTTACTTTTCTGTGCACTGTTTTTCTGTGGCAGTCTTTTTCTCTTCATTTGCTTTGCTTCTGTAAAGGACTTTGCATAATGTTTTCCTTCAAATTGTTCCATTTCAAAGTTTTCTCTTTATTTCAAACTTCTTAGTTGTTATGTGACTCTGCTGTGTGGTTTCTAGGTCTTCTTTTGCTTTACAGTGTCCTTTTCCTCTTAGGTACTTTCCCTTGACCAGCTCTATGGTGGTTATAGCATGAAAAATTGCTGTATCCCTCTGTGTCTCTACACAGAAGTCTAAAACATCAGTGAGAGAAAGAGAGACAAAGAAAGCTTTTTTTTTAATATAAAATAAGGGATATTTACTTACATGATATTTATTTTCAAGAATTCCCTAACAGCACAAAGAGAAACCTTGCCATTTTATGCAAAATACATGCTTATTTTTCTTCGTACCTTCTAGTCATACCATAGGCTTTCCACCAAAAGAACAAGCATTTATTTTTGTGCTGTGTGCCCAGAACAGCTACTGCATGACCGTCATCCTGCCAGGATTTGGTGCTGAGAAGGTGCAGCCTGATGTTTAGAGGCAGAGTGCTTCTCGTTCTACTGGGGACCGTTGTGAGTGGCAGGGGCTGCAAGTCTCTGAATTAGGATGGGTTTACGCTTTGACTCACCTTCAGAGAGTGGTATAGAATTACATATGTTCTGTTATATGTATTTGGGAGAGTACATCTCCTGAAGTCCTCTCAGATCCTTTTCAAGGCAAACACTTGATTCCTGGAACAGTTTCACATGGGTGGCACTGGATCTGATCTGAAGCCCACCGAGACCAGCGAGCGCCTTTCTGCTGGTACTCGGTCAGGCTGTAACTGGATTTAAAAAAGTGACCTACATCTTTTGCTCCGTATCTCAGGCTCTCTTTGCATAACAATCCATAGGTGGTCTAAATTTACCACTGCAGTGTGAAAACCTGAATCCGTGAGCAGCGGTGGGTCTAGCTATTTAAACGGTTTTTTGTCCTGATTTCAGAACCATGAGCATGACTTGCACTTACCAGTTTTGTCAGCAGAACTAAGCTGGTGAATATTTTCTTTGGTGACCATTTTTGCTTCTGGTTCATGGCTGTACCAGCAGGACCTATCGTGGGAACCAGCAGAAGAATGCTTTAGTGGATGTTCCTTATTTTGCTTACTGACTCAGGTTTGCTAGCCTGGCAGAAGTGGGTTTTGCTTTCTAATATAGTTGTGTTTAGAGGCCTTTTCCAGCTTGGAAGTTTTGCCAGTGCATTTCAGCCCTTTTTGAATTTCAGATGCAGGCAGATACCTGCTCCAAGAAGGGGCTCTCTACAGCTGTGTCCTGCCCTGCTGCCGTTTCCTTGCAGAGGCAAGATAGTGCCAGTCAGCCGACACCGCCAAAGCATCACTAGGAAAAAGCTGTAGGACTGCAAGTGAGTCCTTGGATCTCAGTTCTGTCACCCAAGGCAAGCTGGCAAGTACATAAGTATCTGCTTAATATCTCAGGAAGGGTGGAAACTCCTTTTGAAGATGGTATGGGACTTTTTTTTGTCTTTCTTCCTTTCTTTATGAACACTCTTACTTCTTACATAAACTGTCACTGAATCATCATTTAAATTAGTGGAGTGATACTGCTTTGGAGCAGTTGCTGTTGATGTGAAAGGGGAGAGTGGGCTTTGGGTGTGAGGCTGGGGTATCCAACACATGAAGAGTGTTTTCTCCCGTGGCTCAGGGCAGATGACCAAATGGTCTCACCATTTCTGGAACAAATGAGACACCTTTGCCTTTGGAGACAGCTGAGACAATCTCTATTGAAACTGTGTTTAAAATGGGCTTTATTCATATAGAACTTTTAATTGAGCGCTGGGAAGGTTATGTGTGCTAAGTGTGCACTCAATATTGTGTGTTACCCACTTCTGTCGGCCCTTAGAATGGAGGCTGGGTTATCTTCAGGGTGCAACTGGTTAGAAGTGCAGGAAACGGTTGTGGTTTCTGGGATTTGAGCAGGTCAGCCTGGCAGAACGTACCTGGGATGCTGGAGCTGGGCAGCAGCGGACCGTGCACAAAGCAGAAACGCAATGCAGTACGAGAGGCCAGTGGTCAGCTGTGGCTGGTTCTGCTTCTTCCACCTGGGAGAGGGATTATTTCAGCATACCAGTTCCCTGCGACTCTGCGATGCAGTGCTCTGAGTGAAGGGCACAGTGATTCATCCACTAAATGGATGTAGCAAAAGCACTAGCAATTCACTGTTGTTTGTAACAGGGGTACTGTGCATTATGCCTAATTTTTTTAATTGTGGTATTACAAGAAAACTTTCTGGAATGAAGGGAGTATTGTGTTGAAGTGTCTCCTGAATCAAACTGTTTTCTCATACAGCAGTTTCTCTCAAGGTAGAGATGATGTTCCCAGAGGGAGCAGGATGGCAAAACTCGAAGTCTCTTGGTCCCATCTTTCAGGAGCGTCAGACTCTCTTTTTCTTAGATGCAAACTATCGGGGATGTGGAAGCAGTGGAGGGGGGTTGTTTCTCAGTTGCTCATAGTGGTTGATACCAAAGCAGTTGATCACATCAGTGTTTTGAGCTACTGGTTTTACGGCCAGGTGCTTGCTGCCATGAATTAAGGATTCATAAATTAGGCCTGCAAAATATTAACAGGTTTACTCTGCCTGCATACCCTTCATTCATTGCTACATAACAGCAGAGAGCAGTTTAGCTCCCTGCCAGTGTATTTTAGTAAGACAGCAGATTGTCTGTGTTTACTTATGATATACAATTCAGTAATTGTACTGCCAATCTTGGCCAAGTTCCTGAATAGTTGGGGCCTAAAAACAAGCTCTTAAATTCATATTTAGGTTCCTAAATAGACCGTATGATTTTTCAAATATTGAATCCATCCTGACTCTTGCTGACTTTTTGGAAGCCAGTAGGCTATCAGCATTTTGAAAATCAGGTCTGCTGTGTGTTCCCACGCTTATATGGGAAAGCTAAACTATGGTTTAGACTCCTTTTACTATTTGTCTTTGTAGTATTGCAGTGCCTCTTTTATTCTCTACATTGCAATAATTCCTAGTGGATCTTATTCATGTTGACAAACTTATCAGTTTGGATTGATTAAAATGTCCAGTAAAAAAGTTGCCAGCAAGATTGCTATTTGAAATCTTTGTTGGAAGATGAAGAGATGCACAGAGTAAGAATATTTCTGGCAAGTCACTGGAGTTTTTTTTTTTTTTTTCATAAAAGGGCAGGCTATAAATATCATCTTTCATATAACATATGCTTCACTGCCTGTGCCTGACAACAAACCTGAGTGAACTAGGGTTCATCAGAAAGGCTGATTTTGCCCTCAATATTATCGGGAGCTCTTCAGTGCCTCTTGGTGAGGTTTTTCTCCCATGTGTCAGTGCAATAAGGCTTCGTTTCCTTTCTCTATGTAATTTCAAGGAAAGTCTGATTCATTACTTCAGGGGCTGAGCTAAATTCTTTCCTCTGGACCATTTTAAAAGAAGTCATTTAAGCCTCAAATACTTGTGCTGGCTGCAGCAGCAGATGTGTGAAAGAGTGGGCATTTGCTTTGCTTCTTGCAAAGCATCCTCAAGAAGAGGAGGCTCCCCTTAATCTGTGGGCTCAGAAGCACAGCAGAAGGACTTTTTGACCTAAGATGAAACAATGACAAAACTATTCCTGTGGAAGCACAGCATGCAAACGCTTCGGGATGCTTCTGGAATAGCTTACTGGGGATAACTTACTCTTTCTTTTCAAAAGAAAATCATACCAATGCCTTCAGGGAAAAAAAAAAAAAAAAGTCTTGTGTGATGAGGGGAAACAAAAGAAATTATTCTTGGTGATATTTAAAAGTAGTTGTATTCAAAAGGTCCTGGAATGGGAGGATTTAACATAGGGTGAATCAGCAGAGTGATCTGGCATGATTGCAAAGGTGACTTTGAAAGAGTTTCTCATTTTGGTCTTGGAGATCTTTCATTTCTTCTATTCAAATGCCCCGATGGATCAAAATTTGTAGCATTTTCAGGAATCAATATGCACTTTTTTCCTCAAATGAGGGCTGCTCCTGAGAAAATAATTTTGTTTTGTAAACATTATTTGACTGAGACTGACTGCATGTTTCCATTCCCCTTGCAGAGGCACAGCGATAGCTGGAATTGTTTTCGGTATAGTATTTATAATGGGAGTGATTGCCGGGATTGCCATCTGTATCTGCATGTGCATGAAGAACAACCGTGGGACTCGAGTAGGGGTCATCCGAACTACGCACATCAACACTATCAGCACGTACCCAGGTAAGGAAGCAAAATGACAGTCCTGCAAGAGTGCCTGTGTTCATGGCAGGAGTGTATCTTTGGATAGTTATGGCTCTGCAGTAAATGGGGGATGTGAATACAGCAGGAGGCTCTTCTCAGTCCGGAGGGGAATGGCACGACTCCCTGCTGAGAAACGCAAGACAGCTCAGCCTGTGCAGTGTTCGTCAGTGCAGCACTCTGCCTGGGCTAATTTATTCAGCTACTCAGTGGGCTAATGAGATCTGGCCGGGTGCCCGCAGTAGCATACACAGCTGTATGGCTTGCGGTGCCCGCAGTAGCATGTTGAGACCTCGCTCAGGGCGGTGCTGCATTGTGCAGGACGGACCTTCTCTCTGTGCCAGAGGCTCTCTGGCGACGGATCAGTTGTTCTTCTTTTGTGTTCCGGTTCTTGTATTTGCTCTTGTTCACGTGCAGTCAGCTCCCTTTCATTATCTGATATAATAGGGGCCCGGCATACCACAGAGAGGGGAAAACCTGGACAATAAGGTCTGTGGATCATAGCGCAAAGGCTTTGAGTAGTGCCATGTGGAGTCTAATGCAGCCCAAGCTGGCTGGTCCTCAGCCAGAGCTCACAAGCCCTGCTGGGTGCTGCAGGATCCCAGATGACTTCTACAAAGGCACACGGGCATCTTTGCAGGCTGCTCTGTGCTGTGCGTCCCAGGAGGGACTGCTGGCTGGCACGTGGTGCTGGATGCAGGCTAGCTCTCTGCACCCGCCTGGCACCATGCCTCAACTGATAGGAACTTGGAGCACGGTGCAGAGATGCACATTGTGCCTTGGTCAGAGTAAGCTGAGTGTTGGACGTGCCCAATGCAGGTTTGTCTGTGGGTTAACATTGTTTTGGTGTAATGGGTTTTTAGGGCTGCACCAGGGGAGGTGCAGAGCCTAAGTCAGATCTGGCACTGAGTTAATAAGCTGTCACAGGCTCTGGGGCACCCCAGGGGACAGTAGGAAGCCCTCATGGGTCTGCTCCAGTGCCGTTGTGCCCATAGTGAGTGGGCACTGGTACATCAGGCTGTACCTGAGCTAGCTCTGTGCAGAGCCACTCTCTGCACCACACTTGTCAACTCACATCAGTCTAGGACTGGGCCACAGGAGCACCAAAGGTGGATCTGCACTGAGCCAGCTGGGGTCTGCAAGGCTCATTTGTCTGAACTCCCCACCACGTGAAAGTGGCCACATTATTGAAGAGCAAAGCTGACCTGGAAGAAGCATAACAGTGTTTATGCCATGCAGCTATGTCTCTGGTTCAGTGACATTGTTAATTACAAAGCCAGGAGCGATTGCCTTGGGATAACTTGGGAGTTCACTGTAATAAAAGGCAATGGTGTTTCATGGATAAAGTCCCCTCATCTCACTCTTACAGATCCCCTGCCTTTATATTCCCTCCTGTTGCAAAGGTTGTAGCAAACCCCAGGTGCATTATGTATGCTTATAGGCAAGCTATGCAATATTTATTATGTGTTCCTTTGTCACATTCACTGCTCTCAGTGTCTTTCTCCCTCATTCTCTTACTTTTCAGTTAAACTAAAACCATCTATAATCATCCTTATCATTGCAACCTTGTTTTGCATAGAGAGATGAGTAATGAAAAAAACCCTGCAATATTCTCAACCATGAATTGCTGAAGAGCTACTTCAGAATCTAATAGTCACTGCAAGCTGTAAAAACAAGAGCAAAATGAAGACTCCAGAGCTGTAGCCTTTTCCTCCCCAAGTCTGCTCCTGCAATGACTCACCCCTATCTCTCCACCTCCAGGCAGTTTGTCTGCACACTCCTGGTGCAAAGATTGGTTTGAGCAGTTCTTCCTCTCAGCGGCAGCAGTTTTTGGAAGATGGGGAAGCTCTGAAATGATTGCTGTGTTCCCTGCTGTCATGAACACTTCTGGAGTAATGACTGGCCTGGCTTTGGCTGCAGGGTTTGTGACCAGCCGTCTCTCCTGCCATTACCTGTTCTGGACAGGAACGCCAAGTGAGGGCATGCCCTTCCTTTGGCTTCAGCTACAGGAACAGCCGGGTTTTCGGAGAGCAGGGAGTGCTTTTCATGGCACACTGGCATTTAAATCTCTTTCCCCCATCACAAACATCTTAGGTTTCTGTTTCCTCTCTATTCAAGTACTATTTCACTGTCAGTCTGATTGAGACAGCTAGGAAGGGGATAGGGGGGCATCCGTAGTGACATAAACAGAGACATGAGAAGACTCTGGACCTTAACAGTGACATGGTGACATGAGCAGACTCTGGACCTTAAAATTTGTAGAGACTACTCTAATGCGGTCTTGATATGGAGCCTTCAGTTCCTACCATGCTATCATTCTGCAGCATTTTTTGATCAATGAACTAATCCTTCTTCTCTAAGGTTAGTAGAAGTAGTTGAGAAAATATTTTCAGCTGTTTGTGAATATTTTTGTTGTTTCCTAATGGCTTACCCAGTTTACAAACACTGGGCTCTCCTCAGATGTCTTCTTTGGGGTGAACAAGGCGAAAGCCCAAGCCCTGGAACCTTCCTGGGAATATGGTGTTTGCCCTGGGAGGTGTGATGCTGCTGTGATTGGCATGGCATGGCACACATCTCCTGGGGATCCAGAGGGTGTTTGAGAGGTCTGTGGAGATCAGCAAAAGCCCTGGCTACCCCGTCATTTTGAGGCAACATAGATCCACCTTGCTGCTGAAGGGGGTGGAAGGAAATGGATCTGATAAAAACCCAGCCTCTCTCCCCTGAAAAAGTTTAGCTCTGTCACATCACCCTGGTATCATCAGCCATATGGCCACTCAAACACTCTTGCCAGCACGTGTCGATGGGCATATGACTAAGCAGTGAAGGAAAGGGTAATAAGCAAGGACTTGCATTGACATAAAGTAACTGTATAATGACAGTATGAAAAACAAGTGAGCGCATTGCCAGGAGACTTTACATCTGTTGTATGGAAGTCTGAATGTCAACTAGAAAATACTTGGGGGGCCTGCATCTGAAAAAAAGAGATTTTTAACTGTGTCTTCTTTTTTCTCCCATTTCAGTGGCTCCGCCACCATACAGTTACGAATACGAAATGGAGTACCCAGCTGACCTACCTCCACCTTATACTCCAACCCCACAGACTTCGATACAGTATCCCCCACCCCCTCCATACCCTGGCTATTCAGGGAAATAATTAACATGGCTTCACTCGGATAGTAACTGCCTGTTGAAACAGCCAGCACCGTTGGGACAAATGTTATCGGCTCAGGGACAAATAGGCTGGGGTCTGCATCAACACATATGGCCAGTTGTTGAAATAACCTGGGAGGGTTGCCATGGCTCAGGATGAAGAAAAATACTGTCCACTCCGGACCATCATGTTTCATGATTAAACAACATGTGACCAAAGAAACAGTTCCTGTAAGTTAGTGCCTGATGAGTAGTGCTTAGCATCAGTGCGTAGCATCACCTTCAGCTGCAGCCCGTTACAGCGCCCAGGAGAGGGGGTCTTCCCATGTAAGAACGTGCAAGTGGTGCAATTGGTTTGACAAACTGTTTCGAAAGCGCAAGAGGCAACTGCTGGGGCTTATTCTGGGGGAAAACTTCAACTCAACTGTTGTCTTCAAGTATGTGTGACGCCTTCCCTTGAAGTGAGGCAAATAACGAACAACAAGGAAGACTGAAGCTATTTTCAGTTTCTACTTCAGGCTCATAATACCCAATGATCAGCTGTGCCTATTGGTCTCATAAGCATATTACAAAGAGAAGTGGTGTCAGAGTTATTCAGTAACCAAAAAATGACGGATATTATTTTTGGTCAAGTGCAGGTTGTTTTAAGTGCCTACTTTAAGCAGTTTGAGACTAGTTTGTGGCCTAAAATGTAAACATAAAGAACATTTTTATATGTGAAATACACTAATTATTTATAGCTGATTTACTTTTACCTGGACTTAAATACTGTATACATTGGAAATATGCTACAATGCCTTTTTTATCAGCAAATGATACTTTGATTTTTTAAAAAAAAAACTGAATCAGAAAAAGTCACAAGTGGGAGAAGAAATACAAACCAAATATTAAAACATCATAGATTTGTCTTCAACTGGATTGCATAGACTATTTTTTTTTAAAAAAAGAAATCATATTGTTTACCAGTAATAATGATACTCAGCCTAACCAAAGAGATGAGCATAGAGACTGTGAGCATCAGATTACTTTTGAATGTTGTACTGGGCATTTTAAAACTGTAAGTCACCAAATGATACTTTTTGCATTTGTCACACGTATTGTTCAAAATTACTTAATCTCTACTATATGAAGTACAGACCTTTATGATTTAAAATGTTCCAATACTTATGGGGCTAACTGTGATTCAGCAGCAGCTATTTGACTTTGGAATTACCTAAAGCATCATCCTTCAATAGTAAAACTAGTATTTTTCTCAGTTTTATAAGCGAACCACAAAGACAGTGGTTGTCTTCGGGAATTTAAAAGTGCTGAACGCCCTTAGTTTGAGTTGAGTGGCTGGCCAGTTTGAGAATGCTACAGCCGAAATAGCAGAAGGTGTCAAAAATACGGCACCTAGAGTTCAGGACAGCTGTGGCATCAGGTCCATTTCAGAGGGAGACACTGCAGGTTATTGCTGATTCCTGGAGATCAGAACACATTTAAATGTTTTGCAGTGTATCCCTCATGTATCTTTTGAGATGTATCAGTGTATTAATGAATAAAAAAGCAGCTTGCAAAAGCTGATACCATATCGCAGTGAAGTCAACTGACAACCTTTCATCACCCCCTCGGTCCAGTATTTTCAGCATTCAGTCCTGATTCAGGAAAGAACTCAAGCAACCTTTTAACTTTGAGCACAGAAGTTATTCAGAGGCTTTCTTGTAAACAAGACCTTATTGACTGTTCTCGCTCAAATTTTGTAGTTGTATTTGTCCTTTCCAGGCTGACTAAGCTTATCCTCTTGAAACCCCACTTCAAAGCGCAAATGGCCTCAGTCCTCACCAATGTGAGCTCAGGAGATCTGTGTTGTGGCCCTTGGCCAAACTGAGCCTTGAGTCACAGGCCCCTTAGCTCCCCAGGCATTTGTAACCCAGTCAGAGGAAAACAGCTGTGTCACAGGTTTTGGTTGCTGCTGGTTCCTTGGAGTCTTCTCCAAGGAAGGAGAGTTATATTCTTATTTCTTTTTCGCTGTTCAGAGGTGACCTAGTCTTGAACTAGGTTATCCTTACAATTACTTCTGCTCTGGGCTATATGTCCTGCAACATTTCAGGTACATTTCAGGTACCCTGACCTCTCAAGAGATGGACGTTCCTCAGTTGAAATCCTCCCATGAAGGACAACCTTCTGCGTGTGGTGTTTTGGCAGTCCCTACTCAAACCATCTGCTGGGGCGTTGATGTGCTTGCCAATGTGGTGGCATGCATGAAGAACAGAAAAAGCATAGTTTTCTCTGTGGGAAACCCTGTTCCGACCACATCATTCTACGCTAGTACCTCAGTTGATCACCCTGGATGATATTTCTGTGCCAAAAAGTTACCTATAGATAAAGAGTATTGTCATTTTTCCTATTCTTGTATTTCATTTCTTTCTGCTGAACATGCAGACACACAAATCAAAGAGCAGTTTGTATTTGATGAATCCAGTCTCCTGAAAAACACAAAGAAAGCAAGCTCTGCTATAGATCATAAATCTTCCCTTAGAGGAAGAATTTCTCCAGCCGTGACATTTGTCAGAACAAGTTATAAAGCAGATTTCTTAAATAAAAAGGCATTTCTGGAAAATAACTAAAAGTCTTTGATCACAGAGTCCTCTGGTTTTCAGCTTTGCAATTGTGTGTTGCCTCTGATGATACTGCATAAAGGTCATAGTGACCAAAATATCTACAACGTATACGTGACTTGTTCCAGGGGAGAATTACGGAAATAGGAAATTGAGAATTTCATAGTGATAGAGACGTATTTGTTTGCTGTGAAAACACTAGTGAGGGTGTTGATTTTAGTATGTTAATTAATGTTCTGCAGATCTACATATATTGGGCCATACCAGACAACGATTTTAATCTCAAAAGACACCGCATCTCTTGTCCTTGCTAAGGGCATAAACCATAAAGGTGTTGCCCTTTCAGCAAACCAGGTAAAACTAGTCCAGAGTAGCCTATTCTCAGAAAGAGGTGATGACTGCATTGAAAATAGGTAAAACTGAGAGAGCCAGAGAGGAGGAGGGCCTCTGAAAGATTTATAAAAGTAAAAGAATAGAACAAAGAAGTTGTGGCATAAACAAATGGGAGCATTTGCTAACACTAAAGTTTTATTAGTGGAATATAGTTGAAAAAGTTGAAGTGTTGTTATACCTTAAGTGTTATTTTCTTTGTGTGGAAACATGTAATTTGTTCAACACCTCCATATTCAAAGTTCCTGCAGTGCAGATATTGCCGGCCAGTAGTCATTTATTCTGTTTCACATGAATAGCTTGCAGATGCGTGGGTTAGCACAAAGAGTTTTTACTTAGTCACACCAACTTATTTCAGTCTAATGCTCTACATCATATTGTAAGGTAAGAAAAAAAAAACCCAAAAATGAAATCTATGGCTGAGGAGGTCCAAACAATCTTTTGCTTTTCTCGCTTGGCAGAGGACATTATCACTAACTCGGCTGGCGAATGTAGCATTGCCCTGGGCAGTGCATATACTTGGATCAAATGCTTCTGATTTTCCTGTGGTCTCCGGTTTCTCTGCCTTTGGCTCACGATTTTGAGGCCGAGCTGGGGAGGCAGAGCGGGAAGGTCGCTGTGCCAGGAGTCCAGGACCCGGTCCCGTCAGCCTTTCTCCTTGGTTTCCTAGTTTAGCACGTTAGATGACTGCCTGGTTGTGCGATTGCCGTTAGGGATTGGTAGCAGCAGGAGTTGCAGGTGCTTACAAGGGCACATATGCTTGCATACGTTCTGAAGCCAGTCTTCTTTTGTGGAAAAAAATAAATTCTATGTGATGTCTTAGTTAATCATGTATCGGGGATATTTCAAGCCATGATTCATTTCAGAAACGTAATTTAATCTGGCATTTCTTTAACTTTTTTTTTTCCCAGAAAGAGCTACTTCAAACCAGTTATCTCTCTGACAGCCTACTGTTTCTAGGGTTTATACCAAACAGCAGGAGAAATCTATTTAAGAGCTAATGACCCATTTGGGAGACTTTACAAATTAGGTAATAATCTGTTGGAGGAGTTAAAAGGCCAAGGCAAAGCCAAGGGAAGTTAATGTGCTAGGCTGCCATTACCTAAATGACACACTTCGATGAAAGGATTGTTAATGCTATTATAAGCCTCTTTTAATTAATGAAAGATGTAACAATTTGCATTTTTAATGTTGGTAACTTTGAAAGATGCAGTTTTACCAGTGTACTAGACTAGATTTTCAGTAGTGCCGCAATGAAAAGATCAGATTGCTCCATGGAGCACCTGGATCGATATTAACAGTGTTCTTTGTGTAGTAGAAATAGAGTCTTTCAATTTAAAGCAAATGTTCTCAAGACCCTTTGTGAAATCACAATGATATTTTTTGGATGTAATGGGATAGTTCATAAAGCACTGATGGCTATCTATTAGAATAGTAAATGTTTGGCATTTCTGTATTCGCTTTCATCCTGGAAGCACTCCAAATGCTTTAGTAACTAGAAAAATAATTATTTTAGTCACCTTGGAATAAAACGCAACAGGTGTTTAACAGCACACAGTAATAGTATGTAACACCCTGAGGCAGAAATTGCACACAAGAATTAAGGGAAATTGAATGTATTTCTTCAGTTTCACAAAAACATTGGTGCTTGGACAAAACACCTTGAGAAAATAATGACCAGAACCTTTTATCAAGTGGTGCCTATTATTGTTTTCCAGTGGGTACGCCCAGTCTAGCGGTGGTGTTTATATTGCAGCAATGGCTGAAGTCTGAAAAGCAGAGCCCCGGACCAAGCCTGCGTTGTTGTGCACCCATCGTAAAAATACCCCTCCTGCTCTGTCATGGTTTTGGTGTGCAGCTGAAGATGGCTGAAGAGGGGTGATGGTCCCTCACTTTACAAAAGGGGAAGAGAGATGGGGACAAACAAAATGGTCAAGACTTCTGGATTTTGTATGACCTACAGAGGACGGCTCGCTTGTGCCGTTGCCGGTGACTGTCACCATCGGAAGAGCGACAGCGGTGAGCACGGAGTGAGCTGAAGAGCTGCCGCGCAATCACGAGAACAGCCCAGAGAAGGACCCAGGGAGCTCCAGCTTGGGGATCACATAGCACGAGTTGCTGGAGGCAACAGCTAGAGCAGAAACGTTTGTCTGTCCAATTTGCTGTGAAGATTAGATGGTCAATATTTCCACAGCACTGGAAATGGAAAACTCTAATTATTTTTGTTACACGGTGCACCATTAGTATTTTGCATCCTTAGTGGAGCCCAGGAAAGGGCAACCTTTAGATTCCATTGCTGTCCCAGTGATGACTAAGAATGGACTAAAGCCAACAGAAACAAGAGGAGAGCCAAAGACTTAGGTGTTTCTGAAGAAAGTGGGGGTTTTTGTCAGCCTAGCATATGGAGCCGGTTCCTTCACGGAGGCGAGCTGGCCTGCTGCCAGTGAAGGCAGCTGATTTTAAACGGCTGAAGCCTGCGGGAGGGAGGCTGAAGTGGGAACTGTGTAATGCTGGTTTTCCCCAGGCCTGAGACTCCACCTGACCCCTCTGCTCACCCGCAGGAAACCTGCTGCGGGGGGAGACTTCAAGGCAGTGCTCCTTTCTTGCGTTAATGCCAAGCTGGCCATCTTAGCCCTTCACAACACATCTAGGATTTTCAGGAACACGGGCAAAACCGTTTTTTCACAGCCAGTAAGCCATCCCCAACTTTCTCTCGGTAGATCCCACGTCATATTGATGGGAAGTCCTCCATTACAGGAACTGATCTGGACACTGGTACGGCCTTTCGCCAGTTTATCCAAATTGCCCAGGTTTTTTTATATTGCAGCATATTTACCAGTGACTCATCTCGTTGCCCTTATTTTACATGCTCCCTCAAGATCCCCCAGGGCTGCGTCCTTATTTTACTGCTGCTTGTCAAAGAACTTTTCTGAAGAGCCCTGATCACGGGAAAACATTTTCCACGCAGACCCTTCCCCTGGCTCCCTGCATCACCACCTCTAGGAGCTGCCTGGGCAGGCTGGGCTCTGCAAGTCATCCATACCCTGGTTTTAAACATCACCTCCTCCGCAGGGGAGGAAGGTCAGCTGTTGGCAGCTAGCCTGAGATCACCCTCAGCGCAAGCTTTACTTGTGATGAAACTCTACTCTCTCTCTCTCTGTTTCCAAAAATCCAAATGTGGTCAGTAAGTTTAGAAAGAGGCAAGGGAAATAATGGAAAAAGAAGTCATGCCCGCATCTGCTTTTTGGTTTAGCTCAGCTCCGAGGGATGCCTTTTTCCCTGTGTATTGCCAGCTATCAAGTTGGTAGCCTGTCTCCTCTTTTATGAAAGTTTCTGGTTTCCTTCGCTGTAGAGCATCTTTACCAGGAGGGGAGGGTGTGATTTGGGCATGTGTGCAACTGCAAAGCCCAGACGTTCCCTGGGGCTACCTTGTGATTTCAGTACCTGTAGCCCCCCGCTTTATGTCTGGACCTTTATGAACAATCGCTCAATGGGGAAGTTGGTTTTATTTATTATTTTAATATAATATGCTTCCTAGCTTAATTTTTTATATATCTGGTGTCCCTTGGTCTTATACAGGCAGTAACTTGTTGGTAACTAGGCTGTGCTTAATTAAACAAAATGTTAATCTATGGCTGGGAATCCAGTGAACCCAGGTAGTGGGACTCAAACTCTTTCGTTATACCCTGAAACTTGAACAATGACTTGGCAACTGCAGATTATATAGATTGTGTGGCAGGATATGCAGAACATACACGTGGAATAAATCTGTATACTTGTGACTGGCCCTCGTTTGAGGCTGAGCATCCTGGCAGTGAGACGCTTTGTTATGGTAATGGGCTTGGGTGGTTGATTACTTGCCAAGGCATAAAGGTACCTGCCATTTATTGACAGCTAAGAGACGAGGTTGCTTCTGTACCAGCTACCTCACATAACAAGAATGTATGAAATCATCTGAGGCTGCCCTTGTCAATTATCATCATCATTATTTCTGTGTTTAAAAACCAAGGCAGAGGTCTTGTGGGCATTCATCAAAGAAGTGCTGTGGTAGTGTGGTCTCCACTGTGCCTCAGCTGAGACATCATCGGGTAAGTTCATGAGATTTAGGAATGAAAATAAATACATATGTGCTGCATTACTGGTCCTCATTTGGTGATGCTCTTCCTCTGAGGTGGAGGGCGGGTGATCACCCATCTGATTCAGGATTGGGAAATCAGCTGATACACGTGCATGTACATAGTCATGAACTTGGAGATAAACCAGCCCAGTGCACATAGTGATGAAATTGGAAACAAACCATCCCAGCTGGGTGATAGATCTGGGCTCCTTACTGACAAACTACGAACCTATGTTTAAGAGTTCTGCCACAGCTACGCTATTGCTGTATATCCATCTTCATAATCTACAAGAGACTATAGCGAGGTATAAATGGTCCCTGACACATCTGAGAGACTGGTAGAGTAAAAGAAAGTTTCCACCAGCTCTCACAACATGATAGAATCAAACTAGGACAGTTGCTAATCCTTCCCTGCTGGTGAGGGCTCCCTCTCCCCAGCCCTGCGTCCTCACCCCCCCACTCTACAAGCCGCTGCTCCCTGGTTCTGCAGGGCTTGGTGTGCAGCACCCGCAGGTTGGGAGACACGGCAGTAAGTCAGCTCGGCAGGAGCTGATACTTACCTTTATTGAAAAATCTATCATTAAAATCCTTCTGATTGCCAGTGTTTATTGCTGATTATAATTTCTGGTCAGTGAGTGAAACTGAGGACAAGCTGTGACTACTGACATGGTGCGGGTAGGGGATGCTGCATGTCTCAAGGATTCAAGTCCTGTGGAATGCTAAGGTTGACCCAATAATCAAGAAGCTTGGGTAAATTCACAACATAAACAGGTAGATTTATTGATGCCTGTCTTCAAAGCCAAAAGAGTGGCATCCTGATGTTCCTATCTCTTCCACACCTGTCATATTAATTTAAAAAAAAAGTTCAGGAGTCCAACAGAGGTTCTTTCTTTAGCTGATGAGTGCAGAGGATTTCCTTTTTAAGCCTGATATACTCAATGGTAAGTTTGGACAGTGATCCTTCTGACACCAGTAAGGATAATAAAAGGTTGACTCAGATCTTAGATCTTGGCTTGTGGGAAGTGAAGGAAAACAAAGCACCCCACTAGCTGGAGCTCAAGATTCACTAAAGTTTTAAAGCACTTCTCCATCCATGGGTGATAGACTTATTTGGATCATTATAGTCAAGGTACCTGATGAGAGTTTTCATAAATGAAATAACAGTGATGGGTTCTGTCTGTGACAGAAGCATAATTCTGGTCTAGACAGAGCAAAGTGTCTGGTTCACTGGGTGCCCTGTTCACCACGACCCTCACATAAGACTTGCTTCAGGCTGACCTCTGGCAGTAGCTCTGCCTGTCCTTGCCCTCCTGCGGAGCCTGGTGATGGCACGGACGGAGGGAACGGGCACAGCTCTGAGCATCTGCACCCAGCCTTGGGAACTGCTGGGCAATTATGTGGCCAACTCTGCAATCTCTAGGCTGTTGATTTTTGAGACAGCATAGTTTACGTTGCTTAGGTTGTCCATATCTGGGTGCCTACCTAAGAGTGAAGAATGTTTTGTTTGACTTCCCAACTTCTGAAAAAAAATCCTACTTTCTGTACAAATGATATATTGTAAGGCCAATTCCAGTGGATCTAAGGGCTAAACAAACAAAATGATAAATCTTCCCTGGGTTTCACCTGAAGACTTCCTCACTTCAGGTAATTAGCTCCAGTCCACCCTGGGTACAAAGGGCTGGGAAGTGACAGCCAAGAATTTCTGCTAAGAGGAAATTCTCATGCTGGGCAGTGGGAGTGACTTCGGTGCTGCTTCTTTAAAATATGCATAATGCAATCAAATTTAGAAAGATTTCATTTATCCTGGTTATGAAAAGGAAACAAGAACAGGAGGTAAGGGAAGTTTTCAAGTGCAGATAAATCTTTCTGTTCTTCATATCTTGGAGGTCAGTGTTTAAAAGTAAGAGGCTGTAGATAAAGATCTTCAGCAATTTTCAGTCTTCTCTTGCCTATATATTTCCCAAGTGGCTGTCAAGTGTTATTTCTTCCTGGTGTTGTCAGCTTCTATTGCCTGGTACATGATATATATTTTAATTGACAGCCAGTAACAGCCATTCCAATCATAGTGAAAATGGTATTTTATAGCCAGTGTGGATGGAAGTCGTAACTTGAGGATGTGTCAGTTACTTGTTGGAAATACGAATAATTGATACTGAACGTAATACCTTTTCACAATCTCTATTTATTACAGACAACACAATCACAAAATAGCTCTTTTTTTTTTTTTTTTATTGTTTCCTTTATGTATGATTCGCTAGTCTCTGTGTAATTCAGGAATAAAATCACTCAGCATCTAGTTAGGGTCTGAGTGAAGACCTGAACCTAGAAATGTAATAGGGCATGGCAAAATATTCAGTTTCGCCCACAAAAATACTGAATACAAGGTTGACAGTTAAAGTGTCTGGCTAGCATCATTCATGGAAATGTGCCGGCAAGACTTCAGGTTAGGTCTGCGTGGCGACGTAGAAGCGTGATTGTCACACGTTGTAGCACACCTGGGAGGGCAGCAGAGAGGACACGACGTGCAGACCCGCAACGCCGCGGTACGCAGGGGCTCTGAAGAGACTGCACCATGCTCCAAGATCGCTGCCGTCAGCCCCTTGCCCCCACGTCTCTGCTGCCACCCGCCGTTAGTCATGTCGTTACTGGTAAATTAGAGTTGGGTGTGTTGAGTTGAGTGAGATCTGATATCCCGCAAAGGCAGCGTTAGATGCCATTTAAAGAATCTTTTTCATCTGAGCATCCATTTACATGGAAGATGAAGCTCCTGTGGTGTACTTGGCTTCACTGGTGATTAATGTTTACTGTTACCTGTGTGGTATTGCTGAGCTTGGCTAAGGCTCATCATTAGCCTTCCTCACTGGTCTTGAAATTTAATTTTTCGTGGGATGGAGTGTGTGATACAGAGACTGAACTATCTAAACCTTTTGCTGAGACCGTGCCGCTGACATCACCTCTTGTGATGACTGCGGGCCACCACGCCTGCCCTAAGCCCCTTAGTGGAAGGAAGCATCGTTACCCTTGTGCACGCCGCAGGGCTGTCATCAACACCAGAAGGAATTTAGGACCATCTAAGTGGGTTGGGAGGCATCCCTTTTTTAAACTTTGTTCCTGATGTTGTAGGTTATAATCTGCTTTACAACAGGCAGCCTGTAAGAAGGTTGTGTTAGGATAAATGAAGGGTGAATGCGAGTTGGATAGGATGGTTTTCCTTTAATTTGGTTTGTTTACCCTGAAATGAGCAGCTGGCCTCTGGTTTTGGGAAGAGAAGGGGGGTTTTCCCCCTTTGTTTTCCACAATTGTTGAATGCTGAATACACTTGTATGACCTGGAGGCAAAAGTAATGAAATCACTGTAATACAGGAAAGCTTTCTACCTCCTCTGGGTTTGCAGCCCACTTGGGCTGAGGTGACCTCATCTCCAAGTTTTCACAATTTTTTTCTCTGTCTTCTTTATACACCCAGAGGGCTTTTCTTGGCAGATTTTGAGGACTTTCCAGAGTTTTGCTGTAAATACGCAGCAGGCCCGTTGGGACCACCACACAGGAGTCACAGGTGGGACTGCAGGGTGCCGCTGTTGGGAAGAAGCACCGCTGCCTGCCGCACGGCTGCCCGCAGGACTGCTGCGTCTGGGAAGGGGCTGAAGGTTCTTCAGCTCAGATGCTGCCCATTGCCTGTTCCTTGTGGTAAATTAATTTTATCTTTGAAATAGATTTACTGCATCTTCACAGAGCTTTCCAGAAAATTCAGATTTATTGTGCATGCATTCATATCTCTGTCTAGGAAATCTCCAGCCTTAAATAAGGGTTGCTGAAGAAAAGGAAGGAAAAAAAAAAGATGTTTTACCACAGGCTAAGCTAATAACCAGTCCTAGTTATCTTAATGCAAACTCAAGTGGAAATAAAAGTCAGGGTTGTTTGCTTAAATATTGACAGCAACTTTCCTTTCCTCAACCACACCCTGCAAACAGGAGTCATTCCCTCACACAATTTTTCGGTGAGATAATTAGCTACCTCACAGCTTTAAAAAAATAGGCAAATACCCATCTTTCACATAGGGAAGATACAGTCTTTTAAATATCTGAACTGAGCTGAAGAAAGGAAGAGCTCCCTTCCCATTCAAACCTGAGCCGAAGCCGTAAGTTCAATTTTTATGCACCGAACAGGATGGATGCTGATGGCTGCCCCGTTGCAGCAAGGCGCGGCAGCACGGTGCCTCGCGCACTCTGACGGTGCCGTCGGCATCTGCATTTGGTGGGGACCCTGTGCCGTGGGGGCTCAGGGACAGGGCGATACGGTGGAGCTGGTCTGCACTGCCATCGCACAGCCGTGGGGTGGGCTGGGTGCCCCCGCCTGCCCCTCTCCTTGGACTGCCTCCATCCCTGGCGGCTGGCACCTCGCATCCAGCTGGGATGTGCCAGGTTCTTCACGAAACATTGCTGGAAATGTGAGTTTAATGAGACTGAAGTCAGCAGGTAGTTTGGCAAATTATCTTTTTATGTCCATAGTTGATTTTCACACATCAGTTCTCTCTCCCTTTCCTCTGAAAGCTGCCTGTTGAGCAAAAGCATGACTACATAAGTAAAAGTCCCTTGGCCCCAACTTTTCTGATCTGAGTGTAATTCCTCCTCTCAGTAGGGTGAGCAGCTTTGAGCCCTTTGTCCCTCTTTTTTGAGAGAGGAGGATGAATGCGCTCACAGGTGAAATCCCAACACAAGATGACTGGATCATCCACAGATATGGTCCTTCATCATGTTGTATCAAAGCAAGCACAAGAAAATACCCAAAATCCCACTTGCAGGTAGAAATATTATACAATGAGACCTGTGCTCATTTGCTTTCACTGGACTGTCTGCTCATGGGTGCCCAAGCCCAAACGGTGGCAATCCCCAGAAGAAAGGGCAGCCAACACACGTTCGCTCTGGCGAAGAGCCCTCCTTTCCTGCGGAGCAGGGACCACTGGTCTGTGAATTGGGGGCTACCTGTCATCTAGTATTCAGTTCTCCATGCCATCAAATATCTTCTTTCTGACTTCATGCTTCATCTTGAGCTGAAACATTCCTATTTTATCTTAATAACTGCTTTAGCAACTGAGATTTTTTTCCCCCCTTTTCTCCACTCCCCAACATATAATTAGGGTTTCTATTGGCAGGAGGATGCCTCATCTGGCTACATCACATTTTTCTTCCTGGCTGGGAGTAACTGTATGGGAATTAAGTACTTTATACTGCAGTTACAACAAAGGAAAGTTGTACTATTTCACATGTACTGTCTACCAAGGAAACTCTGTACATCCCTCTTAACGCTGCTCTCCAAGGCAGAGCCTTTTCCCCTTTCGGGGATCTTGCAGACACAAACCTACAAAAACCCAAGCTAGCACAAAAGCCGTCTCATTGCCTTGACAGTTTTTTGACTCTTCTAATGAAAACAGTGAAGAAGTACCTAGGAATTTCAGAAATAAAGGATGGTATTTATTATCACTAATAGCAATTTGTTGTGGGTTTTTTTTCCTGTAAGCTGCCCGTTCCCAGAGAGTGCTGTGAGAGGAGTTTGTTGAGGCACGGTGGTGCTGGGGTACAGGGCAAGTAGTGGAGTAGGCAGAATCCCTCCATTCCTCCAGAAAGGTGCTTGCCCTGTTTGGAGTTCAAATTCACATGGTTATCTCTTCTTCCAGAGCCAGCTCAGCCTCCAGCGGCTTTGAGTTGATACACACCAGATGAGATCTTCCCCCCAAATACAAGGTAGGGCACCACTACAAACACAATGTAAGTCAGTCTCTTCCTTGGTAAGGATTTAAACTTTTTTTTAAAAAAAAAAAAAAAAGTTCTCTTACCTATTTTTCAAAGAGTAGGTAAATTCATATTAGGTGGTGTTTCCCAAAGGGCAAGATGTTATGTCAATATCTCTAGGCAGCTGCTGTCTCTCCGTTGGATGAAACTTTGGGGAAACACCTAGGCTAAACAGGAGTTCTTAACAGAAACACTGTCATAAATGGGCACAGGGAAGCCTTGCCCGCCGCAAGGGCACATAAGGGGTGCTTTTTGCAGGGCAGAGGACAGGCAGCGTACAGCATAGTCTGCCCACCAGCTCCAAATAAAAAACATTTGTAGTACATTTATTTTAGTCATCTTTCTAGAAGGGACAGTTAACTCCATGCCTTTAAAAAGTGTCTCTAAAGTTTAGAGGATGAAGAGCTTCTCTCATGCTTGACCCTGTTCTTGTCACCAAATATCAACGTTGCATTTCAGGATCTCTGCGGAGCTCAGCAAAGCAAAGAGTTTTTCAGCTGATGAAAAGGAGAGACATTTCCGTGAGTGCCACATGGGCATGAGGTGGTGTAACCTCACTGCACTTTAAGGAGAAAGTATTTGAGAACCTTCTTTTTTTAATATGGGTTTCCCACAGGGTTTCTAGGATAGGAAAGATCTTACAAGTAAACTGGTAATGACAGGTTTCCTTGACTCAGCAAACGTGGGCAAGAGTTTTTGGCATCCAGCGTAGGCTGGCAGTGTGGTACTCGTCTCCCCAACCCTGACACACGATGGCTCTGGGGCAGATGTTTCTGCTCCCTGCCCCCGAGCTGGCATTACAACTGGGGCTGCCTGCCTGCTCCTGCTCCTCCTGCCAGTGCCCCCACTCCCCATGCAGCACCCCATCCTCTGAGAGCAGCCTGCGGAGGGGTCCTTCATCTCTCCTGCCTCCCACCACCCTGGTGCTGGGCCACTGCCCCAACACCAGCGATCCTTCAGGTGCTCCAGCCTACACAGGGCACGTCTCTGCAACGTGGACCCTTCTGAGGTCCTTGCTTCTCCTCAGCAGGCTGGAGAAGAGTACTAAGTCAAGGCTGATGCATTCAAAGGCATGAAGCTGGGGTAGCTACTGGGTTGCTGGTGACTTCAGGTGGGGCTTGGGAAGACCCATGCAGACTGGCAGGCTCTGGCACTATGCACATTACTAGTTGTCTTGTCACCTGAGCAGCAAACAGAGCTTTCTTCAGAGGCAGCCTGCAACAAATTCTTCCAGAGCCTTCACAAACCTTGTTTCCTTGAGGGATGAACTAACTGTGTGTATGTTAATTAAAGAACCGGCTCCTAAAAGGCAGCGTTAGCCAACGAGCAGGAGAACGGCCCAGCCCTGGTAACAGTGGCTGGTGCTGCCCCAGGGGAAATGCACTGCCGAGGTCAGTGTCCTGGTCTGCGTGGGAGAACAGCTGAGTCCACCGCAATCAGCGGAGATACTCTCACTGCAACACGTAAAGCACATACCTCCATCTTTCATGTATGAGAACCTGTGGTTATTACATTGCTTTCTTGAAGACAATCTTATTTTACATCAATTATTTGAAATTTATCATTCCTCCAGCAGTAATGCACAAAGTCCTTTCTCTTCTGTGTGCCATTTCCCATACTTTCAGATCAAAAAGCTTTTGTGATAAGCAATTATTTGTTACACGCACATTACATGCTGATGTGAAGCCTAATTTCTCCGCAGCGCAGAGAAGAGGTGGAATAGTTAATATCCCCTCGCTCTGAGAAAGGCTGCAGAATAATAACACGGGAAGCTGAAATAATCATTCTGCCATCAGTTGTTCTCCCCTGGGCCTGCCCACAAGAAGTCATATGGAGAACCGTTAGAGGCAGGCATCACTGAAGATTGCCTGCTAATTTTACTCCCTGTAACATAATCTGTTTATTCAGAAGATGCACTCATCTTCTCTGCTATGATTCAGAAGAATCTTAATCTGACATGATTTCTTTCATTCTCTCTCCTTAGTAATTAATATAGCTGCACGAAATCTGAGGCTTACTCTTTATTGCGAGCAATATATTATGAAATGATTCCTTTTGCTCAAGAAAACATAATCTATACTTTATTATTAACTCTCTAAATCTGCTTTTCTTTTATAATAATAGCATTGTCTTGGGAGATGGTAGTTAAATGTCTTCATCTTATGTTTTAGTGCAAAAGAAAACTTGATTAAAATGGGAACAGGAAGAGTCTAGAAAAGTATAGTTTATATAACTATTTAAATATAGCCTTTGTTTGAGTTTCAAACAACTTCCCAAAGGTGAGCATCTGTTGATAACCCTGATTATGAGATACCCAGGGGACAGTGGCTCTAGCTCACTTTGCAGAATGGCTGGTATTCCTTTTCTTATTTTTCTGTTCTTTTCTTTTATGCTCAAATTGAGTTTGGCCCGAGTTTCTGAAACATGAGTGCCCAAAGCTCTGAGCGGTTTTCACAGAACAAAAATCTGACTCCCAGTGCCTCAGTTTGAGTAAGCCATACCTGGAGCTGCATATGCTTGCAGTGTTGAGAAGCAGCTGGCCAGAGATCAGCGTTGAACCTATTTACAGGACACATTCTCAAATCACTAAGCAGAGGTTTTCTTCTCACTGTTCTGCTTTTCTCTTTCCCGCTTTCCCCTGGGGTCCTGGGTCAAAGCAGATACTGCTCCCTCATCCAGTGGCCCTTCTCGTTCCCATACATCCCTGTGCTGGGTTTGCATGGCAAGGTTTTGTTAGCGGGGGGGCTACAGGGGTGGCTTCTGTGAGAAGCTGCTAGAAGCTTCCCCTGTGTTTTCACTGGCAAATGCTTGAGCCACACTGCCCAGGTTGCAGAAGGCAGGGACTGGGAGAATACAGAACCGCCCACTGTAGCAGAAGATCAGGTTCAAGAATATCTAAGGAACCTGAAGATGCACAAGTCCATGGGACCTGATGAGTTGCATTCACGGGTCTTGAGGGAACTGGCAGATGAAGTGGCCAGGCCACTCTCCATCATATTTGAGAAGTCCTGGCAATCCGGCGAAGTTCCCGCCAACTGGAAGAGGGGAAACATAACCCCCATTTTTAAAAAGGGTGAAAAGGAAGACCCAGGGAACTACAGGCCGGTCAGTCTCACCCCCGTGCCTGGCAAGATTATGGAGCAGACCCTCCTGGAGACTATGCTCAGGCACATGGAAGATAAGGAGGTGATTGGTGACAGCCACCATGGCTTCACTAAGGGCAAATCGTGCCTGACAAATTTGGTGGCCTTCTATGATGGGTTACAGCATCGGTGGATAAGGGAAGGTCAGCTGACGCCATCTACCTGGGCTTGTGCAAGGCATTTGACACTGTCCTGCATGACATCCTTGTCTCTAAATTGGAGAGACATGGATTCGATGGATGGAGCACTCGGTGGATAAGGAATTGGCTGGATGGTCGCGCTCATTGGAGAGACATGGATTCGATGGATGGAGCACTCGGTGGATAAGGAATTGGCTGGATGGTCGCGCTCAAAGAGTTGTGGTCAATGGCTCAGTGTCCAAGTGGAGAACAGTGACGAGTGGTGTTCCTCAGGGGTCGGTACTGGGACCGGCACTGTTCAACATCTTTGTCAGAGATATGGACAATGGGATCGAGTGCACCCTCAGCAAGTTTGCCGATGACACCAAGCTCTGTGGTGCGATCAACACACTGAAGGGAAGGGATGCCATCCAGAGGGACCTTGACAGGCTGGAGAGGTGGGCCCATGCAAACCGCATGGAGTTCAACAAGGCCAAGTGCAAGGTCCTGCACATGGGTCAGCGCAATCCCCGAGGAGAAGGACTTGGGGATATTGATTGATGAGCAGTTCAACATGAGCCGGCAGTGTGCGCTTGCAGCCCAGAAAGCCAACCGTGTCCTGGGCTGCATCAAAAGAGGTGTGACCAGCAGGTCGGGGGAGGTGATCCTGCCCCTCTACTCTGCTCTCATGAGACCCCACCTGGAGTACTGTGTCCAGCTCTGGAGGCCCCAGTACAGGAGAGACATGGAGCTGTTGGAGCGAGTCCAGAGGAGGGTCATGAAGCTGATCAGAGGGCTGGAGCACCTCTCCTGTGAGGACAGGCTGAGAGAGTTGGGGTGGTTCAGCCTGGACAGAAGAAGGCTCCAGGGAGATCTAATTGTGGCCTTCCAGTACCTGAAGGGGCCTACAGGAAAGATGGTGAGGGACTGTTTATGAGGGAGTGTAGTGACAGGACAAGGGGTAATGGGTTTAAGCTGAAGGAGGGTCGATTTAGATTAGATGTTAGAAAGAAATTCTTCACTGGGTGGGTGGTGAGGCACTGGAAGAGGTTGCCCAGCGAGGTTGTGGAGGCCCTATCCCTGGAAGTGTTCAAAGCCAGGATGGATGGGGCTTTGGGCAGCCTGGTCTAGTGGAGGGTGACCCTGCCCATAGCAGGGTGGTTGGAACTAGATGATCTTTAAGGTTGCTTCCAACCCAAACCATTCTATGATTCTAGGATAGAGCCAATGCCAGCCAGCTCCAAGATGGACCCACCGCTGGCCAAGGCCAAGCCAATCAGCGCCTCTCTGATAACATATTTAAGAAGGGAGAAAACAAACTAAAGAGAGCTTTTGCAGCCGGAGAGAGGAGTGAGAAGATGTAAGAAACTCTGCAGACACCAAGGTCAGTGCAGAAGGAGGGGCAGGAGGTGCTCCAGGCACCAGAGCAGAGATCCCCCTGCAGCTCGTGGTGAAGACCATGGTGAAGCAGGCTGTCCCCCTGCAGCCCATGGAGGAAGGATGAGGGGGTGTAGAGATTCCACCTGCAGCCCATGGAGGACCCCACGCTGGAGCAGGTGGAGGCACCTGAAGGAGGCTGTGATCCCATGGGAAGCCCATGCTGGAGCAAGCTCCTGGCAGGACCTGTGGACCTGTGGAGAGAGGAGCCCACGCCAGAGCAGGTTTGCTGACAGGACTTGTGACCCCGTGGGGGACCTGCGCTGGAGCAGTTTGCTCCTGAAGGTCTGCACCCCGTGGGAGAGACCCACGTTGGAGCAGTTCATGAAGGACTGACTCCTGTGGGAGGGACTCTGTGTTGGAGCAGGGGAACGATGAGAGGAGTCCTCCCCCTGAGGATGAAGAAGTGGCAGAAACAACGTGTGATGAACTGACCGTAACCCCCATTCCCCGTCCCCCTGTGCCGCTGAGGGGGGCGGAGGTTGAATAGTAGTAAATTAGTAATAAATTAGATGAATTCCCTCTCTAAGTTCAGTCTGTTTTGCTCGTGACAATAATTAGTGAGTGATCTCTCCCTGTCTTTATCTCGACCCACAAGCTTTTTGTTATACTTTTTCTCCCCTGTCTAGTGAACGAGGGGAGTGATAGAGCAGCTTTGGTGAGCACCTGGCCCCCAGGCAGGGTCAACCCACCACAATCCCACACTCACAGCAGCACTAAATGAAATATGAAAACTTGCCCCAAATGCAATTTTAGTTATGTGACAGGACACTCTCAAGCAGTCAAAATGGAGACCAATTGCCTGGTTACTCAGTAAAATCAGTTGATGATAAATCTTTCTTTCCCGCAGTTCTTTTATTTCTATTAATGCCTTCTTCCCTTATTATTTTACCCTCATTTTCCTTTGCAAATATGTAACTGTTAATAGGATAGTTGAATGACTAGGACACTCACCTAGGATGTACTTTGCTTTTGCTCATAACTCTGCTGCAGCTGTGATTTTCAACGTCTAATCTTTGCTGTGCTTCAGTTCCCCGCCTGTACTGTAGGGATGGCATTTCTCTGTATCGGAGGGGCATTGTAAACCAGACCCAGTCAAAGTCGGCAAGTGGTTCAGGTATGGTTCTGGTGAGGCCGTTAAAGAACTTGAACAGATTAATGGAATGGTGTGCCCCTGTCTGCTAGCCAAAAAGCTTTTAGGAGACTGCCACTCACATCATCTGTACTACCTGTAACAAGCAGGGAAATGTGGAGATTTGTATGTGTGCGTGTGTATTCATGAAAGACAGACCATACGGAGGGCTTTGCAAAGCAGAAAAAAACCTGTGTCTTTAACCACAACCGTGGATAGTTCTCTGTAGAAATCTGCCTGTGGCTACAGATGAAGACAGAATGATTCTGGCAATTTAAAGAAAGATCTCTCATGACAAAAAAATAATTGTGAATTCCCCAACCCTGGTTTATGAATGGTGGAGGAGTTTTGCAGAGGAAATAATGTTCCCCAGCGAAAACTGAACAACACTCTGCAAGCTCCCTTGAAGCTCCCTCAAATGCCTGTCTTGCCTGAAGGTACTCCCTCTAGGACAGACATTTCTCGCCCAAAGACCAGAAGGGCCTGGGTCTAAAAAGTCTTGCCTAGGCTGCCCATGTAAAGAGTACAATGAAAGACTTGAGTATCAGTGTTGGAAGAAATAAATGAGACTTCCTCCCAGTGCAAAACTGAGTTGATCTCGTAGCCTAAGGAAACCCGTCACCAGCAAGGCTGATTCACGGGTCAGTTCCCTGGGCCAGGTACGTCCCTGTCATGGTGAGTTGTCCCCTGCTTCCCTTGAGATCGATACGGTCATGTGCCTCCTCAAAATGCCCTTCTCTCCTTCTCAACACTGCTGACACACGTAACTGCACACACAAGCAGTTCTCCTTTTACATTTGTGGTATGTTCTGCCTAAGCATCATAGTGGCAACACCAGGGACTTAACTATTTCAACCAATCCAGGAATAAATTACTGTTCAGGATGATAAAAAGGACAAACATAGGTGGTTTAACAAAAGATGGTACAGCTCTGTGGGCCTTTTGGGAGAATCACTTGGAGGGTGACTAGAGATCCTTGTTTTGCTTGACCTTAAGAGTCCTACTGGGGCAAATAGTTTCCTCCTTTCTTTAGTTCTATGTCATTGTTTAGATTTTCTTATTGTCCCTGATTTTCCTTCAGAAACAAAGCATTCTGCATAAATGATGGCAAGGCAAATAAAAATAAAACTCTATTTTGTGGGACAAGCACCCTAATGAGCTAGGGATTGCTCTGTAACTGTGTATTAGCACTGTAAAATGGCTTGCCACATGACTGTCTTGGTTTAAATCACCCAAAGAGTCTGAGGAAACAAGCAGGAAGGGGGAAAAAAGGCCCCTAGATTCAGGTTCAGTCTCCTTTTGAACCTGCAGGAACTCATTCCTTGATGGTCCAGAGAACAGAAGCAGGGAAGAATATGAGGGTTCTGACAGATGCTAGAAATTCATCCTCCCTCAAGGAAGGTGGTCATTTAAGGGACCAGACTGTTGCATCACCTGATGATGGGCTTCTAAATGTAAGAGGGCGATTCACGTGGATGTTTGTTCTCAAATCTTTTTGTGTGTCAAAATGGGGCGATCTTACTTTTCAAAACAATTCTTTGAGTTATACCACACCGTACATTGATTCTTGTAGGGAAGACCAGGGCATGCCTGAACTCGCGCAGATCCGCCGGATCAGCCCAGTGAATATACATCACACTCGTGTCAAGAAAATGGCCAAAGTGGTAACAAGTGTGAGGTTGCTGCAGGAACAGATCTCAGCAGTTTGGTGGAGAGGAGAGATCAGAGTGAGGTAATGCCGAGGAGGTGGAATTACACAGACCCACAGCCATGCCACAGCCATGCCACACGGTCACGTGGCTGTGCAGGTTGACATAACTCCTATGGGACCTCATTTCCAAGGTGAATGTTCTCAACAAGAAATCTGAAGTTCATGGAAGGCAGACAGAACTGGTGTAACCAGCTGAAGTCTTAGAAAATATGAATAAATATTCATGCAAAAATGTTTTCATTGTTTGACTCGGCCAAAAACCTTGTTCTGACTTTGTTGTTCTCCTTGTTGAGAAAAATGGGTTGCAGCAAGCACAGCTTTTCAGACTACAGTTTCCTACATTTGTGTCATTCTTTGGACTTGTAATTAAACGTTGAAGAGACAAAGAAGATTTGGCAGGCAGTCATACTTACAGCAGTCTAATATCATACAGTTTCTCTGAAAGAAAAATGTTCTGAAACAGATGAGATAATGTACTTAACTTTGAAAAAAAAAAAAGCCACTAAGCACTCACTGGACAAATACACTCATAACATTTTATCATCAGCACAAGAAAATCAACACTTCTAAAACATCTGACTGTGGCAATGGCAGCTGAAGGTCCGTGTTAACATTAGACCAGATTTTTGCAATGCGATGTTGAGTTTTCAAGGGCTACTATTTTTCTGTTTCTCTCCAGCCAAATTAGGCTCAAAGCGGTGGGAGGCCAGCTCGCAGATGTCTCTTGAACTATGTATTCCTTTTATGCGGTGGTAAGAAAGAGGTTTTTTTCAGGTTCTCCTAGCTTTTGGTGAAAGGCCATCTTTTCTTCTCCCTCCTATTACGATTTTCAAAAGAATCTCCAATAAAGCTGTACAAACAGAACCGCAATAATTGTATCTGTCTCACTAAAAATAACGGGCTGCTGTCTGCCTTTCCCAGAAGAAGGGATAAACTCGGTGCTTTCCTAGAAGCTTTTGATTATTACACATCCATGTTTTTTCCTGACCTCCCGTTTGCCTTCAACTGAAGATTGTTGAGACTGAAAGAATGAATAAATAAACACAGATTTTTAAAAAGTTTGCAACTACTTGAAATGCTCCTGCCACAAGCAGCCCCCAGATAAATAAAACACTGCAACAGGAAAATTCTCTCTTATGGCCTATTCCATTTAATTGGCCTAATTCTTCACACAGCTTAATCAGGGAGTGAATAACTCCAGAAGATTAATTCTAAGTAAAACATGACTCATATTTTGATAAAACTTTCGTCCCTGGGATTCAACAAGTTTACGTTCCTGTTAATATTATGGCTTTTCTCAGACCTGGTTTCCTTCAAAAGAAAAAAATGTGCCTCCTCGTTGCCGACTGCAGGAACCAGAGTCAGACCTGCACAACCATGCACAGCTCAGCTGACGTCCGTACAGCTAAATGCCTTCCCAGTACGGATCCGCCCCATCCTTTCCATGCTAACGGCCACCTTCCAGGTAGCGCTAGGGAAGAAGCCAACTTCCTCCTCCTCTTTTGGATCCTCATTAACCTGAATATTATTTAACGGCTTATTTGTATGTTTACTGTATGCCGCATGAAAGTTAAACCGCCGAAAACTCATCTGAACAGAACATTGTTTACACTGAAGCTACTTTTGCAACTTTTTAATGACTATAAGATTGATTTCTTGTGTTGGCAACCTTAATTAATACCACTGCTGCCAATGGAAGGGGCTATAGTTAATAATGTTCCCCCTGTTTTTTTCTGATTATCAAACCTGAAAGTCTTTCATTTTTCTTTACATTACAGAAATTTCCTGTCTGGACTCTGAGATTGCATCAGGCTAACCCCTGCACTTGTAACTTGTCAGTCTTTTAATGAAGAGAAGGTTGCTTCTGTGGGGAAACAGGGACAGCCATGGCTCTTGAACTCTCTACAGAAAGAAAGGCAGACAACAAGACCCTAATTCATGCTAAACCAGAGGCAAAAGCCAGAACTCAGATTTATCTCTGTGGATCCAGAAGACATGGACCTCATTAGAACAACTCAGCAACTTTGACTCTGACAGTCTTCGATCTCTGTACGGTGCCTCTGGTAGAGCTGACGTACTGCGTGAAACTATTTTCTTAAAAAACAAATCTAAATTTGAGCTTCTTACACCTTATCACTTAAACTGCTGTCTGAAGAGAAGACAGTGTTTGTGTGGCTTTTATTCTGTGCCATAAATTAAGACAAGACAAAACTCAGATTCCCATAGCCGAAATGACACCCAGCAGTAAGTAAAATTTTATTTCCTCATTTTCTCCCGTCTTCTCTGATTCAGTAAATTCCATTTTGGAAGCTAATCTTATTAAGTAGCTTAACTTATTATAGGCATGATGGCGGGGAAGCACACATAAGTCTAATACCCAAATTATTCTCAGGGAGACAATCTATTGTGTCAGCTTGTGATCAAAGTGTCCATTTATATTCACAATGTTATATAAAAAAATGATTTAACTTCAACATCTGATTTTTTTTAGCCATAAATGATTATGTGATAAACAAATCATTTGGGACCTAAAAGAGTGGTATCGTTGTAAATATCTCTCCGTGTCTCAACTTGCTTAATAAGGGATGTTGAAAACCTGAGAAGCTATGACACAAAATGGTTCCCGTAGCTGTGTGAGGGAGGATACAGGATATCTTTTTTACATTTTCAAAAGTACGTATAAAGAGGGAACACCGTTAGAAGTGATCCTGCTGTTCTCTGTCCTCCCTGAGGTTGTACTCCAAACATAGGTATTTTTATATTCTTACTTTATACTGTAAGCCTTGTTTTAAATAAGAAGTCCAAAGAACCAAGAGCTCTTCTGGTGAGAATTTGCTTTGTGTGGTCTCTGTAAAATAAATAACTGTGCCTCTTTTTCTGAATAAGATTTCACATTTATAGCAGAAGGTGGCATCCTCTTCATGGGACACTGCAGAATTGGTTGATGTTTTGGAAGTAAAGAAGACATAGTTTCTGTGAACTCTGGGATGAAGTATTGTAAAATAATGCTGGCTCTTTCCTAGCCATTTTCTAGTTAAATAAAATATGATCTGTGCTAAATACAACACTTCATTAGTCAGCATTTGCCCCCAAATCCCAGCCTCAGTGAGGAAAAGATCAGTCAGTACAGCTCACACATATTAAAATCTTTTGCAGGTTTTGGTTAGTATCCTCATGCTCACATATAGCAAGAGTTGAACATTCCTGGGATTATTAATGTTAAATAGAAGAAGTGGCTGTAGCAAGATTCATGAAAAGGCTTAAAACGACCCAAGGTGTTCTTGAGACACTAGCACTTCTAGAAAATACTGAAGAGAAACCTGTGGAAACATGTGGGTCTTTCTTCAACCCAGTCACAGATTTCATTCAAAACTTCATTTACTTTATCTATCATCTCATTTGTCGCCTCTGAGCGCAGGCAGTTATCTGCTCTCTTTTTTGCTGGCTCGCTTTCAGTTGTAGCCAACACTGAATGTCTGAATACTGATGCAGGTTTTGGGTAGCACCTGGCTGAGTCTCACAGTGTGAAGAACCTCCTGTTTCCCCACCATACATCTCTCTACCATTTGCACAACTGGATCCTCATCTTCCTCAGGAAAATCTCACTGCTCTATTTCCAGATGCTCCTGCAACATCTCCCTTGCTCCTGCTGCGGACGCCTGGCTCTCGTGGGGGCAGCCCTGCCAGCACCAGGACTCGGTGCCAGCAGCTTGGGTCCTCTTCACCTCCACGGCCTTTCCTTCAGCGTGGCGGCCAGAGGGGCACCGAGCTTCACAGCGGCACCAGTGAGCAGCCCCCGGGTATGACTATGGGAGGTTGTGCGGAGCAGGGAGCCCATCGGCAGCCTGCCCGTGGCCAGGCGAGGCGGGGGGCCGGGCCTCAGCGCACCCGGTGGCTCCTGGCCCCAGAGCCAGGGGACAGTCGTGGGTAGGTTTGATTTACTAGTGTGCCTCCGAGCTATGCATGCTGGGTTTGATTTCAAAAACTGCCACAGATTTTGGGTCTGTGGCAGGTCCTCTCTCTAGTATACATATGCACTGGAGCAAACGGGGGTTTTTTGTTTCTTTTCTTTGTTTGAAAATCTCCACAAAATTTGAGGTTTATGTACCTGGGGATGTATGATAACAAAAATATAATTTTGGCACTTGGTAGCAGAATAATTGGTTCCTGCCTTTTGTTCAGGCCACTGTCAATTTGCCACCTTGGGGTTTTTTTAAAAGGCCATTGAAATGGCCTTCGTGCAGGCAGCATGTCACCCTGATGCCATTAAAATAAACAAGAGAACAAAGCTATATCTGTCATGTTGCCTAAACTATATTGATGAGAAGGGAAACCAGACCACAGAAGTGATTATGTGTATCAGATATCTGACAGCCTGTGTTGTCATTGTTCTCTGACTTAAATACTTTGCTAGAAAGAGCACAATACTGCCTATAAAAAAGATTATCTGAAAAGGAAGTATGCCCTGGTTTTTGAGGGTCTGGGGTTTTTTTTGCTTTGGGGGGTTGTTTTGGTTTTGTTTTTTTTTTTGCTTAGGCCTTTTTCTTCTTTTTTTTCTTGCTACTATCTTTAAGGTAGAGAAATGTGAAATGTACTGACCTTCATAGCAATAGCAAGTATTAGCACATCTCTTTTAAAATATGCCTTATTGAAGGTAGCTGAGACTCTGAGCTCCTGAAGAAAGAGCTACCCATTACAGGATAGATGTTAGATAGCTGTTAAGTTAGATGAATCACCTGCTGAAAACACCTTGTTCTCTTCATTCCCTGCAGATGGATCCTAGATAAACTATGTAGTCTAAACACCTGGGGTGGGATTCAGGTGCTTAAATAGCAGTCCTCATGTTATCTCAGCTTCTTCATGTTCCTTGGAAGGGCAGTGTGGGGCTGGTAGAGATGACCTAGAACTGGTGGATCTGTACATCTTCTGAAGTAGCAGATAGGTTAGGCTGAGGGTACCCAAATGATACGGGATGTTTGTGGCTTTGTTATTGAATTACACCTAGAATGCCACAGTTAGCAGAGGGAAGTGTTCCCCTGGTTTCTCCCTGCATGCTATTGGGGAATATGCCTTGATAAGAGATCTGCAGCCCTTGAAATTTCAAGTGAAAGATAAAGCTGTTTCAATGCAGAGAAAAGGCTTTCGTTAAGGATGCGATAAAAATAAGCTTTAAGCCACAAGGAATTATGGTAACTTCAGGAATCATTCTTCACATGCCCTGTAGCTCTGGGTGACATCTATTGAGCTCTACTGTTGTGACAGCAATGAAATCAGCTGAGGGGGAGTGTGTGTGTATCTATAAAATGTGGTGGTTCTCTGGCACTGTTGTAACTACAAGATTTCCAGACTGATAAAGTTCTTGAGTTCCTAGTTCCTGTTTCAAGAAAGCAAGAAATCTTTTTTTTTTTTAAATCTAACCCTTTGCTGAAGCAGTGACACTGGGGTATCTTGTCAGTCCACACTTTCATTTCTTGAGTTCCTCAGCCATGTACCCTTTGGCTGTGGTGTCTGTTAAAACTTCTTATTTATGCACTAGTACAGAAATTCATTTAGCTTTAGACCTGTAATTACTTGCTGGGTTTTGTTTTCTGAAATGTAACAGAAACTTTTTGCTTTAGTGCCAGAGAAACAAGATCCTCTTTGTGTGTAAGCATGTATTTACACATACATATGTGCACATGAGTAAGCATGTACCTTTGTGTATGAGTGTGCAAAAATCCTGGAGGGGGAAGGGAAGGCACAGACAGAAATGACCCCCCATCACAGCAATTCAAATGGACAGGAAAATCCCTACAGCTGGGAGATGAATCACTTGCCAGCACACTCCTCTGCCTGTAAGACCCAGAAGGTAATATGAAGTCTGCTCCCTCCCTATCATGCATCGGGAAGAAAAAGTTCAAGAAATAGGAAGAATAAAGTTTTTTGTTGTCAGTACCATTTTCTATAACTCCTTTGTCATGCTTCTGCATTTCTGATGTAAACAGTGCTAGTGATAAAAATGAGAGCAAACAAAATCAGAGGGAGGGATAACCGTGGAATAAATTCCAGTGGTATCTCACAAAACACGTGGTAGGAAGATGTATTCTGTGAAAGTCTTCCTCCCCTTCCTTTTTTAATTCTTCAACTGCCTAGCATTGCCCCCGAACATCCTTATTTACACCCCCATGGGCTGCGGCAGGGAGCTGTGCGTGTAAATAGGGATGAGTCCTCAGCCATTGCCAGCTTCTGCCTTATGGATCTCTGAAGTGCTGGGTAATTCAGCTCCCTGTCTGATAATCACATTTTGTTTGATATAACTTCTTAATTATACCACGAATATGTGAGGAAACTGCTCATCTGTTCAGAGTGTGGAGATTAAAATTAAAACTGTCTCAGTTTTCTCTGTTATTGTGTGGGTGTTGGTTCAACAAACTAATATGGAGCAGACAACTAACAACTGAGATGTCAAAGAAGGCAGTCATTACAGCAGCTGGAAAGGCTGCTATTGACTTTATTGCTGAAGGTAATGTTTGCTTAGTCTGTGTCTGTAGGTAACAATGAATCTATTAAAATAAACTCCAGATTCATTTTCTGGCACTTCACATTTCTTGAATGCCTAATTTCTCTGTAGTAAAGAGAGCTGTTGTTTGGGTTTCAAGGATTGTCCTGGTTTCAGCAGGGATAGAGTTAATTTTCTTCCAAGCAGGTGGTACAGTGCTGTGTTTTGGATTTAGGATGCAAATAATGTTGACAACATGCTGATGATTGTTGCTGTTGAGAAGCGGCCAAGGACTCTTCAGTTTCTCAGTGTCCTGTCAACGAGAAGGCTGGGGGTGCCCAAAAAGCTGGGAGGGGACACGGGCAAGACAGCTGACCCCAACTGGCCAAAGGGATATTCCATGCCATATGACATCATGCTCAGTATATAACTGGGGGTTGGCCAGGAGGCAAGGTAGCTTGGGAACTAGCTGGGCATCGGCTTCAGGTGGTGAGAAATCATGCTGTTCATAACTTGTTTTG
Source organism: Balearica regulorum gibbericeps (assembly GCF_011004875.1). Classification (NCBI taxonomy): domain Eukaryota; kingdom Metazoa; phylum Chordata; class Aves; order Gruiformes; family Gruidae; genus Balearica; species Balearica regulorum. Next base: position 113,463,844 of record NC_046184.1, on the reverse strand, counting down.
TTGTTTGATGAAGATTATTTTTATTATTGTTATTTATTATTATTTATTATTATTTTCCTCTTCTGTCCTGTTAAACTGTCTTTATCTCAACCTATGAATTTTACTTCTTTTCCAGTTTCCATTCTCTCCCCCATCCCACTGGAGGGGGGAGCGAGCAAATGGCTGTGTGGTTGTTTTCGCTGCCTGCTGGGTTAAACCACAACAAGGATGAAACGTGAACAGATCTCCAAAGATATATACTTTTAATATTACGATTATCAACAGTAGCAGGTGAGGGAACAGTTGCATCTTCCATTTACTATTCTTCCGATCAGCCAAGAGCTGGAGTAAAGACTTCAGATCTGTCGTGTTTCAGGAAGCCAGTTATTGCACGATAACTGCTGCTTTAGTGTTTCTGGTGTGTATTGGATTAAGAGGAACAACCACTTCTTGGGTTTAATCCTTCAACTTTATTCTGGAGGCAATAGCATGTTAATTCAGTTAGAAAAGTTGTGGATGATAATTTTATTCACCTGCTCAGTGGAGGACAAACCGCTGTTCCACAGTGAGGTTTACCCCCATGAATAACAAAGAAAAGGGCAATACCATCCCAGTCAGTGTATTTTGGGGCATTGCCTGGAAGGCAAATAGGACCTATCTTTGTGTCAGCTGACATTCAGCAGCACCAATTTAATTGGTTAGTGTTCTGCATTTTATTTCATATGAGATCTAATTATAAGATCAGCTAGGAGAAATACCGAGTATTTCATTAGAGATAGCAGATGTCCTCAATGTAAGTAGTCTTACAACTAGCCACATCTCACTGCTAAAACACCTCAAAAGTACCAGACTGTGCTTACTACAGTGTATTTTAAGACTGTATCTCTTCTCTCATTCTTGACAAACAGCTGTTTGTACAGAGAGTTCTTCTAAATGACTACTGAAATACGTGAGTTTGGGATGTAGCTTGCATTAATAGAATGTAAATTTTCCAGAGCTGTGAAATTCATACTTACTGAGTTTTCTGTACTGGTCGGGAATGAGCGGCTATTCCACAAAATGCGCGAGCAGCCAAGAGCATCCATCTTACTACAGTCAAAGTGCTGCCAGCACCCTGAAGTACAGGGTCATAGTCTTGTGGACTGCGGAGGAGGCAGCCCCCACGGAGACACCCTGACCCGCTGGAGCTCGGTTACGAATCATCCCTGCTGCTTGCTGGAGAAGCAGCAAGGAGTGTGACTCAGGTCCTGCCGGGTTTTTTTTTGGCTGCCTCTTCTGCTGTGGTCTGTGGCCCCAGCCCCGGCTGCCTGCTGCTCCCCAGCAGGTGGGAGTTGCAGGGGACCAGCAAAGTGAATGATCACTTACCTGGCTGTCTTGAACTGCTGGGCAATGCCTGCTGAGGTGCCTCAGGTGCTTTCTGGTCATCATTTTGGGATGCTTTCTGGTCAAAGGTGGCCGTTTACTTCCATGCCCCTGTGTAGTTTAGCATTTCACTGTTTCAGCCCTTGATAATGATTTGCGTGGGTACTAAATTGGCAGCAAAAGCCTAGATTAGTCCAAATGTATTTCTTTCTGATTGGAAATCATCTTGAAGTTGGATCTGGTGCATAGACCATTAGCCAGCTTTAATCACACGAGGCCCAGTACAGCACCTGACTTGCTGTGGGATGTGTCTTGTACAGAAGCGTAAAGTAAGTACAGAGATTTCACTTCTAACAATTGCACATCAAAATATGTGACTCGATGAAAAAGGCAAAGAAACTACTGCAATGCAAATAACAATTGGAGTACTTCAATAAATGAGAATAAACTCTTTAAATACTGCCTATACAGAGTGCTGATAATCATGGCTAGATTTAAAAAGATGTGTATTGTGAGTCTCAATTCTATCCTAGAATAAAAACTAAGGATTCTTCTGTATAGCTGGAGGAAAAAATCTCTTCTTCTCTAAAAACAAATTTCCAACTTTACATCTTTATGTTGAATAAGTATATAGCACCACAAGTTTGTGGTTTGTTTTTTTGTGAGTGTGTGGGTGGCTCTTTTCCCAGACATTGGTTAAAGAAGTCTTCTCACGCGGCTTTAGTTCTCACAGTGCGTGCAAAGGATGGTTTCAAGAAGACTTTCTAAATGCAAAGCTGATATGATTTGTTGATCAAATATAATTCCTGACGTGTTGTCTTGGAAGCAGAAGAGAAGCAGGCAGTATGCTGGTTTGAGGGACTTGACTAGGAAATGTTCTGAGCTGTTATCTATATACAGAGGAACAGACCTTAATGAGACCTAAGCATCTACTCAAAGTATATGCTTGGATGTTGACCTGGCACTGTGGAAGGCTTCCCTATTTTATTTTTTTTGTTCCCATCCAACCATCAAGACTTTGAATCTGAACTTGAAGTTTGCTCACCCAGTGCAAATGAGGCTTTCGAAAAAGAGGAAATATTGGATTAAGCTGAAAGCACTATTAAATATTGAAGAAAACTTGGAATTGCAAGTTCCTTGAAGAAAAAACAACCCTTTAGTAGGACAGTCATTAAAGAAAATGACACATTAAGATGTGAGGATAAATTACTCAAAATAATTTTAGAGGCTGGATCTTCTAGAAGCAGATTAAAAGCAGGAGTTTAATTTAGACAATCTGAGTCCATCTTGGAGGACAGATGTATTTCTAGAGATAAGTTTGCCTTGAATACTCCCAAGATCAAGCTTGTGTGTGTGATTTGTTTTCCTTAACCTTGGTATGACTCTTCACTCAGGAATGAATGCTACTGTTTTATTTGCTGGAAAAGAGGTGGTGAGGTTTGCTGTTGTAACAGCTGGATTCTGAGTATTCAGCAAACAGGGCAGAAATTGAGCATGACATATGTGATGCTTATTTTGATATACTATTAGGCTGTTACCCCAGGCTTTGGCTGGTGCTAGATACTGTCTTCAGGAATGATAAAAAGTGGCTAATTAATGCCTGATTTGCCTTCTCTTTCATTATGTGTACAACAGTGCTACATTACATGTACTTCTAGTTCATGTTAATCCACTTGGGATATTCTTATTGCCTGCAAAAATTTGTTTCTGTCTCTCCACCACTGTGACCTTTTCTTATTTTATTTTGATTAACCTTTTTCGTGGGAGTTTGATAGGAGGAGGACATTCTGTGACTTTGATGTGTGAATATATTTTTTTAACTAGAGGCAGATTAAAACTATGTTGATACAGTGGTGCAGCTGTGCTCTGCAGTTCCCCCTCAAGTCTTACTCCCCAAGCACAATGAGGGGCCGGGGGGAGGTGAGGGAGCACGGAGGGGGGGCGTTTCTTGTCCTCATGAACACACTAGACTCTTCTCAGTGATCGACACTGAAGTCTAACCACATGATGAACATGGAATGCAAGTGGGGTGTGCATCCAGACCTAGAGCTCAGTAGATGCTCCTGGTCCCTCCAACTGGGATGTAGTTCCAGCTGGTAGGACCTGTAGATTGCTGGGTTCAGGGGGGTCCACATGCATGTAAGTGTATTTAATACCATTTTGAGACATTTTTCTCCTGAGATGCAGAATTATCTCCTCCCCACTGCTGGGTCAGTGTCACATGGTGTCCCACGTGGACTGTGTGGGTGGTGTTAAAAGGCACAAAATAACAAAATACAGATAATGCGCTTCGTGTTCTGTGAAAGTTGAACAACGAATAGCCAAACATAGCCTGGAAAGTGACTGAAGAGTAATTTCAAGCTAGAATAACTTGTTCATAATTGTCAGTTTGACTTTTTATAAAGTGAATTGCTCAATCCTTGCTTCTTACCCTAGGTGCTTTCTCGGCCTCAAAGGAATCATTACATCTGTTTATACTATTACATTTTAAGCTTACTTCAGACCATGTAGACAAGAAATGTAACTTAAAATTAAAGCCAGCTTGTATACGAGAGTGTATTCCTTGGGCAAGAAGCAAAATGGATTTTGCGATAAATTTTACAAGCATGAAGTCTCATGATAACAGGAACTGAATATAGTGTCACCCCAGACTTGGCAGCAGCAAGAGAGAATCTTGTTGGAGAATGAAAAGGATATGATAGGTAAAACTCAGAAGATAAAAGCAGTTCTATCTGTGTTTGGGGCTTTATTTTACAGGCAGGGGAAGAGGCAGAGCTGCTGATTTTAGTTCATCCCTAAAAGATAAAATGTAGTAAATGTAAAATGGGGATGGCTAGACAACCTTAAGGATAACAACGTGTAAGCGTTGAAATACAGTAAGTATTGGGGGGGAAACAGACTGAATCTTAGGAATAAATCTAGGACACCAATTTATTTTTATGATCTTCCAGGGAATCCTAAGCCAGTCCAGCTCTTAGTGATTTTTTTGCCCCACATCCAAATGAATTCCTCTGTGTGCATCCAAGTCCTGCCAAGTGGAAATGCAGGATTGCTGGTAACAGCCTGTAAAGCTCCCTGTCGCCTCCCTTTCATGGGCCACTTGAAATGTTGTACCACATGTTTGCTGCTGTCCCTTTGGCTAATACCATGAGGAGCAGCTCTAGTGAAATGGGCATAAACAACTGCAAATTGACTTTCAAGTGGCTGTCAGACACCTAGAAACACACAGCTTCTGTTTAATGGAAGCACAAAGCCAACTCTGCGAAACCCTAAAGGCAGCTGGAGTTACAAATGTGACTGATGTAGCTATTCCATGGAGATAGAAAAACACTGTATTCAGAGCCAGGCTTGCCATCAAACTCACAGCAGAGCTCAGTGTTTCCGAGTTACAATTCACAGGATTTAATCCTTCTGAAGGAATATTTGTATGATCGCAGAGAATCTTACCTTCATTATAAGATGTTATAAATAGCTCCCCAGAAAAATGAACCTTTGCTACATCCAGGAAATCTAATAAATGTAATATTTCAGTCTTTTTGACATAGCACGATTTCAGCCACTGATTAGATCTGTCCCCTGCATATGCATGCATAGAACGCAGTGACAGAGATGGATATGCTTTCTTAGTTGAAATAACACCAAGTTTTCTTAACACTAAATTCTTTATTTTAAACATATGGTGCAATAAGTTTTTATTTGCTTTATCTTAATTGTGAAACCAAACAGATACAAAATGCGTGCCAATAGCTTGCCTTATTCTCTTTTTTTTTAAAAAAAAAGTCTCTTGGAACGTTAATCTTCCCACTGACCATGTCTGCAGCTTTTCCTCCTGAGCTCAGCAGGAAAGCGAGATGCCTGCTGAAGACCTTGTAGGATCCAAACCTGCATGTTTTGAAAATGTCAGTTTTACTGAGGGCTTTTTCTCATGAATTCACACTGCAAATAAAATGATCCTGGGGAAAAGGGGAAATGCTAAAGGGCTGGAAAACAACAGAATGATAATCCAGCTTTCCAGCAGCACTCATAAAACTGAAGAGAGGAGGAAGCCTATAAAACAACACCTAAAATAAGTATTTAATTACTACATTAACAGTTTTAATGCATTTTTAAAATTAATATATTGGAATTTTTCCCAAATACCATAACGCAAAAAAAGACTCAGAACGCCAGACAAGCTGTATGTGATTTTTATATACCACTTTATAATTGATGTGTTGCAGAGAAAACCTACTTTATAAATTCAAGGAAATGTTTTGCATTTAGCATTCCTTCAAATGTGTATACTCAGCCTCCTAAAAGAGTATGTTAAAGGCTGTAATATAGCAGTAATAGTGTTATTCTTTCTCAGTGTTTGTTTCTCTTGGCTTGACTGTTAACTCTTTACAAGCTGCAACAAAGCAAAATCTGATATACGTGGGATTAGGGTTGACACAAGCTGAATAGAGTTGCTGGGTACTTTTGAGAGAGGAAGAAGTCATACTACCCATTTTCAACTTGTATGAACTAACTCACCACACATGTGTACCTTCTGTTCAATGACCAGCATGTGCCTGAAAACATCAGTTTAGTTTCTCACTGTGCTTGTGAGGTAGGGATTCTTGGCAGCTTGTACTGAGGGAAGCTGAAGAACCAAGAGGATATGTGACTCAATGTTCCTGGAAATCCTTACTTATCAGCCATCAAAATTAAAATCTCCATACTTGTACCTTAAGAGAAACCTGACTGAACTTCTATGAGTGTTACTTCAGTGACTTTGTTGCACTTCAGTAAAATATTTTTTTCTTTCTGGCCCATTCTGTGGGATGTTCCTATTTGTGTGATGTTTTTGTAGGACAGCCCTGTGTTAATGTATGGGCATGGAATTAGGCTGGCTCTGATGCTGTCCTAGTCTATACTACTGGAAGTAGAAAGTGGGGTGAAACCTTGGCTGTTCAGGAAAAAAAAAAAACCAAAAACCACCTCTTCCTCTATTCCAAAACTTTCACTGACTTTGAAGTCAGATGTTTCATGCAAAAATACTCTAGTTCCTTGCATGATACACTGTTAATCTAGCTGTAGGGGGTCGTAAGGCTTCTAAAATCCATAGATTTTTTTAAGTAGCAATCATAATTAGATAATCTTGGTTTACTATATTGTAAATCAGTATGTTATCCACAATATTCTGTGGTATATCTGTGATACATAAATGCGCAGCCTACATAGTTTTTCCATCACCATTATAGCCAAGGAGACATTGTTCACATCTCTGATTTTGTAACTTCTCCCACGCCAAAGAAAACAGTAGTCCTTAAAAAACTTAACTGTAAATCATGCTATAATTTTGCAAGAAAACTTGACAGAGAAAATGGAGTAGCAGACCTCACTCAAATTTTGAGACAGAACTGTCTCTTGCAAGAGTGAGCTCTTTGGAGCTGTTGGAAGATTTACCTAAATGAAATCCAAGGTAAAATGGATTATTGAGGAACACTACTTTCTGCTGGTAAGCAAAGCTGCTTCAACATGTGGCCTGATAGAAGAAGGAAATAAGGAGAGAGTCATGAAAGTTTCAGAGGAGGAATTTCAGTTTGGGCTGTGGGGTGGGGGCACGGGAGGAGAGCCCAAAGCACGTCAAAGAGCTGATCTGGAACAGAAGTATATTGCAGCAGCGTTTAACCTCTACTCTGCTCATCTACTATATCCTTTTACCTGTAAGTTATGGTACTAGTCCTGAAAGGCACAGATGTGAACAGTGTCCCTGAAGTGCAGTCAGGGACAGCTAGAAGAAGCTCCAGCCTTTCCCTTGCCCCTGCGGAGCCTCGGCTTCCTCTGACACCGAGGTCTGCAGACTGAAGGGACTAACTTTGCTGGTCAGTCTCCAGCTAGAATACCAAGATCCTTCAGGGCTCTCACCTGCTGCTCAGATAGACCTGCTGCACGGCCCATCAGTGTATTCATAAGAGATTTTTATAGCATTTTATGCACCATTTATTTCCTGACTAGATGTGCTCTGAGCTTTAGTGTGACTCCCAAAGATGCTGCCATGCAGCCAAATATAATACGAGGCCAAAAGAATACTGATAGCTTGTCAAAAACAAGGGAAGACGGACTCTGACTTGCCGGAGGGAGAGCTCCTGGCTGCTGAGATGCGTCTTGCTGAGAGGAGGTTTGTCGCAGGTGTCATCTGTTCTTCCTGGGAAATGCTCAGGTTGCGCTCGCCCTGGGATATCGCCCTGGGATATCGCCCTGGGATATCGCCCTGGGATATCGCCCTGGGGTGCTGCTGGCTGTTGATGCCTGCTCTGCCACTGCCCAGCAGCAACCGCAGTTAATCCGTCGCTTCAAGCTGGGGATGAAAACTTCAGCGCAGCCCACAAATACAGAGAACCCGCATGATCAGTCCTTCTGTGTTGGCTTTGGGAGCCTGTTTTTTTTAATCTGCTGAGATAGCAGCTGAATTTTGACAGATGTATACTGGAAATGGAAGTATAATTAAGGAGACAGGATGTAGCCAGAGATGATAAAGGGTTTTATTTACTTCTCATCAAGTCTTATTTCAAGATTTTAATCTTAAAGTAGATATATAAAAATGGACAAAGGCAGCCTACCTACAACCTACAATTTTAAAAGGACCATAAGGTCTAACATTTTCTTATTGGTGCTTTCACTTGCTACCCTTCAGCTCCTGGTGCACTTGCTCACTTCTCTCATGCTGAAATCTAGAGCAAAATTTCTAGGTAAAGTTGGTGATTGTGTTTCCTTATGTGCCCTTTGCTAATCAAAGGTAATTGCAAAGTTAGAAGGGTTTCACTGATAATCAGTTAAATACTTTTGCAGTCAGTTGATGTTCTGCAGGCTTACTGGCATGAGGATGAGGAAAGCTCCCTAAAAATAGAAATACCAGACTTTTTGCAAAGCTTATTTGTTCTTTATTCTAAAAACAATTTATCCTAATCCCAAAGCAGAAAACCCAACTCTTGTGCAGAAGGAAGGTAATTTGTGTTGAACATTTGATGTTCGGTAATCAGATCGTTGATATTGATGATGGGATTATGTACCAAGAGTATTTCCAAGTTAAAGCAAGAAAATTTCAAGTGGTGAATTTCTTGTTCTTCAGCTAACACTTTTGTCACAGAAATGACTTGCAGTGTATCTGCACAAAAGAACTAAACCATTCCACAATTATTTAAAAGATAAGAAGATTTTAATCAGTTTACTGAAATAAACCAAAGAATTGCAAGGCTATGATGTTTGTACATATTCTTGGTTTATATATATAGCTTTGAGAGACTTGTAATTTGCCAATTTTTATTAAAACCACTGCTTTAATAATTTTCAATTTAAAGAAAAAATGTAGCACTGGAAAAAAAATTGAATTATTAAAAGGGTGTGTTTTCTTACTGCATAAAGAGCTAGCATATGGTTTAACCTTTAGAAAATAATTAGGAAAAAAAAATCACAAAACCTTTGCAACTCACCTTTAAAACACCAAGCTGCTAAGGTTCTCATTGGGAGGAACATTTCTGGGACAGCAGAACAGTGACACTGGCCTAAGGGAATATTTGACATCAGAGCCCACCTATGCAGACTCAGTACATTTGGCTTCATGATGAGAAAATTACACTTACTTCATAAGTGAATCTCATTGAATTGTGTCTTTCCTCTTTTTTTTTTTTTTCATGAAACATAAGCATTACATCTTTTTTTAAAAGAAACTGCTTGAATGAATTCAAGTGAACTATTTTTCCTTTTTTTTTTCCTTCCTAATTCTGTTCAGTGCTTGCAGACCTCAGGAGGCTGCAGGGGCTTGTTATTTAGCTCTTTACACTTGAGCTGTGGAGTTTAGCTGTGATTGATCTCAAAACTTTCCCCTTGTTTCCTGACTGACCAGACAATACCATTTTGTTTCTTTTGCCACCTGCTGGAGTAGTAATTCCTGTAATCACAACGAGGAATAGCTGCTACTATGCTTCTATTGGGAAGAGTATCAGACAATTAGGAATTCTTTTAAAATTGAAAATCACTTCCTTTGAACTCCCCGAGGTCTTGTTTCTGTGCAGGTTAGGCTGCTTTAAGACTTCTTCATTCGGGTGCAAGTTTAAAATATGAGCAGGGGGTCTCATCACATTCGGATAAAGATCTTGGTATGTGTGCATGGGTGCCCAGAGAAATGCTGGCTGTTCTGGGAGGTTGCTGTGGGATTTTGGCAGGAGGCCTGGGCTGAGTGGCCCCCTGCAGCCACGGTCCTCCCCTGCTGAGAAACCCCTGCTGCTTGAGTCTGGCTTTGATTTTTTGCAAGCATAATATACAACTGATTCATAACAAAACTGACCATATTGCACCGTTTAGAGGAGGTAAGTCAGAAGGAAAGAAAAAGCAAAAAGTCACCTATACATAGATTCTCAGACTTACCTAATTTCTTAGGAGTTAAAGTCCAGGAAAGCTGGCAAACCTTATCTCACATACCTCAGCAAAAATACTCTTCAGCATAGGTAGGTGCCCACAATTATTCCTGACACTGGGATTACATTGGCTAGATTAAATGCACCCTCAAGCATCCATTCTTACACGGTGGACTGAGGTGAAGACAGAGTATCGAGCAGTGGGGTTTACTCTTACAGCACAGTCATGAGTCTGTAACTCCAGAAACATGAATGTGATCGTCCACCTCAGGAAGAGAAGATACCAAATACTGAAGTCACAATAGTGTAACAAAGACTATGAAAGCACAACTTTCAGTGCCAGGTTTGTACTCTGAAACTTAGTAACTTGTTTCTGGCTTCTAAAACCAGGCTTTTTTTCTTCAAAAAACTTTTATTTAAATGGTGGAAAATCAACTCTGTGCCCTTTTAACAGGTAAAGCACGAAGAACAATATATTATGTTTATAAGCAAGCTTTGAGTATGTCTGGTTTACCACAGAAAACAGTTGTCTGAACTTCAGTTGATCTTGGTGATCTATCTTTGCTAGTATTTCTGTAAGTTTATATGTTTGGGAAACCATTTTGTGAGGCATGATATAGCTTAACACTACCAAGATTTTCTGCAAGCATATTTCACATTGACGTGGGGTTTAAGTCTTTATTGTGAAGTTGTTCCTGGTTGACTGTTTTGGGCTGCTTTGATAGCCCTGTGTTCCTTTAGAGCAAGCACTCAATGGAATTGAGCAGATAAAAATAAGTATCACACATCAGGTGTTCTCATAAAACCACCCCAAACTTGTTCTGCCTCCTAACCAAACAAACAAAGGACTGTCTTAATTGCTTCCTCTTAATGCATTAGATTTTCTTGTGGGCTTTGCCTTCCTTATTCTACCCTCACACAGACATGGATTATTGAGATTTATTCCAAGTTGTATTGATTTGTAAAGCAGAGCAGTGGCCACCCCTTGAAAAATTCCTGTATCTGGTAGAATGGCGTCAGTGTTATGCAGTGGTGAGATATTTAAAGAGGAAGGAAACAGCCATGCAAACAAAGCCTTCCAAACTTGTTATATATAGTTACAGCATCCAGTTTCATTAATACTGTTAGACATTTCTGACCTCCTCTATAGTCACCAGCTATTCAGCTGAGGAAGCTGGGCGTGCACAACAGCACAGCTGAGGTCAAATTGTAGGCTTACATCAATGCAACCTCACTGACTTAACTAGATATGACTGAGAACAGCATGTGGCCAGCTAGATGACTCAGAAGATAGTCCAGTCCCATTTAAATGGATAATTGTAGACTTCTTCCTTCAGAAGCTGCTTGTGGGTTATAAACAGAAGAGAGGGAGAAACCTCTCAGTACTCAGTTCAGGGATGTGAAATCCAGGGGGGGGACAGGACTTAGGCACACACAAAGGTTTTCTGTTCTGATCTTTAGACCACCTTTGAAGACTCTGAGTTGCAAACAGGGCAACTTATATTGGGTCAGCAGATGCTGCATCTACTGTCACTTCATGGAGGCTGTTGCAGGCCTGAAGCAGTTCATGTGAAGGTTTTGTCTGAACACATCATATTCCCATCTACAGTAGAGAAAGTTCAGAGCAACTGAACTGTCCTTCCCTGTAGGAAGAAAAAGTGGAAACCTATAACAGAAGGATGTTGGGAGCAGTATAGGGGGCACCCATGTCACCCACCATTGCAACATGAGATAGTCCCTACTTGCAAGGCAGGGCTGCTTTTTACTATTGGTAGATTTAGTGCTTAGCTCTGATCCTACTCTGGATAATAAGTCCCTAAAATCTGTGGGTATGGCCGTAGATGCTGGGTTTAATCAGTGATAGATGGTTTTAAAAAAAAAAACACAAAAAACCCAACAGTATAGTCCAGTAGTCTGTTAGAGATTTCTGTTCCTGTAGCTGTGATAATGGAATGGCTTGTGAAATGATTCAGAGTTATGACCAGAGTATTACAGCACAGTGAAACTGGTGTTAAGTTAGAGTAAAAACCCAAGAATGTTGAAAAGCAGATTTTTTTTGTGTAGAAGTGTACAGGTACAGAATAGAATATACAAAGGCTGTGTGTGAAAATCTGTTTGCAGCACTGTACTGCTCATACACCTGCTTGGGTTCTCAGCTTAAGCTTTCCAAGTTAAAGATGCCACAATGATTGTGAAAGACATGCTGTGTTTTTGTATCATCATTTATGGTTGTGGATTTCCTTCCATCTCTAAACTGCAATTAAATGTTCCTATCATCCTGTAAATTAGCCTTTCTCTTTTAAACATCACATTTGCAACTCTATGTTCATATAATCCTGTAATTATGTAACTATTTTCATTTCAGCACTGATTCAGCAATGTACTTAAGCATATGAATAATCTCTTTGAACCCAATGGGACTCCTCACATGCTTAAAATTAGGCATGGTTTAATTACTTTGCTAAATCAGCAGCTATACTGGTATACAGAAATGGGGATAAAGGAGGTGGCTTGCATCTACTGTAAACACCGTTATTGAGCTGGACATTTCTAAACTCTAATTTTACCTTCCTACTTGAAATTTTTTCAGCTGAATCATAGTATTGGAGACACCATGAGTGAGGTATTCAGATTGAATCACATCTTTTAAAACTACATTTTCTCTAGAGGCAAAGCAATGTTAAGAGACTTAAGCCCTCCCCTGCCCTGTGTGCTCTCTTGAAGTTGACTGCCCTTTCAGGCATGCAATTGCAACTGGTTACAGACCAGCACCAGAGAGGGCTGCTTGCTTTTTCCATAAAAAGTGGATTGCTGTGCTTATCAGGATTACAACATGATCTCTTATTGCATAGGTATATCTGAGGTGGTGATAAACTATGATACATGAACAGGAACTGACAGTGGAGATGAGAAGACTTGGGGCCACCTCAGTCCACCTCACTAATGAAGAAAAAAAAAAATTATATATATATATATGTACATTCTGAGAAATCACTACTGTGGTCTTCTACCCTAAAATTGCATGTTGTCTAGGACTTATAAAGTTAACAGTTGTAACCAAAGTATGTCCGTGAGGTCTTTAACTTTCACCTTATGCTATATGAACTGAGTTGGAATTACAGCTCTTCTATAATCAGAAGAAATGGGCCAGCAAGAAGTACTTTTGAAGAAAGTGGCAACGTAAAAGAATGAAATGAAACATTGCAGACTGCCTCTTGTAACAGAATATGAAAGTCTGTACCGAGTATCTCAAATTTTTACGTTAGGAAACAGAGGCAAACAGACTAAGTTCTTCAGAGTTAAGTACAAATGAATGATTTCTATGAGGCCCAATGTTGTGGTAATTTTAAAGCATTTTTCTTACTGTCATGTCTTGTCCTAGCATAGAAGAGCTTTCAGAGAGCAATGGTCTTACCTTGAGTCAAAACAGGACTGATAGATTTCATATCTTTAGTACTTACACTGATTATTTTACAAAAATATCAAGACACAAACAAAATTCTCTACAACAGGGCAGGCAAGGACAGAATTCTGTCCCAAAGTCAGAATTTAATCTTAGCACACAAAGAGCACGAAAAAAAGTGCCAAAATATGCCTAAAGACTATTTTAGAGATACAGAATCCATACAACACTTGTTAAAGTTCCTGTTTGTAGCTTAATATCCGCTAATGGAGATGGACTTACCCAAAGCTGTGAATAATGAGAGGCTGTCCGGATGAATGGTTATGGAACAAGGTGGCAGTCTGCAGGGAGCCTGGATCTCAATCCAGGCCAGTGTACAGCCCCATAAAAAAAGAAGACAAAAAAAGTAGAGGAAGGATATCTGTACTCCTTGGCTAGGAGACCTATTTGGAGATGTTCATGGAGTGAATGGGATTGGACCCTATATGAGGGGAAGAGGCTTTAGAAACGATCAAAGAAGAGAGGATTGGATCTATTTGTTTCACAGATTAGGTTCTGAAAAATAGACCAGTCTGTGAAGAAAAGGCCTTATTATTGATTTCTAGTTGAAGTTCTGTTTCATGCAGGTTTTAATTGTAGTGGCCTGGTGGTGGTAACACTGCTGCTAGCAAAATGACTAATGCCCTGGAAGGCATTACTGGAATAACTTGCCATCTTGCAGAACTCAATCCATAACTTTACCAAATGTTTTTTGCATCAAACCCTTACCTTCTGCCTGAACATATCTTCTAAGCATTAATGTTGATTTACATATTTGCTTGGATAGAGAATAAATACCCTTCATCTAGTGAGATGTGCTTTTTTGCCTGAATTTCTTTAGCTTCAGCTATCAGACATCATATGACTCAGTTAAATAGGTCTTTTTATATCTCATTCCACCAAAAAGATCACTGAGGTACTACATATTATATAGAAAAATTGTTTTACCTTCTGATGTTCTAACAGCAGTCACCTCTGACTCTAGAGCTAGGATACTGTAGTACAGGGAATCCAATTAAACAGCCTCTGTATAAGAAAAAACACAGCAATGTTTAGCACTTCAGAATGTAATGTCGCTACCTAACAGCTATTATATGCAATCTAAAATTGGGATTATAAAGCTCCTGTTCCTATTTACCTATGCAGACTAGAAACGAATGCTATTTTGCATCAAAAACTGAGTTTTGCCAGTGAGAGTAAGGAACAGAGCTTTTCTCTTAATTTGATCTTTGTTTTATTGTCAAGCACTGAGACTGCATTGTCCCTGCAACTTGGATACCGCCACAGTGAATTTCTAGGCACTTGGCCTCAGTGGAGTAGTGGTATGTGCTGGCTTCTCACCTGCTGCCGTGGGAAGAGCAGGGTACCATGGAAGGGATCCAAAAACTCTACAGCTCATGAGTTTGTATTCTGTCTAAATACGATCTTAAAATGAGGATAACCCCATCTCACAAATTCTGCCTTTCTTTAGGGCTCTAGAGTTTACTCGTGGCTCTGTGTCTTCCTCCAGTTAGGATCCAAAGTCCAATACCTGTATGTAATAGTAGTTTTCCTTGTTTCCTTGCAAGAATAGATCAAGGATTGCTTTCTCTTTAAAAACATCACTCAAAAACTGTTTTTGCATATTCTGTTGCAAGTTTTAACTGATGAGTGTGGAAGGTCTTTGGAACTTGGGTCCTCCTGATTTTCTGCAAGATTACTGCTTTGGACATATGGTTACTCATATTATTTACTTTCTCAGATCTTTCACAGTTCCAGCAAAAGGGATAGGGATTATGGCTCCTCATTCCTATGCTTCCTTTTTTCATGGAATCCCTTGGGTGGGAAGGGTCCCCAGGAGGTCTTTGGTTCAACCTCCTGCCCAAAGCAAGGCCAGCCCTGGGATGAGGCCAGGCTGCTCAGGGCTTTCTCCAGGCAGATTTTGAAAATCCCCCCTGATGGAGGATTCTTTTCCTTTCTTCTCTCATGGATGACAGCTGTTATCCTGGTGATCAGACCATTCTCTTGAAGTAAACAGGGTAAACAGACTCTAGCAGAATGGGAGTTTTGATATTTTATATAACAAAGGGTGGTAGCAGCATTGCTTTTTCTACCAAGCCTACAGCCACTATTACAATCTCTTAACACATCCAGATCTGACAGTGGTTGTCAGGTGCCTTCTGAGAGTGTCTACTGGAGTATGGGTTTCAGGAAGGGCAAGTAAGGATTGACTTTGTGGGTGATTTAATGGCAGCAGATAAAATAACTTCTGTTAATATTTAACTGTGTGGGGTTTATTTACAAACATAGGGACATATCTCCTCTGTAATGTACTCTTCTTGTCAATGGTCTTCTGTTTCAGCTCTTTGATGTTCTCAAAACATCCTTCAAAAATTATACTCAAGTTACTTTGTGGGCAAAACTCTTTACAGAAATTAAAGGACAAAAGGTTCATTAATATTGATGAATAATGGATCATAGGATGTTGCCCTTAGATAAACCAGCTATAAACATTAATACAAGTGACCATTTAATGTAAACACAACTATGATGTTCTAATTTATTTTCTGTTTCCTTCTGTTTGATAATTCATTGATTTATTAAACTGCTTAACTGGAAAAAGACTTTGCAAATAACAATTTCATTTGTTACACACTTATAAATGTTTAATATTAATAGTTTAGGAATTGAAGAGTGGAGGTCTGTTGGAATGATGCTACCACCTGTGCAACATGATTTTTCCAGCTTCCTCTTATCTTTCCATTGCTCAAGATTTGGATCAGCACAGGGCTGACGATAATCTGACTTGTGTGTACTCTGTCTGTGCAGGACAGGGATGAAACAGCTCAGAAGAGCCTCCTACCTACCATGTGTCCTGCCATCTATGTGAGTAACCAGTGTACTGAAGGAAGAAAAATACCTCAGGCCCCCGTATATGCTTTTGCACTAGCAGATGGGTTGAGACATAATAGACTGAAGGACTGTATACATCAGAATCTGTTCTGCTGAATTGTATGCTGTGCAAGGTACAGAATTTTTATGCTTGGTGCAGCTGTGGGATTCTTGCTAGTATTGTTCTGATTTCTCACTGCTTATTAAGAAATTATTCATGCTTGTGATTAGTATCATACAATGATGAGTCATGCAATAGCTTTTTTATGCTAGATCTTTCCAACATTCATAAAGCTGTTTGCTTTAAGAAAGTGAGTCCGAGTAGCTGCTCAGCTCCTGCCTCTTCCACTTTACTTTTACTTAATTTTCTCATGACCTAAGTCTTCAGGTGTTGGGCATAGAATTATTATGTAACCCATGATCAGTAACTCATGATTGCATTACTGAAATGATTCATGATAGATTATAACCTTGGACAATAGGAGGGTCGTTTGTAGCTGAGTAGCTTCAGTGCAGCCAGACTCTAAGCAGCCACCTCTGTTTTGCTTTGCTCATGGAATACACTGGAAATGGAGAAGCTACCTAATGAAAGCTCATCAAAGGTCCTGTGGATGCAGGGTTTGTGAAGTGTAAGCAAGCAGGTTGTACCATGACCAGCTCCCAGAATTAATCTGTTTTCCTAGTCATTCAATAAAAAAAAGAAGGAACTAGCTTTTCCCACTCTTAACCTCTTTATTCTGTTCATTCTTTACTTAGGATAGTCTGCTCTTTCCTTTTGTTTAAGACACACCTAATTTTTCCTTGTAATTTCTATTCAATTAACCATTCCATTCATGATATGACTCAATTGATCTTAATAAAGTTATATCTGTAATGCATTTGATGCAGTGAGTTTTAAACCAGTAAACTGTTTTCTTCTTTTCTCCTGCACTTGTTTATTTTTTTCCTGATGGTAACATTCCTGTTTTGTATTATAAATACATGGGTATTTGTCTTCATGGGCTTGAGGATGGCTTGTTTACCACATCCTAATAAATGGCCTGATTACCATGAGGACCTGAATACAACCCATAGGCAGTACATTATCTTCAAACTTCTGAGTAAGAATTTTCTTAAATTTCACAATACTATTCAGGAAAAAAACCTGTTACTTTCTTTTGTATTTTGTCTTGTTAGCAGTCATTGTCCCTGCTTTGTGGCCAGTATATTTTGCCTCTAGGGATTTATATGACATGGTTAAATCTGTTTAAACCATTAGAACTCAAAACTGCCTTAACATCTTTTGTGAAAATTCTTTTCAGGGGCCCAAATAAGCTTTTGGATTTGATAGTCCCCATGTTGATATTCTCAGTGAAAGCTGAGTGCTTGTAGCAGAAGCACCTGTGTGATGAGATGCCCCAAGTATTTGTCAAGAATGCTACAAAAATAACTGGTATTTTTCCAGAGGTAGTCTGGTAAAGATTTAATATCCTCAGTTTTGTTTTTTATAAAACTTACAAATCTACTTAAAAGGGACAATGGAGGATTCTGGAAGAAGCTTGCAAGCAAAAGAATGATAGCTCTGAAACTTTTCCTGTTCTCATTTTGCTGTGGACACTTGTTCAGCACCATGCGAGACGATAAAGGGAAAAGTCAAATTCCTAGGCTGTTTTCATAACAGGGAGGAGCTGAAAAAAGCTGCATAAAAAGAAGAGTGACCAGCAGACTGAGATGTGGTTCTCTCTCTCTTTCTCTCTCTCTCTGCTTTTGTGAGACTCCCACCTGCAGTAGTGCAGCTCTGGGTTCCCCAGCACAAGACAGACATGGACCTGTTAGAGTGGGTCCAGAGGAGGGCCGTGAAAATGATCGGAGAGCTGAAGCACCTCCCCTGTGAAGACAGGCTTCAGAGGGCTGAGGATGTTCAGCCTAGAGAGGAGAAGGCTCCAGGGAGACCTTATTGTAGTCTGTCATAAAGGGGACTTGTGAGAAAGATGGAGAGAGACTTTTTATCAGGGCCTGTAGTGGTAATGGTTTTAAACTGAAAGAAGATAGCTTCAGATTAGATATAAGGAAGAAACTCTTTATTGTAGGGGTGGTGACACAGTGGAACAGGTTGTCCTGAGTTATGGATGCCCCATCATTGGAAGTGTTCAAGGCCGGGTTGGATGGGGCTTTGAGCAACCTGATCTAGTGGAAGGTGTCTCTGCCTGTGGCGGGGGGGGGTTGGACTAGATGACCTTTAAAGATCCTTTCCAACCCAAACCATTCTAAGATTCTGTGAAAAGAGTAAATTATTGAATTTCATACTGCCTACAAGAGAAAAGAATAACTCAGTCATTTATATAAATGCACTGGTATATGAAATTAAGCAAAATGTGACTGTTGACTTTTGTTCTTATGCACTTTTTAATTCTTAACCTAAGAAAAACTTTTAGAAAATTCTATACTAGTTAGCAGCTGCAAAATTTACCTTCCTATTTAAAATTTTGTTTTAATGAATTGAAGCCTGCCTTTACAATATTGTGGCTGATGCCCAGGCCTTGTAAGTAACTCTCTATTTACTGTCTGCACTCCACTGAAGTTCAAAACTGCTGCCTTGTAGCATAGCCACAGGGGTTTGGGGTTTCAGTCTAGGTATGCCATACATTTTCCATGAAAAATAATGGAACATTAGTGTCTTTTGCCTAGGAAACCTTCACCAGGACATTTGTTTCATAGACATACTCAGCAAAGCATTCTAGGCATGTAATTGTCTGAGATGTCTCATAGACGAGAAGTGCTATTACATGCAGGTGCGTTGCTAATATTGATGGGCAGATACTAATCGCTTTGCGATTACTACTAGCGTGATGTATACTTAGATATGCACCCAAAGAGCAGAAAGCAGAGAATGATGGATTTAGAAAGACAGTTTTGGTAACATCTTTGCTGTTCTATTAAATTATTAAGGACTGCCTTGGCTTAAGCGCTCTGAGTATCTATCACACAGCCTCCAGGAAGCACCAGCTGCTCCCCAGCAAAGTGCCCTCAGCCACCACCCCTGCCCCAGAGCCCCCAGTTACCTGCAGCAGCTCCCCCACCTTGTGCTGCTGCCCTTGGTCTTGCATTTCCCCACCAGCCCTGCAGCCCACAGTGAGGGCCGCCCGGGACTTGGCTGTACCCTGCTGCCTGCCCACCACAAACCTTTCCTTCCTTCCCTCCTCACCTCTGAGCGGTAGGGGCAGGGGGGAGCGGTGCCCAGGACTGTGCTGTGGTGTGCGTCCTGTGCTGGTGGCCACCTGTCCTAAATGGCTGGGATTTCTACAAAAAAAGCAGATCTTCACTCCTTCAAACCTGAGACACTCTGGCCTCCAAGTGGATACCCAGGTCCTGAGGACAGGCTGTTCCTGTCTTTGCCCAGGCTGTGGCCCCCAGGTGCTGGCCTGTTCAAAGCCATTCAGAGCCTCATATGCCACCTGGATGGGTGTCAGAAAGGATCCCAGGCAGGATCAGGAAAGCCTCTCCTGAGGCTACCCCTACTTCCCTCTCCAGCATGGTGCAGCCATGGGGTGGCTGGGCCCTGCTGCCAGCAAGGACGCAAGGTCCCATATCCCCATCTGAGTGGGGCAGACGCCTCTGCTGCTGCGGTGCTGTGGGTTGGAGGGGAGGTCCGGGTTGCCAGGAAGAGGCTTAGAGCTACCATGTCTGTCCTCTGCCAGGCCCAGATGGCAAGCAGGATCCAGACAGCACAGGCAGGAGTGCCCCAGAGAGGGATGTTTAGAAATAGTGAAGGTGGAGCCATGCCACACCACGCGGGCAGCATTCCTGTTCCCTACGCAGACTGTTTCCAGAAAGCCTGTGCTGAGCTCCTGGGGAAACTCCTCTCTGAATCAGAGTCCCACAGCAAAAACATCGTGAACCTCCTTAAAGTGCACAGTTCACGTGAGAAGATGAGTTTTGCTACATGAGCCCTTAGCTGCACACCCCAACCCCCCAACAGAGCGGCAGAGCTGCCATGCTCGTGCTTTTTTTTTATTATTATTATTATTTTAGCCAGTATTGGGAACACAAACTGATGCATGTTCTGTGTCTGCTATCTCCTGATCCTAAAGCTGATCTGTAGCCATAAAATCAGGGCATTTAGTGTTTTTATTTCTATATCCAAGCATAACATGAGTCCAACAAGGAGGCCCCTCTCGGCACACTGCCCTCTGCAAGATGCTGAATGTTTTCCAGTGAAGAATAAATTTGGTGAAAGACCTGGGTTTTGTTATCACAACTGGCCTGTGAGTTACAGCCAAATCAAAATAGTTTGCTTGGGGCGAGCAGGAGGAGGGAGGGGTAGAAATGGAAACCCAAGAACTAAATTCACAGACCTGAGGGGAATAGCAGTGTTGCCTTTCCCTCCAGTGCCTCAAATTTCGCTCTGAATGCTCTAACCCCCCTGCCTCTGGGTAATACTGAATCAGTGGTACTGTCCCCACCTGCCTGGGGATTCAAATGGAGTCAAATGACATGTTTTGAATGAAACTACATGTACTGTAGAAGAATTTTATTTCTGTAAAGCAAAGATCTAAAGATCTTGAATTTCATCTGAATTATACATATATGCAACTTTTTGCTTCTCTTACTGTCCAACTGTAAATAAACCTGGTTTTTGCACATATCTGTTACAGACCAAATAAAAGAGAGTTGTTGCTAGAAAGGCCTTAGATCCTTGGCCATTTTCAGTATATGATTTTACAATACCAGACTCATGGTCTGTCTCTTCGTGCAAATATTTATGGAGTGCCTAATGTATACCCAAAAGGGATAGCATAGAGAGATGCAATTCTTTGAGTATAACCTCATTAGGGCTTCTATAAACATTTGACTTGGAGAAAA
Organism: Balearica regulorum gibbericeps; assembly: GCF_011004875.1. Taxonomy (NCBI): domain Eukaryota; kingdom Metazoa; phylum Chordata; class Aves; order Gruiformes; family Gruidae; genus Balearica; species Balearica regulorum. The sequence continues at coordinate 113,442,970 of NC_046184.1, read as the reverse complement.
TCTTGTTGAGAATGGTTGCCTTCAGCAGTATCCTAGAGAAATGAGGAAGAAAATAATAGGAAAAGGCCAAAAAAGTTCTGGTACAAACAGATGTTGAGATGGACAGGATAAAAGCTGCAAGAAGACATTTTTATGCTTAGCTTTGTGCTAGAGCATTCAGAAAATATAGTTCCTCTCTTGATGATTAAGTTCTGCCCAAAAGGAAAGAGGATTTAGTCTGTTCTTTGCAAAAGCAACTAAAAATGTTATTACGTGTCCCATCAGTAAGGATGGATGCAGACTGTGTAGATGGGCCCTATGCAGATGAGACCAAATCTGCCCTTATTCTAGAAGCATGAAGATTTAGAGAAGATTTCAGTGTTAGCCTTCCCTGGTCTTATGAAAGCAAGTGTGTATCTTTAATTCTCAAACTACAGGTATAAAAACTAAACAACAAAATTTGGGTAAAAGTGAATAACTTTAGAATATTACTGATATTCAAACGAAAGCCTAAGCCAAATTTAGGAGTAAAAATGCTCCTATCCCATTTAAACACAGCATAAAATGTTTCTTTTTGCTTAAATAGATGGTTATGATCATTGCAGGTGCTACCTGTTCCTACGTATTGTGCCATTCTTTAAATGCACTTCTGTAACCTAAACCTGAAGCTCTGGAGAGCAGGTGGCAGCAGGAGACCAAGTGTTGAGTCTGTTTCTAAATACAAACGTGCTAGGGCTGCACTGGCTGGAAACACTTCTCCATGTGAAACATCGAGGAAGAAAAGATTACTTTTCACGTGGATTTCTTTTCTCCTTTCGGATAATTCTAACGAATTGTTTTCAGTTTGGGTGGAAAAATCCATCTGCCCTTCATTCCAATTGGTTTTAATTGCCCCATCACCTGCCACTAGGAAAGAGAGGGACTGGTGAGGAATGGGAAGCAGAGGGCAAGGAAAACACTGATTTTTATCCAAAACTACAATTGTTTCCCTAACCCTGTGCATGTGTGTGTATGGTTGGTTTGGAAGGCACACCAGAGGGAAGATAAATCAATAAAAGCTGTTCTCGCAAGTTTGAAATTAAACATTTATAAAGCACTGATAGAAAGGAGGTTTTGTCTTTACATTTGTTCACTAACCAAAGTTCAGTGGAAATTTTGATAAGACTTTTTTCCAGCTTACAACGAAAGTTATATTGTTTTGTTTGGTTTGGGTTTTTTCATTTCTTTATGGTTCTAGACATGACTTTCAAAATTGACCAATGATTTTGATTGGGGAAGGATTTTGATGTGCCTTCAGGGTAACAGTTAAATGATGAATTCCCATATTGTAAAGATCCAGATTTTTATTGCTGTCACAAGGCAGATAATTTGATGACTGGTCTTTCTACAGCATAGAAAAAAATAATGCAGTCAATATAGCCTTGGTATGTATTTCCTTTAACATCTGTCAAATGCCAATTAAAATGTTTTCATTACTGCAGTAATATCTCTTGTATCATGTAAACTGTAGTGAGTCTACTACTCCTAATTAACTTAATTAAATATGTTCATTAACTAGAAATCTGAGGGACTGCAGATGATAAAAATATTATTTGATGAGCTGTCCTTTGAGTCAATCAGCATTATTCCATTGGCAAAAGATGTTGTAAACCAGCAAGAAACAAATGAATGTATAAAGGCCAGAGGAATGGATGTTGCTATAATTACAGTTAATAAATCTGGACAAAAGGCCAGTTCCACAACTGCCTAAGGTCTCTACTACAGCTCACATCTGCATGACTCAAAGGGAGAGACCCAGCTTTAGGCAACCCTGCCACATGTCAGAATAAATTCCCTCAAACAGAGCAAATTAAGAAGGCAGGGGTGTAAGAGAAGAAAGCTCTCAGGGTGTGAGCTCCAAGCAGTGCAGGAGAGGATTTGTACCATGCACATATTTGGACAGCAACAACTCCTCCGAAAGGAACATGGAGACCTGGCGCTGAGCTGTCCTCTGGGCGAGCACCAAGGCCCCTGGTGTTACACTGGTGCTCCATAATGGTGTGCAAGGTGGAGCTGCCTGACCTGGTCCTGAGCAAGAAAGCTGCAGGAGGGGGAAGTACTAGTACCCCAAATCCCGGAGAGGCAGGGCACTGCCCTTTCTCTCCTCTCCCCAAGCCTGGCGTTTCTGTCCTGTGCCACCTGAACTTTGTTTCTGTTGCTCTTGGCACAGGAGCGTGGCAGTTAAGCCCTCGTGGCTCTTGGCTGATCATCTGCGTGCTGAGGGTTTTTGCAAACTAGCCAGGCGTGAGGGAGGAAGCACTGATAAGAGACACGAAGGAAGAAAGGTACGCTTCAGGGATGCTGCCTATGAATATGCCAAGGCAGCATCCTAAATCAGACCAAAGGATGTACAGCAATAAACTGCTCTTGTCATCCAATGTGCTACTTACTGCTTCACCGAGTGGAGTTGCTGTTGCTTTGTTCCTGTTTTACAGAAAACTTGGTGCCTTGTATGCCCAACCAAATTTGGGAGAAATTGGGCTAACTGGTGTTCTCTCAAAAAACCCCACAATATTGTTTACTGAAGTTGAAATATCACTTCTGATGGGAAATGGCTGAAGAATGAGCATCTGAAAAGGGGATATTCTAAGGCTGCCTTAGCAAAGAAGAGCAATGTCTTGGAGAAAGGAGGCCTACGCTTCTTGTTTTCAGCAAAAGGTACTTTAAATGTATGATAGATGGGTAATAATATAGGTACTTGGTGCGAGGAGATCTCGGACAGCTCATCAGCTGATTTAATTCAAAACAACTGTAGCATTTTCATTTTCTTCTGTTTATCCCAGCTGAAGATCAGGTCTCTTGACCTCGCTAAGTGGATACAAATACATGTTTGCACAGCAGCAATGCTTTAGATTATATTTTGATAACAGAAGTTATAAGTCATATCAGCATCCAGATGAAAAGCACCCTACTCAGACTTGTTGATCAAAACATTTTTTTTTCATTTGATACCAAAGTAAAAGATGAATCCTTGAGGCATCTGGTTACACATAAGAAAATAACGTCCTGTGACTCAATTCCTTTAACTTTCAAATATGTACCTAGGTAAAAAGCATACCTGAATTTGCTTTCATCGGCTCTGCTGCTCTTCATGTCCTGACTTTAAGACTGTATATGCATTCTTTTAAATTGTGTCTCCCCTATTTAAAATTCAGCCTTGGATTTGGATGCATACAGATTGAAATTCACTTACATTTATGATACAGAAAACAGCCATGGTAATGGATCTAATATAATGTCTAAAGATAAACCATATAGACAGGTGAGGAAGAGCATAGAAGATGAAGGCTAAGTGATGATGTGAGCAGAAACTGAGCTCGAAATTGGAGCTGTCATAAATTGAGAAAACAGCATAGCTCCAAGGTGTTTTATGACTTGAAAAGCTATTCATTCTTTACATAACATTACCATTAGTTACCTATGTAGGTTGTATTAAAATAAAGCCGAGAGTTAACTGAACCTTACATTTTATAGGCGCACGTTTAATTAAATTGTATGTTTTATCTGTAGTAATAAAATACGAGGCTCATCTGAGTTAACACACAGTTTTACAGTCTTAAGGTCTGAAACATCTCCAGGATCTCCATTCAGGGTTGTTTGGTATATGAGCCATAACATCCATTGGGGGGAAGTGCTAATCTCCAAACCTTTTCATTTGCAGCTAGAAAGCTATCCTGCTCATCATGCTGATGCTGTATTAAGCAAGTAAATAAAACGGCTTCCTGTTCTGGAATGAAGTGAACCTACAAACTCAAAAGAAAATCCTCCTAATCATCGTAGAGCACTCAGCTTTGCATATTATTTAAATCTAAAAGCACCACCACAGGATAGTACTATAAAAATGTATTCAAGCCATGCTGAAGGACACGCAACTGTTTCCTGTTGACGTTGGAGGACAGAGGACACTTTTACGTAAGGCAATGTTACATGAGAAACCCTTATCTAACCATCTGCACTGTTCTTGCAGTGTTTGTTTCTAGCCTTTGTTGACAGTGAATATTCTTTCATCTTCCTCCCTATTACAACAGGTTTATAAGCACATTATTTCGGGTATAACCCAGGAAAAGGCTTGATTTGGTATGTCCTGCTATCTCAGTTTTGTCTACAGAAGAACTGTGCTTCCTTGGTGTGTACTTCAAAACTGATTTTTTCAAACTGAATTTCCAAAACTGTAGAAGGAAACCGGATGACTCAGTCTGTCACTGCTCCCTTATCGTAGCACAGTCACTTGCCCTTACTCTCTTTGAAAACTGAAAAGGCTTCGATCCAGTTCCCAGTCAAACCAGCGCAGAGCCTCTCTCCAGGGGGTTGGCTCACGAGGTTGTCTCCGTTTGGCAAAGCTCTGCATTCGGCTCTGCAAGCAGCCCAGCGGCGTCGCCATGTATAAGAGGAGGAGGCTGGGAAGTTGTGTGCAATTTCACTACTATGTTCTTCGTGCACATTGGAGGAACCTGAGCTGGGCAGGCACTGGCCAGGCCCTGTCTACTGTTCATTCCTCTGGCTGCAGCTCAGACACAGCCCTGCTTCCATCTCCGCTAGAACATGCACTGGTGGGCAGTTACGTTATGTGGAGGCCAGTGCTATGCCTGGCCTGGCCAGGCTGCATGACGGAGAGCTTGGATGCACCAAATATACTGAATGTCTGAGTTTTAAGAACATGTTGGATTTTGGCCTATTTTTGATTGTGCATAAATGAGTCAGGACTTACAAATAGATTCGGATCGTTGTCAGTCCATCCTGGCAGATGACTTTATGTGATGCATTTCTTGAGCTCTGGCAACAGAAACTGTATGAAACTTTTAAGGAAGAATGAGATATGGTTGAAAGTTATTTAACTTTGACTTAGCCAGACTTGTGTGAATAAGGAATGATCTGGACAACACAGACTAAGAAAATTTCTGCTGAAGTTTGGCACAAAATGTCTTTGCAGTACTTTAGCGTCCATGAAAATTCAGAAAGATTTTCATGTCCGCTTCTGTTGATGAGATTTATTGCTATCTTACAATGAATTTTCCAACTGTGATGGATTGGCAGTGAATTCTCAGCACTCATGTAGCTGCTGAGTTTCCCAGAAGCCAACGGAGCCAACAAAAATCTCTGCAGAAAGGAATCACTACCTGTACCCTGGAGATCATCCTTGATTTGTAATGTTAATGATTTGTGTTCATCAGAACGCAGAACACATATATCATACAGATAAATAATCTGTTCTCTAAAACACTGCTTGTAGGTGTGAAAGAGATTGTTGAAGATTCTCTGTTTTGGAAAACTTGGGCAAGCATCCCTAGCTGAAGCACGAGTCTTAGTCCCTCAAATATAAGATGCTGTTGACTAACAGAGTTTACTGCATAGATATGCAAAAATGTATAACGCTACCCCCTTGATTGTAACACACAGTGGAAATGTAGCTTTTGATAATTCTTTCTAAGGTTATTAGCTTTGTGAATTCTTAGATAAACAAAACCATAAGCTGACTCTTAAACAACTACCTTGTATTAATAAGAAATACTTTACACAATCATTCCCAAGAAAAATGGTATTATACTGGTAAAAGGAAATCACAAGTCATTTATGTTAAGGTTGGGTCCTTGACTGTAAATTCTCTTTGAGCAAAGACAGTATTCTTTCATCACTCCATAATAGCACCCCGAGTTTGAATTTGAGACTTTGGGTGTTACAGTAATGTATGCCCATAATAATGCATCGAATGTACATTTACTGGGCAAATTTACATCTGGAATTTGCATGTTTTTCCATTTAGTTTACAGCCCAGAAGAAGAGAGGAAGAAAAGGTTATTGGAAGAAGAAATACTTTGTTATCACGCCTGACCAGCCTGCCTGCTCTCTATGACAAGATCACTGGCTGCACGATGAAAGGGAGAGCAGTGGGTGTTATATACCTTGACTTCAGCGAGGCCTTTGACACTGTTTTTTGCAGTATTCTGGCTGCCAAATCAGTGAGATCTGGATTGAATAAGTGGACAATAAGGTGGGTGGAAATTTGGCTGGACTGCTGGGCTCAAAGGGTGGTGATCAGCAGTACAAAGTCCAGCTGGCAGCTGATCACTAGCGGCATGCCTCAGGGATCAATACCATGGCCAAGACTGTTAATGGCTTTATTTACAATGCGGACAATTTGACTGACTGTGCGCTCAACATGTCCCTTCCAGCACAAATTATTCTATGGTTATTTACATTTGGGGATTGACAGAATAGGTAGGGTTGAACAGAAGCAGATGTAAGGCATGGTGACTGTGCTAGCTCTCCTTGTTTGTAAGGAGCACTTATTTCAGAACAGCGCTTGACGGAGTGTAAACGTGGATTCAATAACACACTGACTTCATCTGTACCACAGCACGAAGGAAGTGGTGTAGGGCCAGGCTGGAAAAACCTGTCCTAAGTTGGTATTACTCCTGTCGGCTGAGTAACTGCTCCTGGAGCTGCCTCTTAACGTGTAAAAAGAACCAGTAAATAGTGGCATTTTCTCTTTAATCTGAGGTGGTAAGAGCAGACAAGGTGGATAGGCTTAGTGTCGCTTCAGATGTGCTTTCCCTGTGGTTCAGTATCGCCCCCAGAGCTCTTCTCTAGGACCTGCCCCAAAACCTAGATCTGCCATTCTTTCTCAGGACAAAAATGATACAAATACCACCGTTGTGGGCATTTGTATGAGAAAAAAATATTGCCCTGTGGTAGACAAGCAGTTTAGTATTTGCCTGGAGAAGAAAAACTTTCGATGTCCAGGAGAGAGGTGGCAGCCAGTTTATGTTTTTAATGGTTTGAGATTTGAAATTTTTTATTGGTATTTTTTGTGGACCTTTGTACCAAAAGAACTGTATTTTATCGTTGAAGCAATATATGATTTTTTGGGGAAAAAAAATCCCTTGGCATTTTATCCATTGGCTAGTTATTTCTAGACACCTATTTCCCACCTGCTGTTTTATAACTACAGATTTAAAGAATTTCAAATAGACTTCAAGACATTCGTCTTCCTATTTTGCTGTTCCTATCTTCTGTTTTCAGTGTGCCTGATGTGATATGAGTCATCCCTGTCACTTTTATACTTCCTGGCTACTAGCAGTTTGGGATGAGACTTTCTTCCCCCCCCCCCCCCCCCCCCAGCTGACATTTTCTTTTGGAATAAGGGGCAGGAAAATATTTTAAAGTAAATTTAGTGTTTAAAAAGATTGCCAAAATAGCATAGGAACTTCTCTCCTCAATGAAATCTGAAAAGGCACAAATTTCATCCGTTTCCTGCTGGGGTTCTTCTGTCCTGACCTAAAAGGAGTAAGGGGGAGGGGGGTCAGTACTGGGTTGAGTCTTGTTCAACATGTGGGAACACAAAATCCACAGCAAAAAACAGACACAATTCATCTTAAAACAGCGCAAGACTGCCATATTTGTAAATCCTTATGATAGACAGTAAAATACGCATTTTATCACTCCATACTTAGCCATTTTCTTTCACTTCCAAAGACACAATGCACAGAAAACCGATTATCACTTGTGTGATGTCAGAGAGAGAGAGAGCACGCACTAAGCACGCTTAGGATCCACCTAAAGAAAATTACATCATAAGAAGTGTAGGTTTGCCACATCTGATAATGTCCAAGTCTTCTACAAGCTAGTTAAGTAATGCAACACTTCCTTCTGTAAAAAGTACTTGCATTATTATTTCCTTCCTCATTCCTATTTTAATATATATACATTTTTAAAAAGAACAAGATCGGGGATTTCTTTTTTTTCCTTAAGCCATGATTTATATTGTCAGGTTGGGGTTTTTTTTTGAGTCATTTCTTCTTGTGGAGGCAGAAAATCAATAATCACCTTCAAAAAGAATGCATGTCAGAACCTGACAGAGTAAAATGTATCCCTACCACGCTTACGCCTCAGACTCCACAACTGTACCACTGTCCCTTGTAACCTTAAAAAAAAAAAAAAAAAAAAAAAAAAAGAGAGAGAGAAAAAGAAGAGAAGGATTGAAATCCAGAGATTCTCACTCTGAATATTGGACTTCTGATGTACTTTGAAGCCAGCAATTCATTAAGCGTGCCATTCTGGTACTGGAACAACCTATAAACCATTTACATTCTCTAGAAGCATTTATCATGTACTGACAGGAACAATGAAATATGCCCATTTTTAGAATGCCCTAAAAGATCAGTTTCCACTTCAACACTCAACCACAGCAAAATTTTATGGTACAGATGGTGCTGCCTCAAATAAGGACTTGCCAAATAGATAAAGATCTATGACTGGACTGGATAAAGGACTTTCCACCCACAACTTCCATTTGGCAGGATAGGAACTTCAGGTTTTCAGCTGGACTTTGCAATTGATGCTAAACACTCTGCAGGATCGTTTCAGTCATGCTGCTGATCTAAATAAATTCAATAACTAGATAAGCTATGCAACTGAAAACGTTTTTATCAGGAGAGAGTTCCTTGTAAAAATTTCAAAAACGTTACGTCTGGTTTATTAACGGCAGGACTTCGGGGGACTTTTAGTAAAACAGTTGTACTTTTACAAGCCTGGGGAGAGGAAGGGGGATTTAACCGGCTCTCCTCCAGCATGCAGTCTTGCTGAGCCCAGCAAAGCTCGTTATTTTGTTGCTCAGAGGTAGGTACCTACTTCTGAGCAAATGCTGTTCTTTTCAGTGGTTTTATTCAAGTGCTTGGAGTTGTGCACTCCCTTAAATGCTTTCCTGAATCAAAACTCTGAGATGACATTCTTTTGGTTGACTCGGTCATTTCCTATTTGGCGTCACTCCTCCTCACATTGGTTTGCTCTCCAGTGCCTCAGCAAGCAGTCAGAAATGTCTCCACAAATCTTTGGATGCCAACGCAAATGCCGAAAGTGGCAAAACAAAGGTACTCCATAGCATTTTGTATTGGCATTTTCACTTTTGTTGACAAAACCTCATTTTTTTGTCAACTGCATTTGTCCATTTTGATTTATTTTTATATGCACAGCTTTTAGCATCACAGAAAAATATGATTTACAAAGTCAGATCCAACTAAGTGTAGAAGGGAATATTTAGAAAGAAGGAGCACTGTTCAAAGCACTGATTTTTTTTTAAAGATTCATTAGTTGTGAAATATATTCATTCATCTTGGCTTATTTCTGTTTTTCTGTTCACTTCTGTTATTTAGCTCAATACAGCACTTGCTTCAGTGTGAACTCAGTCTGCCCTAAAAAAAAAAAAAAAATTGATCGCTCTAAATCATCATATCTCCGTAACAGTAAGAGATAATATCTTCAGTTTGTTATGCCTGCAAAAATGTCTGGGCCAACAGGACTGCCAAGGCTCATAAAACTCTTGCGTCACTACCAATTTATTGGCATGAATGTATTGTATCTTCCTTTGATGTTTACTGGCTTATGCCAACATTAACTTCCTTTGATTTTAACTCTCTGTGTATGCTTGGGCACCTTTCGGTAGTGGATGTTTTTGATTTGTTATGTTTATGTCTTTTTTTTTTTTTAAAGGAAATTGATGTACAAGATTGTCTTCAAATTTGGTGTTCTGAAAAAGGGGGGTCTGCTCAGGTTGATAAGCTCTTTTCTTTTTGCATATTGAGATTAATGTGGACTTGAGCCTAAAAAGATATGCTCCAATATTTTCTTACTTGACAAATAATGTTTAAATGTTATTACTTCAGATAGATACTCTTTTTTTCTTAAAAGGCATTGATTCTCCTGCTATGATGAGACTCAGCTCTTTATAGTACAAAATGTAATCAGCCACTTTCCATTATTATATTGTATGACAGTATGACTTCATTCCTAACACAATTTACTTAAATTGAACATTTTGGCAGATGTGTGCATGAGACTAGGGGAGCAGAACTTCTATTAAATCACATTCTGAAACAATAGCAGATTGTGTTGTAGATCTAGCTATGCAGAAGTTTCCAGCTCTGCTCATGACTTACCGCACATTACAGGAGACATTAGAAAAGTACACCCAGCAAAAGACTGAAAAACACTTTACGATATGGCCGGAGATGACACGCATAGATAAACAACTTGATTTGTGATGAAGAGGTTTACATAGCACTGCTACCTGGTCAACAGAGGTCAGTAAACACGTCCACTTGTAGTGGTTCCAGTGACGCTGATGAGAGGAAATGAACGATTCTTCAGTGAAAGATGTCTTTTTCTTCTACTCTGGTGTGCTCGTAATACTGTTTTCCTTAGGATAAGTGACAAACACAAAACGGGATTCTTTCTGCAGGCTGCAAACTGTGCAGGCATTGAGGGAGTTTTGGGAATGACTTGTGTGTGTGAACATGTTACTGTTTGCTATATAACAATGAAGACAGGCAAAAGAAATTCTCCTAGCACATGGAATAAAGTCTTAGGAGTCTCTGAGGAATCACCATTAACAAATTGAGAGCAGCCTCTGAGATCTGCATCTCCTGCCTAAACACAGGGGTACTCTCACGGCAGAACGCTGCTGAGGATGAAGCAGGATTTTCAACCCCAGGGAGCAGTGGGGTAACTTTTAAGATATGTCGGGTCGAGGGACAAGTTCTAGAACTTGAGAAAGTATTCTGTGGAAAGTCAGAGTGACTAAAATCTGCATCAGTATTCATATTTCACCCTTGTACTTTCTTTTGCATCTTCTCATTGGGGTTGTCTGTTCTAGATCTAACAGCTTTGACTAGCATAGTTTCAACTTGAATTAAGTCAATTTTAGACTGATCACAGGGCAGAAATATTCCAAGTGAAGCATTATATGTGAGGTTTTCTGTACTTTGGTGGTAGAGATCAATTATTAGCACTAACCTGAAAGCATTATTGGTTCTCTACAGCATCTGAAAGACAAAGCCAAAAAAAAAAAAAAAAAAAAAAAAAAGGCAAAACGAATTCCATTTTGCAGACCTTAATTTTGGAATGAGCTTCACTGATTTTCTGAGATCACAAATACAACCCAATATGCTGCTAAAAACGTGGGATCATCAAGGTCTGACTGCCATGGGAAGATAAGCTTATCTCATCTTTGGTACTATTTCCTCTTTTCTTGACTTCCTGATTTCTTTTAAAAGACCTATTCAAAGAAAAAAAACCAACAAAATCTAATGCTGGAGGCGCCACCTGGGTAGATAAATCAGTAAAGGACATACTTAAAAAACCTCTGACCAGAAAAAAACTCTTTAAACATGCCAGACTTTAATGACTTTGAATAATCTTATGTTTAAATGCACGTTTAAATACTCATGAAGTCAGAGATCACACAGGGCAAAAAACAACCCCAAGTAAAATCAGAAAATATCTTACCAAAATTGGAACAGGAATTTGTATTCCAAATATAAACACAGAAAATATGACTTTTCTAAGTAGATAATTGTTGACCTGCAACAAATAAAAAAATAGCTGCAAAGGCTATGGGCAATAACAATTACCATCCTATTGTGGTTGGAACAGAGACCTAGTTTGACCTCCCATGCCTTGAATGTCACTGAGTAGCTTGACTTTGTCTTCTTCCACCACTGAGATCCAATGAAAACTTAAGGATAGACTCTTAGTCTCTGGGTGTCTCTCTCATTTGTGGAAGATGAACTTCAGCAGGCATTTCTCATTGGAAAAAAAACCAAACCAAACCAAACCAAACAAAAAAACCCCAACCCCCCAATACTTAAATGTAATGTTATGACTGAAAAAAGTAAAGTATAAAGAAAATAACTAGAAAAGGTGTTATTTCCTCTATTTCGTGGCATATTTTAAGCTTAAGGATCAGAAATCAGGAAGCTGTGACTGTACTTGGCTTTTGTTATGCAGGTGTTACTGACAAGATTTACTGGGCCCGTCTTGCACTAGCATTAGAGACTTTGTTTTGGAGTCTACCTCTTTGCCTGCTCAGACATTGAAAGCAAGAGAAACTAGCACTGGTTGCAGAGCTGCAGCAACCAGTCTCACTCCCTAGGCAAGAGAGAGATAAAGAATCGTCTCCCTCAGACACAGCTGCTTCTTACTACTTCCCGAGAGCAATGCTGTGTAGGTACTCCTTCCTGCACCACTGTTCAGAACTGACCCTTCAAGACTTCAAGAGCTAAATTTGCAGCTGATAAGGCTCCTGCCAATATTCATCAGCTGGGTCTCTAGCCCACTGGATCTCTTGTCCATAGTGGTACACAACAGAGCAAGAACTCAAGATGACCTTTCAATCAGTAAAGCCCTCAGAAAGCGCAGTGAGGTCAGAAAGATCTAAGGGGACCAAATCTTAGAGGACATAAAATACTAAAAAGTCGTCTTACCACAACATTTGCTAGCTTCTGCAGTGGTCAAGCCTTGAGCCAACAAAGTGCTCGTATAGCTGTTTAAGTTCAAGCACAGAAGCAGCCTCGCCACAGTCAGTAGGATTATTCATATGTTAAATATTGACTACAGTAAATGTTTTGCTGTCTCAGAGCCAACAGACATTTGTTTGTCATGAAGGGCTATTCCTTTAAAGAAAGCACCAGCATTTGGCAGCAAAAGAAAAGGGCTGCTCTAGGAAAACGGGAAGTAGAAATCTACCTGAATGTACAAAAGGATGGGTTTGACTACCTTGGCTGATACAGTAATTTCTTTTAAGATGGGTTGACTACCCAGGACTAACTTATAGATGGCTCTGTTAGAGTCCTCATCTGCCCATTGGAAGCGTGAAATGCCGTTACTAAAGAGTCAGTGGTGTCTAGTGACCTCAGAAATCCTGGGGCTGTGCCACCTAGGGTAATGGAGCTGTTTTCCATCCATGCCTGCCATAAATGAGAGCAAAAAGTGTTAAAGTTTGTCTGGGTATTTCTTGTGGTTTAGTTTTCTACTGTAGTAACCTATATTTAACTTTAACTTTTAAAATTAAAAGCCTGATCTTTTCAGTTCCTATTTCTACTAACAGTCCCTATTCATTTAAATAAATATACAGATGGAAAGCTATTTTCAGAAGTGCTCAGCATTGGTTTATATTCTGTGGAAGTCAGCAGTAAAACTCCTACTGATTTTTACTTGGGAGTAGAACTATGTCAACTCTGAACAATTTTGAAAAGCACGACTTAAGCATCATTTGACTAAATGCTGCCCAGGTATAAACCTGAAGAAATGAAGTCAAAACATTTAATTAAATATGTCACCATATTCTCAGTCCGCATTTTGTCCTTAACATGAGTACCTTGTCTGCACAGGCAGTGACATACCACAGAATAAGTCAAATACTTCCTACGGATGCTGCTGCTTAATTCAAGCTGCTGTTACGACGTGTTATGCAGCTCCCAAATTTTACCTGAAATGTGTTGGAAACATACCAGCCCTTTGCAGTCTTGGTGCTACACATAACTCCTTTACTTTTTTTCTTTTTTGAATGCAGCCATCTGAAGGAATTGAGGTGATTTATATTTGAGCTTGAGCAGTATACCATTAACATCCGCTAAAGACAGTAGATGATGCAGTTCTGCAACAATAGGAAAAAAAAGCGTCCTTAATCATACTAATTCCCATTTATACCTATATAACTATATTCATAGATCTAGATATGTATATGGATGCATGTATTTTGGTAATTTCAGCCCACTGATTTTTAATGCCTCTTTCCCACCAGATTCAGGATGTTTCCTGAAGAATGAGGCTGTGGTTCCATGATAATTAAAGCCTACGTAGGTTGGGATGACTGCGCAAAAAAATCTCACCAAAAAATATGTGTGTGTTTCAGCTAAATCGGTTCTGAGGGGACTCATTACCTATGTACTGGTGCTGGAGTAACGTAGACAGTGGAAAAGCCTGGCTGAAGGCAGGGCCATGGGTCAGGTCTAAATGCTGTGGAATTGCACCAGAACATCTTCAGTCTTTCTTGATGTGAAGTGGAGACTGTAGAATTGTTCCCTTCAAATTCTGTCCAGTATCTGCTAGTTAATAAAAAGGCTTTTGTTGATCATGATGAGACCTGGATCAGTGTGCAAGCATGTAATAAGAACAATAAATGTCCTGCTTTCTTAAACATTTTTCATAAGATTGAGTGATCAGTGATCGTTCAGTCAGTTCTGAATGTCGCCAATGCTGCTGCAATGCTAATGTGTTGCTTCTACCAGCCCACATGATTAATGGGGGTCAGGGCTGTTTTCCTCATCTAAATGTATAGTTACATCAATAACTACCTTAACAGATATATAGCTGTAAAATACACCATAGTGAGTGTATCATACAGTATATATATAAATGTATATGATAGATATATTTAATATAGTTATGTATAGAAATAATTTCTGGGTATAGATATAATGTTTAAGTGCCAGGAGGAGGGGAAAAGAATAGTTACTTTCACAGTGTGACAGTAAGAGCTGTACTACATTTGGTGTAAAAAGTGTAAGAAGCCAAATGGAAGAACTTACATATTGGACCCACTAATGTGGGATTTATCTGCTTAATTTCCTGCTTTTTTTTTCATTTGAGACTTTAGAGGCTGAACATCAGTATTTATATCTGTTTATTATTTTCAATATATTTAGGTTTATAGCCACGGTTTAGTAGATATACTGTACGGCTATTATGATAGAAATATTTGCACATATATTTTGAGATGCTGCTAATTCCAGTTGAACTTTTAATGAATTTTCTTTGCTGTAAGACTTTCTCCTTCTGTCTCTGAAAACCGAATTTGTATGAGGTTTCCTGAATGTATTATGTTCAAAATTCAGAGCAAATGGCAGATATATTTGCCACTTTAGCTGTGCTGTACACCCCCCCCCACACACACACATACACCTTTTCAAAAACGTGGGTTTGTTTTTTTTATTTTGAAAGACAATTGAGGCTCCATTTGGGGCAACGAATGTGTAAGCAATATATGTCAGGGGATGTATGTGAAATAACCTCAGTGATTTCAGAGTCATTTCTCACATTTTAAAAAGTGACTTTAAATGAAATTAAGTCAAATTCAAAGGAATCACTTTTGAAAATAGGACTTAGTGAGCTTTAACCAGATATTAGCTTTTCCAGCTTGATCTGATTCCCTCTATGATTACATAGTGCAGTAGCTCACAATAAACTAAACTGAGAGTTAGTTCCTGGGGAGGTCTTTCTTCTGTGTACAAAGATAGGCTTTCATATGCAGGTGTCAGAATCGGTTCTTTCTACTGCACTGTATTGATGTTTTGAAAAAAAAAATAGATGGTTCTTCAAATGTCTAACATGACACTGATCCTCTTTAACTCTGCGTATTTCCATGCTATTATAAAAGCAGCCACATCACTTTCAACGCTTCACTAGTAGCTCATTAAAAAAATGCAAACAATAACGTTAGCATCTCTGTTACGATGAATATTTTGACATTCACACATCTGCGGATGGGTGCCTGAACGAACACAGCGTGTGAGCTGCAGAGGTGCTGGGTGCCTGGGACCCAGCCCCAGCCCGAAGGCAGGGAAGGGGCAGCCCTGCAGCCCTCCAACCCCGTTGGGTGCTGAGACGGAAGGCATGGTGTGTACAAGCCCTCCGCACCCAGTGTAAGCGGCTTACGATGCTGGATCTATGCGTTAACAGCTGATGAGAGGAGCCTTGCTTTAGCTTGCCACTATGCAAAGTCTAGTTTTACAGGCTTTTTCAATGGAACCAGCCTTGTCCGTACCAGTGAGCACCTTTCACAAATCCTGCTATGGGGAAGGTAATTTCACCTTCTGTCCTGCTCTCAGCATGGTTTTGTGTCTATGTGATAAGTCAGAGAAACATATGTCCATTTTTTGTGTGTGTAAAGGAATAAGGCAAATGTATGCCGAATCAACTTGAACAAATATTTTAAAATCCTTTTGCTAAGAGAAATTGCAGGGTGATTACAAAACATAGAGGATCTAAGGATGGCATTATTCTTGTATACAGAACAGTCTGCGTTTCTTCATTGCAATCCCCCCACTCCCCCTTCTCCAGCACAAAGCCATCCATTACAAAGCTCCTTCAGTCACTGATTTATGTGCTTGTGATCAAACTTTCCTGCTTCTAATACTGTGAGCATTTTATAAAAGATGGTTGTAATTCCTAGACGGACTGAGCGTGTCTCTTCCTGTGCTGTGCAGCTGGTTTATTATGCTCCTGGCCTCTCATCAGTGATTTCAGTCTTACTGTGAGACTCTACAGAAATTAATCTCTTGGAAGAGTTCATTTATATTTTGATGATCACCTAATCTGCATAGCTGCACTGTGCACTATGCTTTGTGATAGCAGTCCGTGATACCAAAATCCTGATAGCTACCCTACAGCCAATTTTCGAGGCCTCGTGAGATGATACGAGTCCTTGTCCCAGAACAATATCAACTGTCTCACCAGGCAATCTGATCTGTACTTTCTCATGTGTGCATATTAGCCTGGACACATCATTTTGAGCACCAGCTAATATATGAGAAAATGCCTCACGTTCCACTGTTGCATGCGAATTTCTGAGGACACTGAGTCAGCTTGCCTGGCAAATGTGAATTATAGCTGCGGGGAGGGTCCGTAATAGGACTCAGCATAGGAGGTAATATTTTGAAGCTTCCTCCTCTTCCCCCTTCTTACATTTTATTCTGCAAAATAAATTTACTTCTGGATGATAACCATAGGAGGCATTAGCAATCTCTGCAGCATGTAAAAATACAGGAAGCCAAAAAGAAGCAGTACTTTTAATTTAAAACAAATGTTTCCTTTATTTTCAGGTCCACCACTTGGCTTGAACCGCAGATCTTGAAAAAACTACCAGATTTTGGTAATAGGGATGAAGGGAGATTTCTTTTTTCTTTCCACTTTGTTTCCTCTTTAATAACAACCTTGCACATATAGGCACTGCAGAGGCTACTCTGTGACATTCTTTCACAGTCTCCTAATATGAATTTACAAACAGCGAGCTAAGAGAGTTTCAGATGCACACTTTAGCCTCTGCCTCCTACTCCTCCCACCACAAATGCTGCTGCAGCATGGCACTGGGAATGCAAACGTACCGGCGCTGGGGAGGGCGATGCAGTTGTCAGAGTGAAAGCCCCAGCCGCTTACAGAGAGAGCATCTGGGGCTACAGCAGCATCACCGTTGTTTATAGCTCCCATTTCCAACCCTCCAGCTGGAGCTGCAGTCTTTCAGGTAATGCTTTTAGTCTTTCAAATGGCTGCATAGGGAGTGAAGAGACAGAAACCTCTGGCACCTACACACCCCGCTGCTGCTGAAGTCATTGCATCCATGTAACGGTTTCTTGGATTGGGTGCTTTTTGTCCACATTTGAAGTGCGGGCTTATGGCTCGAGAGACTTCCTTGTCTCCTGCTGAGTATTGGTGGAGTTGTGTTCCGACTGAATTTGTCATTTTATAACATAAAGGCCTCAGACTTCACTTTCTCTGAACAGTTTCTGTTGACTGCTTCAGATTTTCGCAGCCTTCAGAAAAGCTACTATGTTTTTTCTCAGTTGAGGAAAGGAAATTATGTGGTGAGTTAAGCCTCCTAAAAGCAAGAATGGGGATGCTTTTCTTAAAGTTTCTTGACAAACAGCTGTTCTGTATTAAGTGGTGTCTGCTACTGTTCTTAAATTTATTGGGTTTAATTTCACTATTGCAAACTAGCTGGGACTTCCAAAGTCAAGTCGAGCATGGTATTTCTAGCAAGAGGTCGTAGGATGGGTCTTTGAGCATCCCAACCTGTTGTGTTAGCAATTAAGTGGGTATTTTAGGAGTTGAGACACCATGCTGAAAGAATCAAAATAACAATGTATTTTCTCATTCTGTACAAATGTCTCCAGTCAACTGAACTCAGAATCTAAGATATATTTTATGTATATATATATACATACACACACTATCTGCTAGATTTCTTGTTTCTACTTTTTGAGTTCCAAGACAGTGTTGAAACAAAGCACCATGTCTAACTTTGTACAGACAGCTCCTTTTGCCCAGCTAGCAACCTCTTTTTTATCTTGAGGTCCATTCAGGCATCCATGGAAAGCTTGGGTGGCTTGGAAAAAGTGGAAGCTGATTCAAAAATACCAAGATTTTTCTTTAGTAACTTCACTACCTCCAAGTACAGTTGGTTGATTTAACAGCAGCACCCTTCTGTCATGTACAAAGTCTGTAAGGGAAATAAGGTGTGTATTAATAGATATTAAATAAGATGTTCAATCTCATACTATGGAGAGAAGGTAACAAGAGCCTGAAAGCTGAGAGGATTGTTCAGGGATTCCTGGTGTTTGGGCAGGGCTGAACAGATGTCAGACAGCAGGACAGCTCTGGGCAGAGCTACAGAAGAGCTAGATCCTGTGGAGGGAAACCCGACATGGACAAAGCTCTGGAGAGCTGTGTCTGTGGAGACAAGGGCAAAGCATCGGGGAAACACAGGATGGGATGAAAATAGAAGTAAATATTTAAGAGGAAAAAAAAGACTTAATGACTTTCAAATAGTGCGAAAAAAGCTTACTAGTACACTCAGACATTGAAAGAAATCAAAGACATCCTGTTAGTTGCCTCTATTTTTGTTAAATATTGATGATTTGGGATTTTCACACCACAAACTGCAATGCTGTTTTATCTGCGAGGACAAATCATAGTAGAACAAGCTGCTGAAAAGAGGCCAAGAGGACCATAACCACCTCATGTGGAGGCCTTCATAACATGGAAAAAGCCCATCATAACTTTCAGTTACAGGGGTGCAAATAGCTGAATGTTATTTGCATAGTTGCTCTGGAGTTTCTGTGGAGTTAGATGCTCTCAAGGGTTTGCTTTAATCATTTGGAAATGCTGATTGTTCTCTGAGCAACACCAAACATGACTTGCCTGAAAAGAAATTGGCCTGTTGTACGGTAGGGTGACATTTGTATTTGTTGGGAGAAGCATGTTGGTATTGAATTGTTTGCACATAGGACTGGGAGGAAAAACACTGCTAGAAAGCTTGCACCTCCAATACTTTACTAGTAAATTGACCACATGAGGCCAAAAATATTCAGTGCACGCAGTGGAAAAAAAAAAAAAAAAAAAAAAAGAATAAATGTTAAACCCTGATTCTGTGAGGAATGTTTGCATTATGTAGTAATTGGGTAAACAAAACCAGGGGTACAGTATCAAATGAAGTAGCAGGCATCCTGAAGATGTCCTCTTTACTGACACCATCAGCAAGCAACAACAGCTTCTGTCAACAAAGGGAGGAGCCATAATAACACCATATTTGTTTGGTACGGAGTGATGTCCGTGTATGTTCACATCCTAATCACTGGAGCAATTACTGTTGTTCGCATATCTGTTTCATTTCCTTGGCTGAGCACTCCTGGGGTTTTGGACTATGATTTCATTATTTGCTTGGCTCTGCCATTTGTATTGTGTACCTGCTCCAGTAGATATCATCAACTCTTAATACTCCTGTGCTATGCAGAACAAATCATTTGCATGTGAGTAGGTCGCTATGGCTACTGGCTACCTAACTGTGTACTGCATCTGTAAGAGCCAAAAACTGAAGGTGCTTTGCAGAATTCAGACAAGGATCAACTGTTCACTATTTGAAATCATATCCGCACCCATTGTTGTTGCTAACAGCACGTACTTGTGTAGGGTTGATTAGGTACAATCTCTCTCTTCCTATTTTGGATTAATATTTAGAGAGCCTCTTTCTCAGGGCTGCAGGCTGACTCCAAAGGAAAAAAAAAATGTCTCTAGAGGACACTTGCATGACAGTGAGCAGATTAATTATACCTGCAGTGGTTCAAAGTGTAGCATAAAAACTAAAGGTTTTCCATTAAAATTAATTCTGTGCTATTCGAAAATACAAATTCCTCCTGGAGTTGTCTGAAATAAATCTGGTAATTTACGCTGTAGCAGTTTTCAGAGTACAGAAAAACTCCTTAACTGGGACTAACACAGAAGATGCCAGCTCAGTAGGATCCGAGTCTTTAACTTGCAGAGGTTCATTCAGAAATACTAACCCTAGTGCTTTGTTCTGTTCCCTACATGAATCACAAAGGCAGGGAAACAGTAGTATCCCCAGGAAAGAAAATGGTGAGCACTGAAGCGAAGCGATGCCAGAAGGAGACAGTGAGTCAGCATCAAAGTCCGGACCAAAACTCAAGTTTGCCAACTTGGAGCCCTCTCCTCAGACTTGAGAACAAATGGAGACATCATCTCTGTGAAAGCACTGGCTGTAGCATTGTACCAAAAGAATCTGTCTGAGGAATCATCCCTAACACAAATACAGCTGACAATTGGGCTAATAACACTGATTTTGTTGGTGTGAATGAAATAAGCCTCCATGATCAGAAATTCAGTGAACATTGGTAATTTCCATGTATTCTATAAAACTACTTGCACATATTGGGAGATATTTGGCAATGCCATCGTTGTGTCTGTGCCACAGGCTTCCTGTCCCCTTTCAGAAACCACGTACGAGTTCCCCTGTTACAACTCTGCTGAGAAATCCATGAGAGCATCAAGGGGAGATTTATTGCTTAAAAGTAACTGAAGACTGTTCCAAGGGTTGCAATACTGCTTTTGTTTTCCCCAGCAAACACCTTCAATTAGCTATTATTTTGGGAGGGGGGTGGGGGGGGGGGGGTGGAGAGTTTAAAAATTTCCATCTCTCCACCAAAAACACAGACTCTTTTCTAGGACAAAATATACATGTGACTCAACAACGTGCTGCGTTGGTAAGTGTGGCAACAAAAGATAGGTGAAGTGAAATAACCATATTAACCACAGAAATTCTTTAGGTTCTGAAGCAGGCTGAGGTGTTTTATTGCCTACTGCAGAGTAATATCAGCATTTGTGGATAAGGTCCACTTGCTGCATGAGTGTTCAATGAGAAACTGTACGGCTGAACAATGTTTCCATATACGTAATATATTAAAATGAAAAGGCTGTAAAATAATAGTAGACATCATTTACACACAAAGATACACAGGCAGAGCACAGAAGTGGCCAAAAAATGAAACTTGACATGGATGCTTCGTCGTCACTTTGAAAGTTATCACATTAAGACTGAATAACAAAGCTCAGCAATTAAAGGGAAAATCACATCTGAACACAGCTTGGGATTATTTGCTGAAAGTATTTTATTAGATTCGAATGTAAGCCCTATAATTTTGTGATCTAACCTGTGCTGTCTTCTTCTTTGGGGAGACGATTTCCATTGTTTGCCCTGTTGTGAGGTGGTAGTGGGCTTCGTTGTCCTCCAGCTATGATAGCTTCCAAGATCTGGTGAGACTGAATTTCTATACCAAGATGACAGGTAGAGAAAGCAAGGAAAAAAGTGTATCAGGTCTTCTATACAGATCCTGAAAGAAGAGAGAGAGTGGAAAACAGGACACAATCTCTTTTTTTTCCCATCAGCAGGTTATCTCCAAATTTTGTAGACCTTGCAGCCAGCTTTCAAAAATCTTCAGTTATGACCTTTCAGAGTGGCTAACTTCATGAAATCTTAGCAAATATTGCCACTGTTTTTTGTACATTGTCACTGGCTTTTACTGGCTGCAAATGGAAACACCTGTCTCACAGAAGTCGTCTTGTACCTTTGACTTTTCCCCATCTTTTCACTTGAGCCTTCCCTCCTCTACTCCAAGGTGTGCAATCCCATGGGTCTCCCCCACTCCTAGTGACAGGCAAAAGGGACCTCAAGCCTGTCTGCCTGCTCTCCACGAAGAAAGAAGCATGCTTGGCTCATCCAGAGAAGCAGCAGTTGAAATACTGTTTGATTTTAGCATTAGGAAGAAAGTGATTACAAAGAACTACCAAGCCAACTTTTAATAAATGGGCTACATGAATCTATTTTGGTCTTCCATCCACCCCATCTGGAAGCCTTTTTTTTTTTTTTTTTTTTTTTATTTATTCCCCAGAACTTGCAAAGAGCTTCCTTCTGATTGCCTCCATTGTTTCTGGAAAGAATTGTTTTTGAATAACCTCCATCAGTTTTAGCAGGATGTTGCTTATTTGCAACCATGGCGCTGCCTTTCCAATGACTGAATTTAGAAGCCAACTGGTTGGAAACACTTGCACAGCAAATCCTTCCCTAACCCCTCAAAGCCACGTGATCATTAACCAAACAAGCAGATAACAGTATTAAATTATTATAGCTAAGCCTGCCATTGTTGCTGTTTAACTCATTTTACTTTACAGGTTGTGTTGTGTCACGGGTGTGTGTTTATTAAAAGCACCAACTAATTGCACTTGCTGGATATACTTCACATCTTTATGTTTGGGTGGGGGGGGGAGAGAGGGGCTTCATCTGTTATGTGCCTGTCAGAGAGATCTCAAATTCGGTAAGCGTGACTTGAGCAATTCCCCAAAGCCGTCATACATCGCCACTTCATCCATTTGTATAAGAAGATGCATGTTTGCGTGAGAATGGCCTTCCGACTCTAGGGCCTGGCTGTGAGGGTGTAACGCGCTAAGGTCTAAGGCACTGGGGTCCCTCACTGCACGTTACCGCCTGCCTGACGCAGCAGCACAGGTCGCTCTTGCAGGGTAAGCACCCCTCTGCGTGCTTCAGCCTCAGTGGATTTCAGCTCTGAGCTCAAAAGAAAACGAGGGTAAGAGCAGCAGTGAGGACAATGCAGCCCCCGGCACCTGTTACCCAGCCGCGCGGCGGGGAGACCTCCACCACCTGCCCCTTACGCCGCCGGGCTGGATGTCCCCGTTACGGGGTGGGTCTATTAGCTGCTGCCTTGGGAGCCTTGGTGGGAGCAGAGATGCTGCCACGGAGCCCGCAGGTCAGAGGCAGGATGGGTCAGGCTGTGTCACGCTGAATTTTGGCTACAGTAGCAGCTGTTTCAAATGAAACTCTCCTAACACTCATTTTTAGCTCTCCTTACAGGTTTACCATCCCAAGTGTTACAATTGTCTCAATTGCCACCGAGAAGTCGAGAAAGTAAGTTTGCTTTGGCCTCCTGATTACAAGCGATTTGGCAAAGCCCTCCATTTTAATTTGATTTCTTCCTCGCAACTGCCATAAGCCTCATCTCTGCTGATGTTCCCGCATGCCTTCGTTATCAATAGCACTCCCACAAATTCCGCATTGATCTTGCAGTTAGGAGTGAGCAAAGGAATACGGCGGGGCCACAGGCAGGAGGGTCAGCGGGAGGCTCAGGCTTCGGGAGCGTGCACCGGTGTGCCAGCCCCATGGATAGCAGCCATGCTTACTCATCACCTCCACCCAGAAAGACCCCAGGTTGGTGTGCAACCTTGCCAGAAAAGGCAGAATTTGTTAAATAGCCTTTAAATCACATACATGTTTGGGTTTAGGGTGTTTTTTGTGAACACCCTGCAACGATGTCAGCACTGCTGTACACAACGCTTCAGAGGGGCCATGGCACATCGAGGCCTCGGGGCTCCTGCGGACACAGAGGCCTCCCGCAGCGGCAGGCCGGGCGGTGAGGTGAATTTGGACACCGATGTCGATGGTGCCCGAGGGGCCGAGGAGGAGACGGGTGCTGCAGCTGCGAACCACCCCTACGAGGGCAACCCTGTCACCGGTTTAAGGCTGGCCTGGGAGCCGGCCCAAGGCCGCACCGAGCCGCCCGGCCCGGGTGAGAGGAGCCGCCTCGCTGCTCGGGCCTATCCCCGCGGTGGTCGCGCAGGGACGACGAGGAGAAAGGGCGAGCCGGACCGCCGCCACCGCGGCAGGCGACCAGCCGCGCCCGGGCCGCCGGCGCTGCGCCGCCGCTAGGGGTCTCCGCCGGGCGGGGAGGGCCGGGCCGGGCAGGGCCGCACCGCCCGCTCGGGGGCGGGCCGGGCCATCAGCTGACCGGCCCCGCCGCGGCGCTCGGCTGGTGCCGCCGCAGCTCAGTCGCTCTTCCCGGCAGCGGCGCGGCCCCGCGGATTTACAGCCGGACCCCGCCGCATCTCGCCGGCCTCCCTCCTTCCCTTCCTCCCTCCCCCCCCTCCGCGATGCTGCCCCACTTAGCCCTCCTGCTGCTGGCCTCCGGCGCCGCTCGGGCTCTCGAGGTAAGCGGGGCAGGGGGCGGCCGGGCGGGGGCTTGCCCGCCGTCCTCCTCCGCTTCCCCGAGGCTTTGTCTGCCCGCAGCCGCCCCTGCGGCGTGGGCTCGGGCGGGGCGGGCGGGGGGTCGCCGGCGCCCGTCACGCAGCCGGGCGGCGGGGAACTCCTTCCCTGCCTGCGGTCGCCCTCCCGCCGCCGAACAATAGGACTGCTCCCGCTGAGCGGGGCGGCGAGTCGGGGGGTGGCGGAGGCGGCGAGGAGGAGGCGGGTTGGTAGCCGCCGGGACGGACGTCCCCCGCCACGCGTGTCCGCGGCGAGCCGCGAGCGGCTGGGGCCGTTCCTGCCACAGGGGCCGGTTCCCTTCGCTGATCCGGTTGCTGCCGCCGCCGGGGCGCTTCCCCGTTAACTTCAGCCGCCGCCCGCGGAGCCGTCTGGCGCGGCGGGCGGGCGGGCGGCGGTGGCGGGGGTCCGTGGGGAGGGGCGGCGGCGCCGCCGGCGGGCAGGGCGGGGGACGGCCGAGCGCGTCCGGTGGGGCGCAGGCTCCGCCGGGTGCTGGGGAATGAAAACTTTCCCTGCGGGGGGGCGCGTTGCGGGAGGGGGAGCAGGAGGCCCGGCGGCATTCCGCCCGCGGGGCGGAGGCTGGAGGTGCGGAGCCGGGCGGCGAGCACCACCGTCCCCGGCGGGAGTGCAGCCGGAGTAGCGCAGGACAGCGCTTCCCCTGTCGCGCACCCACACGCAGGTGCGTGGGGCGGCGGCGGGGAGCTCCCCGCGGTCTGGCGCAGCAGCCCTGCGGGGGCGGGAAGGCGGCGCCCGCGGGGGGTGCGTGGGGAGGGGGCGGCGGCCGGTGCCGTGCCGTGCCCCCCCCGCGGGCGGGCCGGTGGCGAGCGGCGCGGAAGCGCGAGAAGATGGCGCCTCTGCAGTGCAGCAGAGAGGCGCCGCCGTGCGCGCTGCGGCCGCCAGCAGCCCGCGCCCCTCCGCGGCCGCCCCTGCCCTCCCCGGGGGCGGCTCCTCCCGCCTCCGTCCCGGCGGCACCCTCCGCCGGGTCCCCTCTGGGTGGGGCTGCGGGTGGGAGGGGTCCCCCGTACACCCCTCCGGCCGGGGGCGGTGAGCGCACCGCGGCTCCCGCCGGGTCTGGGGGAGTCGGGAGGACTCAGGTGGGGCTGCGCAAGTCCGAACCTCAAAGGAGGAGCCGACAGGACTGGGTGTCGGTGCTCCCCCTCCCTCCTCAAAAAAAAAAAAAAAATGGTGCGGGAGGGAAGAGTTGTCTCCTGGTCTCCTTCGGTCCTTGGTTGCCAGACCTTGGCCTTGAGACCACAGCTTGTGTGTCCTCCTCTGGTATTAACTCCCTCTTCTGCCAAGGGGGGGGGGGTGTGTGAGGCGAATGCTGACATTTAGCCTAAAAGCAGAGCCTGAAGCTTGGCGCTCCTCCTTGGGTAGGGGGATGCAGGCCAGCGGCTCAGGTGCCCTTCTCTGGAGGGACCCCGGTGCCCCGCGGGTGCGAGGAGACGGCTCTCCATCCCAGCCCTGCTGCCGAGGCTGCTAGCCACAGCCGCTCGCTTCCAGGCGTGATCTGGCCAACGTTGAGCAGCGTATATCAAGCCGAGCAGTTTTAAAGATGCTCAGAGATTTAAAGCTTCCAGTTACAAAACTCATTTGGGTTTTTATCAGCTTGATGTGACCATTTGTTGTCTAAATACAACAGAAGGAAATTTCTGCCTTGGGTGCATAGCTGAAGTGAAAAAATGAGGGGTTATGATTGAGACTGTGCTTCAGGATAGACCACAGAGGGATGGGCATTTCTGTTGGGTCCCTGTAGCCCTAGCCTTACAGAGGGGGGTGTAGGTATTACCACTGAAAAGGTGCTTGCAAGAAAGGGGGCTTGGATTTTGCACCAAAACCGTTTGGGGGAAGAGTCTGTATTCAGAGACCTCTGCAATGGTGTCTGCCTTAGTGATATCCAGAATTTTCAGAGGCATCCTTTGCCTCAAAACACTTGCTTAAATGGGCGCTGATGTTTCTGCAGAAGCTTTTGATCTTTTTTTTTGTCATTCCATATGAACATTTGCGGTTTTGCGTTTATCTTTTTTTATTTTAATGTTTGATAGTGGGGTAGGTTTTAACTTCTGGTTTTTGGCGATCAGGCATTTGGCAGTCTTGATACTCTCAGGTTGATATTTTGAAAAAGTGACTGGTTTTATAACATTAAAATATTTCATAATAGGAATTGCATGTGTGCATTTACCACGCTTGAACTGTCTTCATATGCTAAAGTGTGAAATTTTGATATTTGAATTAGATTCTCTTTAGATCTCTTTCTGAAATGAAATATTTTTCCTGCCATTTTAACAAATTATTTCTGGAAAGCAGCAAAGGACCTGTACTTTGCTTTCACGGGGAATGGTATAAGGAAGAGGGAAAGCACAAACGGAACAAATTCTTTCTATATTACACATGAAGAATTCCTTTCTAAAATTACACATAGATAAATATTAATTTATGCATCTTTAAAGGACTGTTCATTAGTGATGCTCTGGTGATGTGGTGGTTGCTTAGCATGTTCCTTCTGCCATTCATGTGAATCACACTTACTGGGGTTAGGGAATCCATTGGCCAAGAAATCTCATAATTTGCAAAACTGCCGTATTCCTCAGTTTTTCCATTTAATCTCTTCCCATTAATTGTCTGATTTCAGTAGACAAATACAACAGACAGTAACTATCCTTGGGAATTTGCATGAATGATCCTGGCTTATAAATCAAGATTTCTTCCAGTTGTCACACTGAGGTTATCAGGATTTCTGCCATGCCTGTTCTGCTTGCTGCTCTAGCTCCATGTTTATAAGCAAGATTCTTCTACCAGCTGACTGAAATCAAGTTGTGAAGACATCCATACCATACAAGCTGGCCCTCAGAAGGTTACTTGGCAAAAAGTCTGTTGCCTGACAGCTTTTTTTATTTTTTTCTTCATTGTTTAGTTTTCAAGCAGACCTTTAGAAATGACTTTGTAATGTGGGAAGGGGAACGAAGCCTTTCCTTTGCTTCCATTACAAACTTCTAGTTCCGTTTCCGTCCGTTCTGTTCCTGAGTTTCCCTGGCAGAGGTTTTGCATTTGTTGAAGGATCCATTTTTGAACTTCCTCTTTAAAATGCTGCAGTGTTGGGGTGGGCAGCTGCGTGGGTGAGCGGGGCAGGGCAGGCACTGGCGGTTCTGGTGAGCCATCGGGATCCTTGGCACTCCCATGGACAAGGTAGAGGAGTAGAAAAGGAGCTTCTCCATCGCTCACCAATTGTCTTTTCTTGGATTAATGAGCAACAGACAATTTTGAGACTCGCGTTCTCTTCAAATGCGTTTTCTGGGAAAAATGTCATCAGCTGCTGTGCTTCTTCACAAAACATGTATGAAAACATGAGGGAACTGACAAGATTTTGATATTTTTAAATTTTTTTTCCATGAGCTGTTTGTGTGACAGATGCAAGTGATCTTTCCTAGTCAGTTTTAATTGATCAGTGTTGAATTGTATGGCAAACCTACAAGAAATACAAATCGTCTTTGATGGCTTTTCATGACTTTCTCTTTGCATGTGTTTAATAAAACTGTAAAGGATAATAAACAGTTTCGTTTGTAAGTTGTATGAAGAAAAGGTATGATGATTTCTTTTAATTGGCAGTCCTTTTCCAATACAAAACTTAGCAAAATAGCTCAAGAGCGTGGTACCTTCATGTGATTGCTTGATGAATTGGCAGCTGTTTTTCTGGGCAGGATAATTTTTTTTTTTTAGTGACTCAGTAAAATAATTAACACAAGCTGCTGAGTGTGGAGACTTGGCCAAGAAATTAGTAGATAGGATCGCAGGATCCCTCAGGAGGTCTCTGGTCCACCCCCTGCCCAAAGCAGGGCAGCTTTAGGATCAGACCAGGATGCTCAGCGCTTTCTGCAGTTGGGTCTTGAAAATGGAGCTCCAAGGACAGAGCCTGTGCAACCTGGCTGGGCAGGCTGCTCCATCTACGGTTTAGTTGGTTTGCTTCTGGCTTGAAACATAGCTCCAAGCTGTTACTTGTTTGTTTTTAAGGTAGTATCTCTAGGCTTAATTTACGTCTTTAATCCGGAATACTCTGTATCAATGTCATTTTGACATCTGTCATATCTTTTTTTTAAAAAAAAAAAAAAAGTAACAATCAGGAGTTGAAAAAATTGTGTTTGTGTTTAATGAAAAAATTTTAATGTCTGTCAAATGGCCATGTATATGTATACATATGTATGCATACACATAATACATTAAAATCACCTAATGTGTCAGTATAATATATTCAAATATATATTGAAATACCAAATATTTGCATATTTAATGTCTGACATTAAAATCACCATATGCATATATGTGTGTATATACATTATATTAGTGTACAGGCTATATTAAACCAGTAGTCATTTACATACCTCCTTATATCCAGGCAATGAAGAGATGGAGTTCTAGACTACTACTGATAGAAATATAATTGGGTTTATATATGGTAATAGGTTCATTGAAGTTGTTAGGTGAGCTGTCTGTGTGGTTTTAACACATAAGTCTAGAGCTGTGTGTTATTGGATTTAAATTCGGGGGATTTCGGAAAAAATCCTGTGGTGTAAGAAGATTAAAAGTAAAGCAAATTGAAAAAATACTGAATGACTTTCTGTAAGCTTGGTTAATTGTTGGAGCATGCTCTTGCAGATGAGAGTTTAGGACAGTTGCTGCCAGGCTGAGGATTGCCAAGAGCAATCTTGATAATGAGCTTCAACCTGGAATAATTTGGAAACAAAGGACTCCTCTTAAGAGAAATCAAAACTTTTCTTCTTTGCACTGACCAGTTTTTTTGTTGTTGTTTTTTTTTATTTTTCTTTTTGTTTAAAACTGAATGAAGTTGGTCTGATGAGCCCTTGTTCTCACAACTTGATCTGGAACCTGCCCTCCTTCCCTGACTGTACTTCAGAAATACCTACTGCTGAGGTGTTTAAAACACATTCTCCATCCCTTTTGGTGATACCAAACCAGCTGAGAATATCAGCCAGTAATGGCTGGTGTGTGGTTTTGAGTCTTCAGCCCTAAATAAGTCAGTTTTATGCCCTTGACTGTAATATGACATTGGTTCTGTTGTCTTTTTTTAATTCACTTGGATTAAAAAAAACTTTTAGAGAGCTACCTGACTATTAAATCTTGCGCTCTGCTGTAGATTCCAAAGGCTCTGGAGATGCCTCCAGTTACCAAAAATACCTACCTTTCCTTCTGAGAATTTAGTCATGTAACAAAAGACAAACAAAATAAATGGGGATAATGGCTCTGTTCAAGGGGATGAGTTTGGATGACAGCCAGTTAGTAAGTGTTTATATATATAAGTGTTTATTAAACAACAAAAAACCCCCTCAACAAACCACCACTCCTCAAGCTCCTGTGGCAGAACAAATACTTAACAATGATTCAAGTAATTACAAAACAAAATTTCACATGATGGAAATACGAGTAAGGACAGTACACTCAGCAGTGTCTAACTAATGCCAGTGTCTTTCCATGGCTCACAAAACGTGCTTTCCAGATGACAAGCACATCTTGGTGTGTGAATGTAAAGATATTAAAATAAGTGGTGCTTTTTATGAGGGTGGAAAACCTTAAACCAGCTACTGATGGTAAGGACACTGCTATTCCACAATTGTGTGTTGCAGGTTTCTTGCCCTGCATGGATTAATAGAAACAGCAGAAATCATCTAGATATGGGTATTGCTGGTTTCTTTACTGCAACTCCCAGTGTAACAACTTTTTAAGTGCTGTGACTTCTTCAGCTGAGAAGCAGGATGTCTGACTTACCGTATTGATAGTCCTCTTAGCAAGTTCAGGAGAACTTAATCTTCTCTTGAGGAGTTAATATTAGAGGACAAGTGGGCTTAATATTAATGGAGAAGTGTAGATTGCAGTGATTTACAAGGCTTTCCAAAAGAAGCAAACCTTCTGGTCAACTGGTGTCATTTCACGGGTCATGGGACAGCCAGGCTTTAAGCAGAGGAGCACGTGAGGCGGTGTGCTTTGTGGTTTTGTAACCTGGCTGCTCTTTTCAGGCAGTAGTCAAACACTGCTGTTTGGCTGGACCAGACCTAGCTCAGGAGCTGGTGCTGAAAGCTGCTTTTCCTGCTTCCACCAGTGGCCACCACTCTGTAAGGTCAGCCTTGTCAGCTCTCTGACCCCTCTCTAGGCTGGTTTTATGATTGAGTGCCATGTTGAAAGAAATGAGCTGTGGCTTTTTTGGTAGGTGTCAGCATCTGGCAGATGCTTCAGAGACCTGAGTCAGAAAATGGCCACGAGCAGTCAAACTGGCCCAGCTAAAAGAGCAGACAGCTTCTTTGGGCAAGAGCGCTGACCTCTGAAACAACATTTGCTGAAGTTGATGTAATAGCATTTAATTAAGGTGTTAGTCCCTTTGCCTCCCTCTGGTGACCTGCAGCAGGGCACAGAACGGTCTTTTCACAGCTGACCCCTCTTTGGTTCCCAATTGTTAAAAGTTAGTGTCAAGTCACTGCGAAAGGCAAAAACCCACAAGGAGATGCCTTCAGGGATGGATGACTCCATTCAGATCCCACTGACCCATTTTCAGCTAATCCAGATAGGAATTCCCTGTTCATCCTTTTCTGGTCTGTCTTCCCCCTAGAGTAAAGCTTATCTATTCAACCACAACAGATAACATAGGATAGGAATGGGGCAAAACTGGTCGTACCTGTTAGTAAAGGCAATTACAAATTGCTCCTTTTCAGAGCAGGCTACCAGTGTGATCCAGTATGGCAGTTTGTATGATTTATGTAATTTCTGTTTGGAATTGCAATTAGTAAAACAAAGCACCTGTCTACTAGGAGTTCAAGATGGGGACTAGGGGGAGAGTGAGCAAAATCCTATATTGTTTGGGATCTGTATTAACATTGGACTTTGAGGTTTTTGAAACTATGAAACAGGACTTGACATGCACACAGCTCAAATTTAGTTAATAGTTATTTGGTGCTAATAGATTTGAAATATACTTTTTTTTTTCTTGTGGTGAAGGTGAAAATTGCTTCCTCATCCACCTCCAAAATTTAAAAGTAGTATCCAATGGACACACATACAAAAAAAAAAAAAAATAGAGATGAGCAGGATTTTGGAGTTATTTCCAATCTCCTTGTCATGCTATTGGATTGTCTTTGTGCCTGCAGCAAACCTTCTCTTACCTTATCAGCACATTTTTAAAGTAGAGATTGCTCATTCTGAAGCTCTGACCCTGTAAAATTGATTTTTCTCTAAATTATGGTCTGTGCAAACAGCTGATTTTTTTTTTTTTCCCCACCAGCTTTGTCAGATACCATGATAGCTGTGGTGGTGGGTTTTTTTTTTTTTTTTTTTCCCAAAACTATAACTTCTTTCTATGCTTAGTTACGGAAATGTATTACTAGCTGGAGTTTTGGATGTGGAATATGGAGTACTGAGCTGATACTGTAGTTTTATTGCATTCTACTTTCTCATCATTTGGAAGGTAACTCGAAAAACTACATTTGTTCTCTATGTCTAACCTGAAAACATGGGGAGATAGATTTTTTTTTTTTTTTTGATGTTAAAGGTTTGATTCTGTTGTAGTTAATTTTCAAAGCTCCTCATAAACTGAGTCATGACTTCTAGGGTTTTGGGTTTTTTCTTGGAAAAAAGCTCTTTTTTTAATACATGTCCCATATAATGCCTGCATATTTGTTTGTGTAAACAGTGAAAAATATAGTATTATCTAGGGGAAGGTAAACTGAGGAAGAGAAGAAAACTTAATGCAATAAAAAGGCAGTGGATGTAAATGTTGATTGATGGTAGTTTGAGCACTTACAGTACGAATATGAGGGAGTTTTGTACATGCATAGCGTTAGTAAGCATCTAGACCTGTAGCATGCGTTTAGCTCCTGGGTTGTTTTGATATTCTTCTGCAGCTCTGCTATGTGTGCCTCATCTGTCCTCTGCCCAGTTCTCTTTACTATGAAGTGGAATAACATTGCTTTTCATGACACATCTTTCAGCATCCTAATTTTGTCACTGTTTCCTTTTGCCAGTTCTCTCTGCCGTTAAGTCTTAGAAGGGTAATATTGACCTGAAGTTGCTTAACAACACACTTTTTAAACTGAGGATTTTGGAACGCTTGACTTGTCCTTCTTTCAGTGTTGCTTAGCTCCTAGAACTTCATTGCAAGCAACTTGCAGATGAGAACTTGTCTGTAATCCCAGTGTCCAGAAGAATATGATTTATCATGAGAATGTCAGCTTTACATAAAAAAAAAAAAAGGTAAAACAATAAACCCCTCAAATCTAGAATTCCTTGTTTAAATTTTATGCAGGAGAGTGAGAAGGGAAGTTGTAAGGCCTAAAAAGTCAAAGAGCAAATAAGGGACCCAGAATAGATGTGAGTGTTTGAGAGAGTTTTGAAGACTTCTGAAGGTCCCCAAGGGGACATGGGAACTGGCAGTCTCTTTCACTTTTGTTTAGATTCGTTTCTACTTTGGTATTGTCTTCTTTCATTTCTCATAGTGAATAATATAAGTTGTGGGGAGTCTTTCTTTTTCCTGCTAGCTTTAATGTGTGAAAAGCCAGTTCCTCCTTTTCCATGTGGGGAGTGTTCTTCATAGTCGTGATGCCATCTCTGAGCTGTTGAGGTGCAGTGTTTCATCTTTCACTGCTAGTATCTCATGCCTGTTTGAATCCAGGCTGAGGCCACATCTCTAAAAATCAGCACTTGCCTACTTGGGCCACAAACTGTTTAATTTTGGTGAACAGCCAGGATGGGAGGGGTTGGCAAGAGAGAGGTAGACACCTGTGATGGTGGTCGGGCCGGGGGTGTTATGGTATTGATCCGCCTTGGTAGCAAGCATTGGCACCATGCACGGAGCTGCTGGCTCGCCGTGGCTGACAGGCTTTGTTAGTCCCTGCTCTGATTATGGAGGGACTTTCCTTCGGGCAGAGGAGCTAACGCCTTTCTGAAGGTGTTTGTAAGAAAATCCCGTGAACAGCTGAGCTTTGAGAGAAAATGTAATCTCTGATAACCAGGCACGTACAATTAAATCAAAGCATTTTACTTTGAAATCACAGTCCAAACTATTTCTGAAAATGTATTTAAATGAGAATTAGGATTTGTCAAACAGCTTTAGGTTAATATATAGCTACAATACAAATTCTAAACTAGTAAGTTCCTGTATGAATCTAACAAAACCTCTCTGGGCAATGGGCAAAAATACTGAAGGTCAAGATGCAGGCTCTAAAAATTGAGGCTGACATATGTTGCCCAGCTCATCTTAACTGGCCCCTTTCATTTGAGTGGGGCTGCGCATGCTTGAATATAAATGTGTGCATAAATGTTTGTAATGTGTTTTAAGGAAATTGTATCTCTTAACTGATAAGAGGAAGAAAGCTTTAATTAATCTGTCACTTAAAAGAAAACTTCTGAGTAACAAAAGGCTGTTATGTACTCCTTAATAAGCAGAAAGACGAAATGTGATTTATATGGTGCTATTGACTTGTGAGACTCGACAGTAGCAGGTAAGAGGCTGAGTTTTCTTCTTGTTGCTGTAAAACCGGTATTTGACACTGAGGCTGGTCATTAAGTGGCCCCCTCATTTTAAAGAGGGATGTAGAGGCCTGGAGCCCATATGGAAAGTGGGCCATGGGAAGGGTTAGTCTTGGGTGAAGCCAGGGGCACCCACTTTGTGCTCCGCATGGCTCCCCCCCTGCCCTGGGCTCCTCTGCTGCCCACACCTCTGCCCCCTCGTCACGCTGTGACTGAGCAGCGAGGCTTTGCTGTATGGCAAATTTAGGTAAACCCAGCATGGATTTGAGGTTAGCTTGTTGTGTGGTTTTGGGGAGCTGAGCCCATCCTTCTGAGAAGGGCTCAGGGAAGAGAGGGCTGGGGCAGGAATTAGTGGTTCTGATGGATAGAGGTAATTTTAAAAAATTAAAAAAGAAAAAAAATAGTTCCAGCTCTGGAGGTAAAACCAGATGAGAAAGACAATCTGTGTAATTAATCAAAAGGAAGATTGAACAGTGCCTTAGCTGCCTGCACAAAGAGGAAATACTGGGCAAGGAAAGGCATGCCAAGTACTGCTGTCTGGAAGGCATTCAGATAGGAAACCAGGGACATGTTTTTTTACAGTACAGGCTCGGGGCAAACTGAGAAGGGAAATACATTTTTTTGCCTCCAGATGTGAAGGCTGCTCAACTAATTTTCCAAGGAGGTAAATACAAGATGTTGGGCTTCATTGTGGTAAGCAGGAGAAATGTGATCCTGCCTGTGATGTGCAGGAGGTCAGATCAGATGTTCTGTGTTCAAATCCTGGGATTTAAATCCTGGGATTTAAATCCTGTACCCACGGGAAGTTCCCAGTGCCTTTAAACACATACTCTGAGGGGAATACAGTGGTGTCTGCTCATACGAAGTTTTGTAGGCAATAATACTGCTTGCAAATACAGCATAAGCTATTTGCTTGTTGATTTTAGGATATGAGTTTTGGTGTTATCAAAACATAATTAAGCCTTAAACTTGATTTATTTATTTTAAAACCTGTTGTGACTTAACAGTTGTGACTGCTTAGTATGGTTTGGGATTTCACAGATAAAAATGCATTAGTATTTGCAGAACTGTTCAAGGAAACAGTTGGAGAGTGTCTGTTCTTAGTGTTAAGTTTTGATAAGAAGTGAGCGATATGTTAAGTTTTCCGAACCCTTTAAAAGGTTTGGTTTGGATTTTTTGTTATCAGTCCTGCTGAAAGAAAAGACCCTAGAGCTGGCCACCGGCGGGCTGGGCTGGTTGGACATACATCCCCTGCTGCTGGGTAGCGTGGAGCAACTTTGGATTGTATGTGCTTGCGGTTGTCTCTGCTCCATGCATTCAGCTCAGCTTCTCTTTATCGTTCTCTGAAACAGAAAATTTAAAGAAAGAAAGAAAGAAAGAGTTTTTACGGAGTTGGCTCCAGTTGTAAATGGCCTTAGTAGATAAGGAGTACTTATGCATTTTCAAGTGTTCTCATTTTTTAAATGACTGAGCCTGCAAAAGAAAAAACCTTGGGAGGATGGTCACTAAATAATGTATCTTAGGAGCGATAGCTCCCAAGTGCTTCTGTAACAGCTGAGGCTGGTGTAAAAGGCCATGTGAGCCTTTGGGGAAAGCTGTGTTTAAGCTGGAGTGCAGACTTCGTGTACACCCATTGCTTACAGTTTTTTTAATTACAGGGAATAATTTTGGTAAGGAAAATATTTAAAAAGTGTGGAACGTGGTGCATCAGAAATCTCCAAGTTAAATTTCTGTACGGTTCCCTTGCCTGGGCTGCCAGCAGCTATCCCTGGAATTAGGCTTCTGGCAAGGTATGAGCTTGTCCGGGGAGACAAAAGAAAACTGAAGTATTTGTGGGTCTGTGTTTATCTCACTGCTCCATCAAAGTATCATTTGTGTTCTTAGTGGCATTAGACCTCTGAGGTGCCCTTGCAGGGCACTGGGGCTATTCTCTGCAGCTCTCCTGGGGGGGTTGTCAGGAGCCGTCTGGTCCCTCCAGGGCTTGAGGGCCTTTTGGGGGTCTTCCACACAAATAAAAATTCCTGTTCTTATTTACTGTGCAGTCAATAAGCTCTTTTGTAATTCTTGTTAGATTTGTCTTCAGGTCAGTGCTGTCTCAGTCAGGTCTTTTTTGGTATGCAGCTGCTTTTGTCTTGCTCTAACAGTTTCAATTCTGGTTTCAGGAGAAACAATGTAGTATAAGAGTTAAAAAAAAAAAAAAAAAGGGCAAAAAGCACCCCAAAGAATCCCCCTCCCCAATTCTCACTCTAGCTGTCTGTCTTTGAGAAGCGTATGGTGTCCTTGGCTTCCTAATTCCAAGGCTGCTTTTAATCCTGTCAGCAGCTGAGCTGCTGGTCTGCCTGAAGGCCATCCGCAAGGGAAGGAAGACGGGAGGACTTTTTGTGCTGCTCTGTGGTGTGTGTTGGGTAAAAACCAGACTGAACGCTTTTCCTGAGTTGATGGGAAGAGGCAATAAACAACTTAGTGTTTTTGGAAAACTAGGGAATCTCTTGTAAGAATCAAGTGGAAGAGCAGGGAGAAAGCCTTACAGTTACTAATTAATCTTTGGGTGGCTTAGCACTTCCTAATTAAAATGCCTATAGGTTTTGGGTAACGTGTTCCTTGCAGATTCAACCTGCTACTGCTTTGTTTGAATTAATAGTGTAAGTTGTAAGATAGCAAGTTTTCTTGCTAAACCAGGTGGTGCAGTAATCCAGAACTGATGTTTTTGTGGAGTCAAAATGATCAGAAAATAAAGGGGGAGTATTTTTAGCCAACTCTTCCCATGACTTCAATTACACGTCATAAAAAAGCACATAAAAATTCCTTTGGGAAGCGTCTCTGCGTTTTCAGTCCTGTGTAGTCAAATCACTTAACGGCATCTGAATTAATACAATGTCGAGAACATCGAAGGTTTTGAATTCTGTGTGCCGCATCCCCTTTGTCATTCTGCTTGTGCTTTAAAGGGAGAAAACATATCTGGGGCGAGAACAGCACACAGGCTGTGGGTAGCCTGCCTGCCCTGTTGGGATGTGGCTCTTTAAGTCTGTAAGAGATGTTTTGCTATGTAGGATTTTTACCTTTTCCTTCAGAAAACTGGGGAAGGCACACCTTTCTGAAGAACTTCCTTTAAAATATTGTTTATTGTTTCTAGAAATGTTACTTTGGAGACTTTGTTTAAATTGGAGGTGGGGAGGGGGTGGGTATCACTAATTGCAAGTTTGGTATTCTGGCTACACCCTTATGTCTTTCAGAGCTGCTTATCTCTGTAGTCTGTAAAGCTGAGTGTCGAGAACAGAAGATACAAGGAGCCTAGAAATGAAGTAGGGGCTGAGCACCTACAAAGTTAAACTGAAACTTTGTATGTCTTTGTAAACATATTTGTACAAATCTGTGCTAGTAGTTTGGTTTAGTCTGTTTAGAAACTTTCCCCCCTCTGTATTTTTCTCTCAGACCTGAAATGATACTTTAAAAGTTTCTTAATTGAAAAAACCCTAAACAAACCAGTCAAATGAAGCCATGAATTTTGGTTTGGTGGTATTCTTTTTGGGTGGAGTTTTTCGGTTTTGTCTTTGCCTTTGTTTTGTTTTATTCTTTTTTTTTTTTTTTTTTCCTCCAACTCTTGGTAGCTCCCTCTCTGACATACTTTAAAAATATTCTGGAAATTTCCCAGACTGATCATCCTGTCTTTATTGGATCACATGTATTGTATTAAAAAGGGTTTCTGATGCCCAGAATAGTAAATGTTGTTGGTCTTTTTGTTTTTCGGTCTCAGCCAGTTTTATGTACAGTATGTAGTGTTAGTTATGTGCAATGCCTAGATTTGGTTTAAGCTTGCAAGCTGGATTCTCCTATAAATCACAATAATGGGCAAGTGGTTTGTAAACCAACAGTTGACAAGTTAATTGCATGATTTTCAATATACCTTTTAAAAAAAAAACCCTAAGAAATGGAAAGGATATAATGGCTTTGTTTTCAAAAGCAGCACTCTGGTTATGAATTTGTGTTTGCAGAACAGAGTAAATAATGCAGTTCTACAGCTTGCATTGTTTTGATTAGGTGTTCAGAAATGCTTATTCTAATTGCTGGATTGTTGGCACTTGCAACAGGCAGCTGGGATTTTTTTTGAGAAATTGTTCACTTACAGCATACCCACAGGAGTGTTGGAAAAGTGGAATTTTGTTTAGACATAGCTAAGAACGCAATATTAATGAAGGAGAGCTTGTCATTCGGAATAAGAGTGCATCATCTCAGTGAGGCTCTACTATCCCAGTTATTTTTTAATTTTGTAGTTGGTTTCTATGCTAATGCAAGGGATGCTAAGACTTGTGTGAGGAAATAGGCTGGTTTAAATTTGTAGATGTAGGTATAAATACTGCATTTGTTATACACACAGGTTTGTTTATTTCTTTGCAATAAAAATTATGCTTTTATGTAATGGTGGTTGTTACTGTTTGGGGTTTTTTTCCATGGATCTAAATCTTTAGCATCTTTTCCCCCACTGACATATTTAGTAGCTGGAGTTACCTGCAGAACTAATGCTGAGTTAGAGGATGGGTTTGTTTGTCTAAACTGTTGGAAATAGGTAACCCAGTTGTACTTGAAGGTACACATACAACAAATATTTTGTTAATGCTGGGCTAGCAGACACACCTATGTCTCAGGGTGGATTTCTCTCTCTTCCCAGTTCTTAATGATGGGAGGAGATGGGAAAGATGCATTAAAATTACATGCTTTGCTTGCAATAATTACTGCTAGGAAAGGTGATGCTCAGTATATGCCTGTCTTGGCTTTGGTGCTGGAAAGTCTTACTAACTTGTGTTTGGTCTGCTTGGCGTGTCCTCCGCACCGTCACTGCTACACCTGCCACCTCTGCTTCTCAGTTTCTGCCTCTCTTCTTTGGTCCTCATCCTCGAAGCTGCTGTGTGAACCATGGGTTTCTGCTACCTGCCATGACTGTCTTCCAGAGGTGCCTCTCTTGAGCCCTCTGCAGGGATGGCGTTTCTGCCATCCTGCTTTAATTTTTTGTTTGTGATACTGTGTGGGTGTACTTGACTCGGATTGTTGTTTTCCCTTCTCCCCGTATGAGCACATGCAGTTCCCACACAGATAATTTTTCTGAGATATCAGAAGGAAACAATTTTCTCTTAATGAAGCTTAGCTCTTAAGATGTTCTTCTGAAGTGGGGGTGGACAAGTGTCTA
Source organism: Balearica regulorum gibbericeps (assembly GCF_011004875.1). NCBI lineage: Eukaryota > Metazoa > Chordata > Aves > Gruiformes > Gruidae > Balearica > Balearica regulorum. Next base: position 113,404,295 of record NC_046184.1, on the reverse strand, counting down.
CCGATTCCCTTCTCCTGGGGAAGTGATGCTGGACCAAAGAGTAGGCTCTGGCAAGGTGCTACGGTTCTTCATTAGCCACATCTTTTTGTCGGCTTTGCCCATACCTTTAGGAGGTAAGGCACTCCTGATAGTTGTGAACAGTTCCTTTGAGGGAGATTTATTTTTTTCCCCAACAGGTACCAATTTTCATTGTGTTTATACTACAAGGTGGTGGTTGTTCTTTTGCCAGCAGGTCCGATAGGTCTGTGGACTGTTCCTAATTGCTTTGCAAAAGTAAGCTAAGGGAAAAGACCAGCTTTCATAAGCCTAGCTCTTTCGGACTAGGATGTGCGTTTCCTGCACCTATTTTTAGAGCCTCTTGGGAGATGGAAGCAATTGTGCTGAGCCTTGTCTGACTATGTCGAACGTGCTGTTATCAGTTGATAAACCCCATTGAAAAGACGTGTTAAGTCTCGAAGAGGAAAATGTTATCACGGTGAGCGTAGAGGATGGAGTAGGTTTGTGTTCTGGTACGGGGTGGGCTGGTGCAGTGCTTTGTTTTCAAGAAGCTCAGGGAGTCTGATGCTGTTGGTGTTCCCTTCTGAATAAAGTTGGTGGCTTTATGCTGTGCCTAAATTAGCATTTAAGTTCAAATCACAAGTGTGCGCGAGAAGGTGCTGATGGGCTAACTCACTGGGCTCGGCGCTGTGCTGTGGGGTGGCCTTGGGCCATGTAGGCTGGCTTCTTCCAAAGCAGAACCCAACCAAAGATGTTCTCTAGGAACAGACTTGAAACCTGCTGGCCCTTCATGGATGGCCATGCCACATAACCGGACTAGGTGCAATTGGAAGTGAAACGCACTGAGGACTGGTGGAACACAGCTGTTGTGGTTCACAGGTCTTCTCCATGTCCAATGTAGCTGTTGCTGCAGAGGTGGTGGGAGGGATGATATCTTCCAGGTGTGACAGCTCATAGGGACACTCAGTTTGTCTAAGGTAGCGTAGTCACTGAACCATAGTAAGAAATGTAACAGTGCCTGCTAAAAAGAAAAATGTGAGGATCAAAGTGTTTTGGAAATGTCCTTGTGACTGGCTGGTGTAATGCAAGGAGATGCTGCCTTTCCTGTTTCCCAGTATCACCTGTCCGATAAAGGCACTGGGGCCGCTGTGTCCGTGGCCAGGAGCTGCTGTCGTGCAGCTTCTGTTTAGGGCTCCAAGTGAAGGGGATGGGGAGGTACGGCCTTTAAACTGGAGTTTGGAAAGAGGAAAGTTCAGCTTGATGATAATGGTTCTTGCACCCTGCCTCTTTTTATAGGGGCAAAAAATGGTATGCAGCCATTTGGGAAAGACTGATTAAAGCAATACATATCTCTTACAAAGCACTTGGTGACTCCTTCATGTAATCTTGTAAGTGCGTTCCTCTGAGGGCACGGTCACATCCGCTGTTGTGCATGGATCGGCATAGAGGAAATGTGCTGAGCAGGCATGTGGCTGGGACCCAGGCTCCCCAAGCATCCCTGCCTAACCTCAAGGGGTTTGTTGTTGTTTGCCATTTAAAGGAGCAGTGCAAGAGCAAAAAATAGTTTCCTGACTCCTTTGGGGCTGGCCTCTGCATTTTCTTTTCCTCCTCCTTGCAGAGTCGTCTCCTGGATTGTATCTATTTGGTGAAGACATAACAGCTTCATAGATGTGAAAATAAGACCCTTGCTAAAAGGGGTAATGACCACAGGGTGGGAATATAAAGCCTGTTGTAGGTGAAATCCAAACAGTCTGAAATGGCACTGCAGGCTGTTAGGGTTGCAAACAGTGTTTGTGCTTGTGTGTTGACGTGTATGCATACTAAAGATAACTAATGCTAATTATGGGTAGCTGTAGAGTGCCTGTCTGAGGAGAGAGTCAGATGGACAGGGCTCATTAGTATCTCTGAATTTGTATTTGTTTGCTTCGGTGGAAAATGTAAGCCTGGGCTTATCTTACGTACCTCCCTCCCCCTTTTAATAAATAGTAAGTTGCCTCTTGTCCTCTAAAGATGTTCCTTAAATTCATCCTGCTAATTTTATCCCCAAGTTTACTTCCAGAGTAGCAAAATCAAATGTGGAATGTAGCAGCTCAAACAATACTGAGATGGGACTTTTTTTTTGCTCTGACAGTTTATTATATCTGCACGAGCAAATGTCATGTCAACTCCATGGCATCAGGCAAAATCATAAGAAGAGTGGCTGTACACGTGGAGCGTCGAACACTCCAGCTCTCAGTGGGAAACCCAACAAACAAAAGCATCTCTAGAAAATGAAAATGTTACCTAATTGGAAAATAAATAAAACATACCCTGACTTTTTTTTTATAGGTCTGTCAAGGTTTCCAAGGGTGTATACTCTTTTGCTGAATGTTGTGATGCTGGTAAATGACTTTCACTATCCAACACCGTGCTGTTCTCTTCTTCACTGAGCACCTGAATTATTTTTCAGCTTTCATCTTTCACTTCTTCCTAAGAACAACGTGATTAGGTTTAGCAGCACTGCTCAGATGTTATGTTTGAGTTGAGATAGGTCTTAATCATCTTTTCTTAAAATTGTCCATTTATAATTAATTTATGGTCAGATACTTAGGTGGCTTGCAGAAAAGTTGATAATAATGCTGTAGCATCATGTATTTTTCAGAATTTTTAGCCAACTAATTAAAATGCTACTTACCTTTTCTTATGTTTTTCTTAAACTAACAATCTGTGAAGAGTTTCCAGATGTCACTTAATTTTATTTTTTTTTTTAGATTTGCTTAATATGTATAATTAATAAGAAATACAGCTATTGTAGTTTCTGTAATTTCAAAAACTTCTAATGAGCAGCTTGCTCATGTGCCTCTATGGAAGTTTTTTGTAGTATTGCATAAAAATTTTACAATCAAATGCCTTGTATGGAGAGACAGAATTGGAGTGTGCTCCTTTGGCAACTGCTGTAGGTGTTTCCCAACATGATGCTTGGAAGTGCAGAAATGATCGTGGTGCGCAATGCAAGAAGAGTAAGTCATGGTCAGTTATTGTCATCTAGGTGATAGTCGCAGTTTGATGTTTCACTGGTAAATACGCACATTTTTTAATCGCCTGGAAAGCTTCACTTTTTAGTCTGCTGAGAATAAGATGTAAATGTGCATCATGTGGGATCTGTTCTCTCAATGCAGAATGTTCTGCTAATTATGTATCAGGGATACCAATGGTAGATACTTAAAATGGTGAAGTTAAACAAGTGCCAATTGCAAATCTAGTCTTGCAGATAGCATAAATGACCAAGTATAACTGAAGAATATAATGTGTAGACTGTACATTGTGTATCTTGAAGCTGAATGTACTTGCAGAATGTGTACAGCATGCACGTGTGTGTAGTCATTGTAGAACTGATTTGCAGCATGTCTTTCTCAGTCATTGTTATTGCTGGAAGAGATGTTCTGTCTTACCTGTAATTGCAAATAAATCAGGCTGACAGAGATGCTGCTAGGCTGGGCTCTGCTGCGTGTCAGGGCCTTAGAAATGAGAAAAGATTGGAGCTGTAGGCGTATGAGGAGGAACAGCTGGATATGGCAGCTCACATCTGAGTGCCAGGCTTTTCTTTTGCAGAAAGCAAGCAATGTTTTCCGAAGTATAATAAACCTCAGTGGAAGCAGTAATATTCTCACCAAAGCATTGCTTTTACTCATGGTTTTCAGATGTTTGCTAGACTTGCAGTTGCAGTGTGTTCAGTTGGCAGCAGAGGGGAAATGCGTGGAGGTGGCTGACAAAAAGCAAATGTTGGGTTGCCATTCTTGAATGAGGACAAGATGAAAAGTGGAATGTTCTGCCCATTTTGGAGAGACATGTCTTAACTCTTTAACACTGAAAGCTAGGCTGCTGGCTTTGGTCTGAAGCTGGTTCTCTAGAGGGTGATCTTTGGACTCTGCGAATTCATGGGAGCAGAAATTGTGCAAACCAAGTTCAGGTAGTTGCTGTTATATGAATAGAAGTTATTAAGGTTTGGTATTGATAGGCAATGATGCATTATTGCAGGGGTGAAGAGACTGAGGCAAGGGCTTTATGCAGTAGTCATGATCGGTTTACATGTAGGTTTATGCCACTGTCCATCTTCCCCAATTAGATTTGAACAGCCTACTAAAATCTAGATAAGGTTGTTTGTGATTCAGGATACAGAAAAAGCAGATCTGAAATTGAATGACATAGAGGAAATGTTTAACTTGATAGCTGGACTCTTAAATCTAAAGATACTGGAATCTCAGCACTGTCTGATGTGAAAACACTTTGTATTTATATTTCTTTGTAGGCTTTAATGTGTCACACAAGTCTATTTGCTTGCAACTTCAGCACTTCTGACTTACTGAGGATATTGCTCCATATTTTATGATGACATCATGTGAGGCAAATAGCATCAGTCATGCACCCTGATGGATACAGGCCTGGTGGCAGAGCGGGGTGGTAGTTCCAAGGTGGTTCCAGTCTGTCTGGCATATATGCACTGCTTCAGAGCGTTCTGCTGCTCGAGGAGCAGAGAGCATCGTATCAAAGCCGTCCGGGATAGTAGTCCGAGACCATAGCTAGCTAGTTTTGGGGTCATGGAATAAATTAGCAAGGGAGAGCCCTGCCAGCATGGGAGTTGTCCTTCTTTTCTGCGCTTCTACTGTGCCAAGTTCATCCTGAAATGGGAGGAAACTGCTCTCAAAAATAAATGTAGCATCGTTGCATGTGAGGTTATATATTAATAGTAGTCTTTATTCTTCTGCCACAGCTGAAACTAAAATGAGTGCAAATGAGAACTACTAGGAGCTGCTTGAAGTTTCCTATCTACTGGGTGCTCAAAATGATTCTGTTCCTAGAAGTGTATGGTGTTTTGTACGGCTGTCTGGTACTTATGGATCTTCCTTCTTGAAAGAATATCTATTATTGCTGCTGTACCCTTATGTTTTCTATTGAGTTGGGATAAAAATAAAATGTTGGAATCGTGTTTACAGTCAGGAGTAGTAATAAAAAGAACAGCCAAAATCAAGGGTTTTTTTTCTGTCACTGACTTCACTTTCAATGCTGTAGCTATAAAAAAACCTCAAAGTAGTTGTTTCCAGTTGTCATTTTTAGGGCAGTAGTCAGTGTTGTGTCTGGACAAGAGGGCAAAGAGGTTTCTTGTTTATGGTACCGTGAATTTCCATGTGTGCCTGCTAGTAGTTCCCACAGAAATGCCCGACGGTGTCAGCATTACGCTTTCCCCTGTACTTGAGGAAGAAAGACTGGAAAAATCTTCAGATGAGGAGTGAGCCTTAAGTAAATGTGAGAGACTGGGTGGCTTTAGTTTCTGTTTCCTTGCTGTAAGAAGATAATTTTTTATAAGCACTTACAGTTTATACCAGTGTGTTAAGGGATGATGCCACAGCCAGTTAGTTGTATCACTGTCCTGAAGCCTGTCCTTAGATTAATTTGGTGGATTGATTTCCCTCACGTTCCCTTTTCCATAGCAATATAAGCATAGAGTGTGCATGCTAATCAATGCTGCGTAAAACATTCCAGATTTTTGAACACCTTGTGTGTTTGCTGAAACACGCTGAAACCTCAGGTGGTAACACATAGGATTACTGCCAAGACATTTCTCGTGCAAATGGAAGTTTCAGGATGGGAAACTTCATTACGATGGCTGCTCGGAGATGGACCCAGGCTCCTTTTGGTTGCGGGGTGGCCAGGTAAGCCTGAGTTTGATGCTGGGGTGCCACCCGTGCAGTCGGCAGCTGGTGCAGCCTGCACAGTGCCAGGCTTACAGTGCAGCAGCCCTGCCTGGGGCGAGCCCCTGGCCGGTCCGGGTGGGTGTTACAAAGGGACACCAAGGTTTGCTTGCTTTGTTGCCTTGGGTTTGACTTCAATTTTCAGATTCCTAATGATTTTAAGGTTTTATTGTCACTGTTTGAGACATATTTGTTCACTTTCCTTCTGCATATTGTCCTCGCTGCAAGTTGGTGTTAATTAGGCCACCGCTATATGTCATTTTTGCTGACAGAGGGGTTTGGCACAGGCTCTTGCAGTATGTTGCTGTGCTATGGCTGCTCCGTCTCACATACTGCCAGCTCAGGCTTGGCCGCTTGCGGATGCCACTTAATCGATGCGGCTTCAGTGTGACCAGATCAAATGTTGCTCAGCGTGATCTTGTTACGTTCGCATCCTGTAGCTTACGCCCAGTGTTTTGATGCCTGCCTGACCACAAACAAGTTTATTTTCTGCTTTTTGTAATTTGTTTGTGATAAACACAATGGAGAACTAGAAAAGGGGATAACACTTCTATGAAAAATCCACGTGGTTTGTATGTACTTCAGTTAGGTTTGTGTGGTAGCTCAAAATGGGCTGTCTCAGCCCTTCACCCTGCAGGTGGAAGAAGAGCAGGCTCCCCGGCTGGGTTGGTGACCGACTTCGTCACCGTCCTGAGGTTAAGAAGCTAGCAGTCCCTGGGACTGTCTAAGTCAGTATCGTTCTTCAAAACAAGAAGTCAAGAGACAATCAGCTTGGAGTCAGTCTGAGATGGGCATTTTGGTTTATAGGCAGTTTCTGTAGCTTTGGTGGCAGCTAGTTTCGTGGGGAAGCATCCTTTTGCTCCAGGGAGATGAGGGATGCTCCTCACTGGTGTGCTGAGCATTTCACACTTCACCTGTGGGTTTGTGTGGGACACTATCCTGAAGTTACTGTTTGTTTTGTTTGTGAGAAAAAAAATTCCACCTTTTACTCTTTAACTTGTGTTGTTTGGCAAACTGGCTGGAGGTCTGTATTGCCCAGTGGATTTAGCTGGTGTATGAGATGGAGTTGTCATTGCTGTACCAGTGTATACATTATAGCAGTCTTGTTTGTGCAGGAAAAATAAAAGGTTGTCTTTTTTCTTCCTTTTTGTCTACCTTTCCTCTCTTCCTCTTCCCTCCCCAAAGCTCAGAGATGACTATTCTAGACAGCTTATACTGATTTTTATAAGGAGTAATACTGCCTTTGATTCTTCAAATTTGTTATTATTAAAAGTAACTAACTAAGGTCAATTAAGGAGGATGTAGAGGGAGACTACAGATGCAAGAAAACAAATGAATATTTTGAATAATTGTTGTATGTGTGATGTGCTTTTTCTTAAAACTTTAAAGCAAGGATTTAATTACAGGTAATTTCCATCTAGATTTGGTTTTGTAGCATCAATGAGTTTGTGAAAATGAGATGCTCAGTTTGGGAAGAAAACTATTTTGGTTAATTGTGTTAAGGTCAGCTTCAGTAGTTGCATTAATGCAGAAACATGTCAGTATTGATGGAAATGTGATGTTCGTTTCTGATCTCTTGATTGTGAAGGTTGATTTAAAAAAAATAAAATTGAATGGAACATAAATGAACCATTTTTGCCATGGACTCCAATTATAGTTCTTGAAACTGGCTCTTTACAGCCCACTTTATTCTAGATCTTGCGTTTATTTTTGTATTCTTGAAGCTTGGTAGACATTTAAATTGATACTGTCTTTGTGTTTGCTCTGCCTCAGTATGTTTGTCCATAACAAATGGTTTCCAAAACTGAATGCAGTGTTTCAGATTGACTAGTAGCAAATGCTTTGTGATGCTTTAATTTTACATTTCCACCTTTCATGAGTCAACAGAACTGCCTGAGTAAGGCTTGAAGGTGGAGTGGGCTAAAAGGGGAAGAAAGCAGGTGTCCTCTCCCTTCCCCTTCCTGTCCCCTTCAGTCTTGTCCCCCTCTGCCTTGTCATGTTTGCTCCCCAAGAAGATGCTGAATTGTTTTTTTTTTTCTGAAGGGACCTGTTGTAGTGAGTATTTTTGTTACACCTGGTCTCGTTTTACTAATGGCAAGAAAAGAAATGTCCTGTTTTGGTATAAGGCTCAGCTTTCTGTCCACTGTAAACCCCATCCTGTGCAAAGAGAGAACACCACCACTTCTTACCTTTCCTTCGCACACATACTTTTTTATTTTTAATATGATAATGTAGTCAACAAACTGCATGTGCAGGTTCAGAATGAGAACATCGGCTGTGTAACGCTGATCCCTCCCAAGAGTAAGTGCTTGGGTTTATTTGTATCATGCTGGAGACCTGCCATTCCTGAAAGACCGAATGGCAGCTGGGACAATGCAGGTTTTGTAGCCGTGTACTGTTTCAGTAGAATAAAGAATGGGGGAAGGAGCGCTTGAATGGTGATCTGAAGAAGCTATTTGGTAAACAAAATTGATTTGGGGTGTTTGCTTTTATAATAGTTAGCTGTTAACTCTCAAGTGCACTTCAGATCAAATTTTAGCAATAGTAAATGCATCATAACTTTGATTTTTTTTTTTTTGACAGACTTTGCAAACTGTTTAATATACAGATAGAACAGTAAAAATAGCTCCATATCCCCAAATCTAGATTTACAGAAATAATTTTTTAAGATTTTTCAACTTCTCTGGTTAAAGTTTCTGCCTTCCTCAGTGGTGCATTTTGAGTGACACATTACCAACATTGGGCAAGTCACAATGGGGAGAAAGCACTGATTATTTTTAACCAGCTCTCTGCCTTAATGTAGAAAGCCGAGTAACGTACTTACTGTACTGTGAAATACAACGTTTGAGAACTAATGCAGTCTGTCAGAGTAGCTGCATCCCCAGGGGATGGCCCTCCTGGGAGTGAGGGTGGGGTGAGCCCTGCACAGCCGTGCTCCCTGTGGGCTGTGGGCACCCACCACGGCGCTGGCCTCTGCAGTGGCACTTGTGCTATCTGGACTTTTAAAAATGACTGCTTAATTTTTCTAGTAAAATATAATGTTGTTTTGGGGGAGCGGGAAAGATCGTTTTGAGGAATCTGACTTAGGAACGTTTCTAGGTCTGTCCACCTTACAGCTCTGACCCAGATTTTCAGCATGCTTTGGTAATACACAAGCACAGAAAGTATGATCTAAACTCCTGTAGGTCTTTAATTCGGTCTCCTCTTCAGTGGCGGTGGTGGCTTTTCAATGGTTCAGAAGGTTGTTTGGACATCTCTTATTAAAGCTTCTTTTGTTTCCCTTGGTGCAGAAGTACTTTGCCAATGACCTGAATGGTCCTGAACCGAGAAGAGAAACTTAGTGGTGGTTTTGCCCCTCCCTTATAACTGCCTCTGAAAACATAGAATCATAGAATGGTTTGGGTTGGAAGGGACCTCTCTGGGCAACCTGTTCCAGTGCCTCACCACTCTCACAGTAAAGAATTTCTTTCTAACATCTAATCTAAATCAACCCTCCTTCAGCTTAAACCCATTACCCCTTGTCCTGTCACTACACTCCCTGATAAACAGATTGCTGTTCCTGTACCTTGCTGTTTCATGCAAGCCCTACTGCAGGAGATCAAACGGGATTTTAGTGCTTCAAATGTTGCTGTATGTATAATCATACATTGCGTGATCATTGCAATGGATTTATGGTGTCTGTTTATTCAGGCTAATTGCTTTTGACAGACTTTAATAAAAAGTTTTGACTCAAGAGTAGGTATATGTGTGTTTGGACAGCTTGTATCTTAGAAATGAGAAAGTTGCCTCAGCTAGAGAGGGAATGTAGTATCTGTCTGAAGAAGAGAGGTTTTCAAGTCCTGTGAAAACAGACCAAAAAAGGTCTGGTGACACGACCACCCTGAAACCTTGCAAACATCATAAAAAATGGTATCAAGTCCCCTACTTGTTTGAAAAGGCTAAGAACTGATGGCTTGACGTATAAAATAAACCTGCATTTAATTTATTCTGCTATACAGTGTGGGAAGACGTGTGTTATAGACTCTAAACTTGTCAGGGAAACGTATTCTGAAGATTTACTGAGATGGCGAAAGGCATGGTTATGCAATCCAATTCACTATGAATGTGTAAGGATGTACCTGGTGAAAACAATAACTCTGTTTTTCCTATTAAAAGCTGAGAAATTGTTGTAGAAGAGCTAAAATTCTCACAGTAGTTTGCATTTGGAAAACAGAAAGGTAAACATGTTTGCCAAGGTCAAGAGATGGTGAGAGGAGGAAAAATCCGTATGTGGTAATTTACCAATACTTCTAATGCTTTTTGGAGCCTGGGATGAGCTCATTGGTATACTTATGAAATGCAGTAAATAGTTTTTATTGTGATTTGACACACCTGAGTTCACTTTTCAAAACCTTTTTGTAATGTTGATGTGAGTTAAAACACTTGACTGATGTCTATATCATGTGAGGAATTACTTTACATTGTATGCTTTTCATGTTTGAAAATAAGAGGATGTTTTATGTGAAAGTGTGTGTATATATATATTTAAGGGAAGTAAGGCTTTGCAGATGCCCGCAGTAGGCACTGAGCCTTCCCTAAGGAAATCGGTCCGTTCAGAGGTCAGTACGTGAGACCAAGGGACTCCGCTTGAGATCTGTGCTAAAGGCTGTGTGATCTGCAGGATGTGCATCTAGAGCAAAGGAAGTACATCAGGTAATCATTCTTATGGCTTGTCTGAAATATTAGTAGTCCTTAACTGGTACCATACTGTCTCTTAACCTTATTTTGTTAATTTAGATTTGATACTTATTTTGTGCCTTTGTGTAACGAAAGAAAATAAAAGTATGTCTGCAGCTAAGTATGTGTTCTTCTGACAATACTCTTAGTTACCCTGAAAGAACTTCAGCTCTCCTCATGGTCGTAACAATGCCAGGAAAAAACAATACTGGTGTTAATTGATAATATTCTCTGTTATGTTAGGAGAGGGAAGAACCATGTAATTTACACTGGCTGACCCCAGAGAGTGAGGATGAAAGGTAATGTGACCATGTCAGCAAAAGGGAAAACTACTGTTGGTTGGAATGAGTTGAGGGACTCTTAAAAATTATTCCATTTTCAAAGTAATGTGGTTGTGGGTGATTTGCTGATTAGAGCTATACCATCAATAAAGGCCCATTGTTAAACACGTACATACTGGGTACGTAATACAAGGTATTGACTTATTTTCAATATATCCTCCGTTTCAGGTTCAGCGTTGTGTGGGGTACCTCATCACTGCAGACTAAACATGATGAGGAATGCTCAGCTTGGCTGAGCCTGGGTTGAGTGGCAGTAAGGGAGCCGCTGTGTCTTCTCGTGGGTGTTGCCAGGGCATTTGGAGCCAAATGCTGTGCTTGCTGTGCTGCTTCTGTGCTGTTTTAAGCTGAACCCTCCAGGCATCTCAGCAAAAAACTGCCTAAAGTTATTGTGGCTGGTATTCTGAGCTGCTGCTTCTTTCAGCAACTGAACAGGGCTGGAAATGGGAAGGAGAATGTGAAGGGAGTCTTCTGAAGGTGGGAAATAGGAAGGCAGCTGTAGGCTGCTCTAGAATATCTTAGCCTGTACATAGAAGAAGAGCAGGGTTTTAAGGTAATACCTGATGTCAGCTGTATTTTGTGCTGTCTTTTTAGTGGTACAGTTTCTTTCAACCTCTCAGCATAACAACTGAAGTGAAACCTAGTGGTATAACACATGTCACATTTAAAGGTTTCTTGTCCTAAGATCGAGAGTGTGAAAGTGAATGCATGTGACTTCCAGAGAGCACATTCTTAAGAAGGGGAAAAAAACAACCAGAGAAGAGACTGTGTTACAGCTTGGGGCAACTATTTTGTCAATGTAAGTCATAAGCAGTTTTTAATATCTGCAAATAAATCTGTGAGAAGAATTGGAGGAGAAATAATCTGTTATGTGTTGCCACTCCGTAGTGTTCAGATCATGGATAGCTTGTGTAGGGCTTGTGCTCTACATCTAGTGCTCTGGTCAAATTCCTGATGAGGGATCAGCATCCCTGCTTAGAGTCCTTAGGCTCTATTTCACTCATCAAGTGAAATAGAATAAACGTTATTTCTGCTTCTGCTGCACGTTGTGACCTAGCTAGTCTTAAATAAAAGTTGACAGCCATCGTGCTTGTTTCTCTGTTAGTGAGTAGAAATAAGGTTTCCTGTACTCCCCTTATGAGGCATCATTAGTGTTCAGTGGGACTTTCTGTAGTAGAGCTCTGGGCTCAGTAACCAAATACAGATTTTTCTTCCCCTCCATGGTTGGAGAGTGTGTGGTATCTTTCACAGTATAACTCATTCTTACTACAACTCAATGAAACAGCAAGCAGGAGGTGGGAAGGTGTAGTATTGTTTCTTCATTTGTGATTATGGTTATCGGGATGCTAGAGCTGATGAATTTTAAAAAGTAAGATGTTGTATTCATCTTCCAGATTATTAATTTAAAGCCAAATAAAAATTACCCACAAGTAAGCCACTGTTTGAAGGATTTATGTGTTCAAAATAGCAATAATATAATGGTGGTATTGAAGAAAGAGTGTTTTGTCTTGAAGTGTGTGGTTCCAACATGACTTAAAAAAATGGAGCTTTTTAAAATTTTCCCTTAGGAGAGGGCTAATGTTTTGGGGTTTTTTATACTTAATGTTCTGTGGTGATTTTAGTCTATTCAGTGGTAAAGAAACAGTGCTTCATCTTTATTATGTCATCTTATTTGGATCAGTTCTCTCACATCTCATAACAATAGTTAATAATGAATAATCTCATTTATCTGCATCATTTGAGGATCTAAATGTGCCTCAAAGTTCATCTTAACCTCTTTGATAAGTCTGTTAAATTCAGTAAGTATGACTTTGAAATACTCTTTAAGGATTGCTCCTTTTGAACGCAACACTTCTCATGAGCCTTCAAATCAAATGCATGTGAGCATTTCTCTTGGTCTTCTCTTGGTCTTCTCACTGTTGTCAAGATTGGGAGCAGCTGCTGTTAGTGAGTGGACCTAGCAGAGGACTCTTGGAGTCCTTAGCAGAGTTAAAAAACCCAGAAACTCCCATTCTGAGTTCTGGCTTCTAGTTCACCTCTTCAATCAGTTACTTCCTCTATCCTTGTCTGAATGTGAGACATCTGTGCAAGCTTCTGTTAACCGTAGTAACAGTGTGTCTTCTCATGGAAGAGCAAGAGCGGTCTGGCACAATTTTTCTCATGTTTCAAAGTTTTTGCATAACTAAGCTTGTATCAGATACCTACTGCTACATTATTAGAAAGTTGTTATAAAAATACCACACTGGAAGAAAGTCCCTGGATTTACAGGATCCAGACCTACACAACAGTCTGGGTACTGCCATGTGCTGTAGGTCATGGTACTCCATAGTGCTTTATAAGATCAGAAATCCAGAACACGTGGTGGTAATATGCATTGTGGGTAGGAAGGGATGAGAACATCAGCGGGGTACTCTACTGTCTTTGCTGTGTTAACATTCCAAACATTGAAATCAGTAAGACTTTTTGTAAAGACCATCTGTGGAAGAATTCAGATAAAGGCTATTTTTAAAAACATACATTTTTTTGGGCACAGAAAACAGTTGCTGTAAGATACCACAGGTAGGGTTTGAAAACTTAAATGCATGAATCAGAAAAATTTAATGTACTTCTGCAGCATCGGCCTTCATGTATTGGGCAGTATTGCTTGGAGTTTTTTTCTCTTGTCCCATATTGCTTCCTGCACATTAGTTGCTTTTTTCGTCATCTTGAATTGCGTAATGGATTTTGGAAAGTCGCAGATGGGGCCAGACTCTTTTCAGTGGTGCGCCGCGACAGGACAAGGGGCAATGGGCACAAACCGGAACACAGGAAGTTCCAACTGAATATGACGAAAAACTTCTTCACTGTGAGGGTGACCAAGCACTGGGACAGGCTGCCCAGAGAGGTTGTGGAGTCTCCTTCTCTGGAGATACTCAAAACCCGCCTAGACACAATCCTGTGCAACCTGCTCTAGGTGATCCTGCTCTAGCAGGGGGGTTGGACTAGATGATCTCTAGAGGTCCCTTCCAGCCCCTACCATTCTGTGATTCAGTGTAGGCTTACCGTAATTATCTTTCTCTCTGGTTCTTGTGTCGTTGGAAATTGAGGCTGACTGAATTCCCTTAAGTCCAACTTTGGTTTTCCTTAGTTTTTTAAGCTGAAGAGTTTTGTTCTATAGAATGACTGGCTTGTGCAGTCAAGCCAGTAACTCCTCCAGTTTATTATTTCCAGTAAGATTAAGACTCCTGGCTTATATGATTTGCCCTTCTAAGTCTGTCAGGATTGTGCAGAGGATACATGTAAACCAGTTGAGTGATCCCTGCTAAAGCGAGAATTTATGGTGTAACCCATTATGCATTACTGTTGCCCAGCCTGTTGAACAAAGCTGTTGGGTTGTTTCTGTGAGGGCTTCCCTCTGTCTTCATCTGCTTGGGTTTTTTCTTTTTTTCCTTCTTCCTGTTTCTTGCTTGCAAGTTTTGGAAAGGAAGAGGTTCTTGGTTTTGAGAGTCAGCACAATGGCATGAAGTTCACGTGTATGGTGTCCAGAGCACAGTAGCATTTCATGAGTAAAAGAACATGGAAAGTGCAAGTTGTAGAGGGGAAACCTGAAATGTGGCCAGTTGAGAGAATGATGGAATATTTTAATTCTTCCCCAAACTGTAGACTCCTTTGCCTTTTTTCTCTTAAGCATTTCTGAAGGTCTGTTTCTTTATTGCTTGGGGTTTTATCATTAATATTTCATGTATGCAATAACAAGGAACTTATTTTTCGTGTGGTGGATGAAATTAAATAAGCTGTCTGTCTATTAGATCCAGAAAGCAGAGAGAGAAATGGCTTCATCTTAGAGACCATAAGAATTGGGCATAGCATCAGAGGTTGATAGGCCAGATTTTCTTTCTAAAGTGTGACATGATTATTATGAAAAAAGATCATAATATTTACAATTTTATTACAAAAACCTGTACTGGACATGGAGTAGCTGCTCAAAAAAGAGGAGCTGGGTGCACAGTAATGTAGAAAAACCTTGTCTCTAGTGGAACAGTAGGGTTTGGGTTGGGTTTTTTTCTGTTTGTTTGTTGGGGCTTTTTTGTTGTTGGTTTTTTTTTGTTTGGTTGGTGTTTTTTTTTTTAGTAACAGGTGACTCAAGTACCCTAAAATCAGATCCAGGGCAGGATCTGTTTCAGTATGGGATGTCTAGTAGTGCTGTATTAATTCACAACAGCAATACTGTGATAAGGGGAGAGATAGAATTTAATACATTTTTATGGAAGAAAGATTGAAGGACTGGACTCTCAGTTCAACACAAAATGCATCAAAATCTGTCAACTATCTATTTGACTCTGTCATGTGGTAACTAGTATCAGGCTTCTGTACGTGCCCTGAAAGTAATCCAGGTAATTTGCTGTGTTGTTTAATCCTAGTGTTGACAGATTAGTTCCTTCTGGCTTGCTCATATTGGTGTTTTTGTGAGCTAAAAAAAGGTTTGTCTAATTAGAGACATGTTGGCATCTTGGGTAGCATAAATAATATCTCAGGAAGGATCTTACGGATGTGCTCTTCCTTGTAGCAGCCAGTGAGTCCTCACCTTGCCAAACACTAATGGTTAAAGTCAGCAAATGCCAGAAATATCTTGTTAATTCATCTTCGTGTTGTGTGTGGAATGAAATTGGGAAATCGTTATTTTTAATTCATAATAATAATTTTAGTAAGCCAACCGGTTGGACAACTTGCAGAGAAGACTGAGTCACCGGCTCGTCGCCTGGGCAGAGAATAGTTCTACATCAAATGAAGATGAGAGGGATCTTTGGCATATGTATGGAGTGCTGTAACAGTGCAAAATAGCTGAAGTGCTTCATGTTAAAACTAGGGAGTTACATCAGACTTCTCATATGGCTCCGTTCAGATGTTCGTGGTTCATCCAAATGGCAGCAGAGGAGGATACCATTCTGCATAGTTTGAGGATAGTGCCTCTTTAGTAGGCTGTGCCTGTGTGTTGAAGGCAGAAAAAGAACTGTATGTAAAATAAATAATAACGAGAATAAAATATCGACCTCAGAGCATCCTTTGAAATTCAGTTGATGCAGGGTGTGGGTCCTGTTTCACAAGCAAAATTTCAGCTTTTCTGGCCATGGTGAATTTCTGCTTGGGTAGGTAAGAGTGTGTTCAGTCAGACTGCAACACAAGGAAAATCTGCTGAGCAGATGGGTTGCAGCTTCTGCTCCTCCTTGCAAAGTGCACTGTATATGTCCTCCACTGCAGTAATAATTCTGTAGGTTTAGAGTAATTAGTTCAGTAGTTTAGCATTGTCTTTCTATGATAGGAAAATGATGGAAGCCTATAGGGCTTTCCAAATCTGGAAAATCTGGTATCTCTTTTTCAAGGAAGCTTGTTTAAAGAAAACTCAACTTTATCTAGCTAATATATTGTAAAAAATATAAGATATTAGCTCTATGCTGTGTGTCAGTGTCAAGAAGTGCAACTTGAGTATTCGTGGTTTTCATACTGTTTTTCTAAAAGTTTTTATTATTTATTTAGAAAGTTACAAGTCCAAACATTTAAACAGGAGTGTTTGAAATCATATTGTCATCTGTTCTGGGACTGTACTAAACAAAGTCTGCTAATTTGCCCATATGGACATCGTACTGTATAGGATCTAAAAAGAATCAAAACACTGCTGAAGAGGTTCTTTAAGTTATTTCCTTTCTTCCCTCTTCAAAATGCTTCTAAATTAAAGATAGGATTCTGGGAGAGGTTGAGTACTAATAAATTTTATGGAATGAAGGTAAGATGTAAGCATCCCTCAAATGGAATAGCATCCTCTTACAAACTATCTTTTTGCAACCCAGTTTTAGCAGGAAAAGTAGAAAAAATGAATCGCGTAAAAAAAAAAAAAAAAAAAAGCGAAGGTATTATACAGAATTCTTCTTCTTCCATGAGATGCTTAAGCGAATGAGGTGCTGGAAGTGTAATGAATGAGATGTGAAGCTATCTCAAAGTCAACAGCTACTTCAAATGAATTCCTCAAAACTGAAGACTGTTTAGAAATAAGTCAATAAATTACAGAGTACTAACATTGGAGCGATATAGTTCATTTGAGAAACTGACACTGCTCAAATGTTAACTTGTTTTTCAAATTCGTTGAACTAGGATTGTTCCTCAATTTTTGACCTGACAGATGCAATTTAAATTTGTTTCATGGTATGGAGTCTGGCTCTGCGTATTATAATTTTCCTTTCACGTCCTTCCCAGGTAAACATGCATTGAAACAGGTTTAAAATATATCTTACACCAACTTAGGGTACTCTTTGGCATGAAAAAGGTGCTTTAATATAAATGAAAACCGTATCTTTCTTTGGTTGGTTGGGGGTTTTTGTTTGGTTGGTTTTTTTTAATCTTGCTCTCACCTTGTAGTTTCAATTTACAGGAATGAGTTTTTCAGGGGTATAATAGGAACCCAGAAGTTATTACTGAGCTTGGAATAGTTATGTAGTACTTCATGTTGCTGTGAAATATATGTTTTTTCTTATATTTCATGCATTTATTTAAGATAAAGTAAGTGATGGTGGCTCTGAGCATTGCAATAGAAAATACAATGCTGGAATTAGATGGTTTACAACGAATGTATTTTAGTGCAAAACCTTAATTCTGTTCTGTAAAACAGAGCCTTATGTTTGGTTTGGGGTTATGTTTGGTTTGGGGCAATGACAGGCTTTCAGGTGATGAGATTTAAATGCAGTATTGTAGCATTTCTGCACACGTAGACATACCCAAAGAAATCGTAACACTTGTCATTTATTGGTATCACTAAAAGCTCCTTTCATCAAACTTGCACGCCTGCTGGATTGCATCTTTTTTTTGTCTTCTTTTTTTCCAAATGAGATAAAAGATACTTAATTCTGACAGGAATTTGGGGTGGTTTTGTTTCTTTTTTACCCTGTTGCTATTAGTCACCACATTATATAGCCATGTAAATGACCAAAGACTGTTTCAAAATCTAAATGAACAGCTTGGAAGCAACATTGACTTTTTTGTTTTAACTTCCACCTTCTTAATGTACTTTTTATTCAGCTTGTAAAATCTTGATTTTGGTGGGGTTTTTTGGTGGGGTTTTTTTTTCTCCATGTTAAGTGTTAGTTGGTGCTGCACTAGATTTAATGCTTCCTGAAAGTCATCCCAGTCCTGGTTAATTTTGGTCAACCCAGTTGTCATAATTTTTCTTTCTGCCAAAATGGTAGTTTTTATAATGAAATGTGACTAAACCATGTGGATGTACCTGCGGGCTGGGGAGACCCGGTAGGCATGAAGGTTTTTAGTTACTGTTATATTGATAACTGCAAAAGCCATAAATTTGTCTATGGGCTCTTAAGATAACTCCAAAAGAGACCTGGTTGGGTCTGTCTGCTGTGCCTGTTCCCTGCCCCATTGGTCCCTCTGCCTTTGGTGATGCTCGTCATCATGCATATTAAACTGCTTGTGCTGCTGGTCTGGTTGTGACCAAAGGTACAATAGAATAGACTATTTCAGTCAAGAGAGACCTACAAGGATCACCTAATCCAACTGCCTGATCAATTCAGGACTGATCAAGTTAAAGTGTATTATTAAGGGCAATGTCCAAATGCCTCTTAAACACTGACAGGCTTGGGGCATCGACCACCCCTCTAGGAAGCTTGTTCCAGTGTCTGACCACCCTCTCGGTGAAGAAATGCTTCCTCATGTCCAGTCTGTACCTCCCCTGGTGCAGCTTTGAACCATTCCCACGTGTCCTATCACCGGATCCCAGGGAGAAGAGCTCAGCACCTCCCTCTCCATTCCCCCTCCTCAGGAAGCTGCAGAGAGCAATGAGGGCGCCCCTCAGCTGCCTTCTCTCCAAACTAGACAAGCCCAAAGTCCTTAGCCACTCCTCACAGGCCATGCCTTCCAGCCCTTTCACCAGCTTTGTTGCCCTCCTCTGGATGCATTCAAGGACCTTCACATCCTTCTGAAATTAAGGTACTCAGCTTGAAGGTTGAGGGAGTGTGGGTTTTAGGGGTTTTTTTGGAAGTAGCCATGGTGCTGGTAGGGGGCTCTGTAGTGTTAGCGGTGGGTGAAAAACTCTTGACACAGCACTTAGTTGTAGACAAATGTCTTTATATTATGTTCATGTAGCTGACACAAAAATCTACCTTATCTGACTTACTAGAAATACTGTGTGTGCCCCCCACCCCAATACTTTCCTCACGTTTATGACCACGTTAAGAAATGTTCATCTTTTTGTAGCTAAATTCTAGTTCTTAGTCTCTCTCACAGGAGCATGGAAATGTTTGTGTAGGGAAGCTGGACAGGCTCTGCCCATGAGCCTGGCTTTGCTGCTGTCATTGTCCTCTTTGTTGCCTGTTAGTGTTTGCAGGGTCCTCAGTGGGGGAAATCCCTCCTCTCCTGGGCGTGTGCTCGCATGTGCGTGTGCAGGTCTGGTCTTCATTACAGGTACATTAGCAACATTTTTGCTGCAGTCTTGCAAATATCTCTTGTAAGCACTTGGTTGCTGGGTCCCTCAGTGCTTTGGGGAGGGAAGCGCTTATCTCCCAGTTGGTCCATGAGATAGCCTTATGAACTCAGTGCTTAGTCCTGGCATGTTTTTGGTTTGTTTCTGATACTTATTTTGATTTCAGGGTAGACACATGCCTGGGCCGGGGTTCGGGTAGCACCCTACTGGTACTTGGAACATGACCTGAGGGAAGTGTTAAAACTACTATGTATGGAATAAATACAATATATATGCCTCAGGACCTTCTGAAGGGTATGGGTGAGGAGAACGGTTGGCTGCTAGAAGATAGTTTTGAGAAAACTATTGCTTCCTCTGCAGCTTTGGAAACAGACTTGCTTTTAATATATTTGTGGAGCAGGCAATCCTTGAGCTGCTGTGAAGTGGGCAGTGCGCTGTTGCGATGCCTTTTTGGCATGGCTATTTATGAAGCAGGCCAGGAGGACTGCACGCAAGTATTTATTTACACTTGGGTTAAATGTGTAATAGGGCAAATAAACATCTCTGATTTTCCAGGAGCTTTTCAGTGGAGTCTGTTTCTTAACCAAATTTCAGATGCCTTTTAGTTCACAGAGTGCTTGAGCTTCCCCAAAGTTAATGGCTTTTTGTAAAGGAGATGTGGGTCTTCGCAGGGTTTTTCTGTAGCTCAGGGAAGTGGTCCTTTCCATTACTGTCTGCCATAAACATTTGTCTTCCAGGAGGGAGCGACTGTACTGAGCAGTTTTACTGAGCAATCAGTAAAATGTTTTTTGACCTATTTCTGTAGGCTGTTGACAACAATAATTGCTGCTGCTGTTTCTATATTAACGTTATACAATAAAACAGTTTCTAAATTATTCATGTTGATTTTGACAGCCTCTTATTCCTGTGACACTGTTCGTCTCTAAGGAGAAGTTGGGAGATAGAAAATTTTCCTTGGTTTTGACAAACAGCCATCTTAAAGTTGTGGGGAGACAATAATTTAATATTTTCTCCTTTTCTAAATTGGGTGTTTTGTTGTTTTGTTGGTTTTTTTTTTTTTGTCCTGATTGCATTTATAAGAGAGGAAGAGATTTTTTCATTACTCATCTACATGAGCAGGTTTTTAGATATAAATAGTCTTTAAAGCATTTGTGTTTTGTGTAGGTACCTAATAAAACTAGGAAGAGAACTAGTATTTTGTAGCTTAAATAGGAAGTCTGGCAGTCTATATTCCATTACTCTCTACTGTAAAGTTGATGTCAAGAAGCCATGGATTTGTGTCTGGTGACACGAGCCTATATTAGCATGGCATTTGCCCGTTTGAACTGTAGACTTCTGTAATTGAGCAGTGATCTTCACTTGTAGGCTGCAGCAGACCAGACATAGTCCAGTGGAAGAAACTTGGTCTTTCCACTGGAGATAACAAGGTTTTCTCATGTTTTGCTCACTAAATCTGTAAGGCCAAGCAGAAAGTCCTTTTACACTCATTTTATTTTTATCTCTGTTCTTTTCAGGAAAAAAATAGCTATGAGCAGCCCCACTTCAAACACAGAATCAAAGATAGAATGGTTTGGGTTGGAAGGGACCTTAAAGACCATCTAGTTCTGCCCCCCCTGCCATGGGCAGGGACACCCTCCACTAGACCAGGTTGCCCAAAGCCCCATCCAACCTGGTCTTGAACACTTCCAGGGAGGGGGCATCCACAACCTCTCTGGGCAACCTGTTCCAGTGCCTCACCACCCTCACAGTGAAGAATTCCTTCTTCATATCTAATGTAAATCTACCCTCTTTTAGTTTAAAGCCATTACCCCTTGTCCTGTTGCTCCTTGCCCTTATAACCAGTCCCTCTCCAGCTTTCCTGTAGGCCCCCTTCAGGTACTGGAAGGATGCAATTAGGTCTCCCCAGAGCCATCTCTTCTCCAGGCTGAATTTCTTTTATTTTGTTAATGGTCATAGAGGAAGCAAACTGCTTTGTGTGCAGATTGATGCCACTTTAGTTAGCGAGAAACCTCAAATATCAGCTCGAATGTGGTATGGAAGTTTGGAGGAAGCACAGGTGTTGGAAGGGTAGCATGTTACTCGGCAACACCTAATTCTTCACAATATTTTAACCCCCTTTAGGTTTTTATTGTCAGCAGAAGTTGTTAAACCTTAAAACTGTAGTCACTGACTTGGTTGAAGGGATGGAACTGGTGTTAGCATTAAAAATGGAAAGCAAGGAGGGATTATTTTAATCATCTCCTAAAATAAGGAGGGCATTTGTTGTTCTTGAGTAAATTGTAGATATGGAAGCTGTTATTGAATGTCCTCTCTTTGAAAGTAATTGCAAATGAAGCAATTAATACAAATTAAATATACTTTGAAGGCTTATGAAAGTGGCTTCAAGTTAGCGTTTGCAGAATAAAGCATCCTAAATCATAGAAGCAGTCTTAGGGACCTCTGGGGAATATTTTTTTGATGTTTCGATGTTTAATAATAGCACATACAAGCTATGATGCTTATTTCCATATTATGTTGTAGTCCTTAATTATAAGTTAATAATAGAGCTATCTGGAGTGAAGTTGTGTTACTTTGGTCCCTTGATGGAAAACCTCGAGGGTAAAACCTTGCAGCCTATGTTTTATGAGTATAACCTTAGTTGTGAACAACGCCAATGCTTGTTGTTGAAATAGGGATTATGATGAGCTATTAGCAAATACATTAATTACTTCTGTAACTGCAATGACAGGTGCAGTTCTGCAAATTTCTGCAGAAAGCAATGACAGAGAGAGTGGATGAGGAGAGTCCTACACTTTCTGTCTTAAATAATGGTGTGTGATAGGAGAAGGCCTTTTGATGTTCAGATGAAATGGTAACGGCTAAACAACTCAGAACACTTTTTTTTTTTTTTGTTAAGGTAAAGGATTCCTTTTTTTAAATATTGTAATTAGATAAACTTCTTTCAGTCCTCTCTAATTTGCTACCAAAATTTTTTGTGAGTGTCTTGCAAATTGTATAAATGGCATCCAGCACGCCCTGTGGACATGGAGGATGCACTAAAGACCCTTTGCACCTCTCCTCAAATACATGCGATAAATACAAGGGCTGGAAGAGGGGAAAGCAAAGGCATCTCTGTACTACATCTTAACATGGCAAGGAAACGTATTCTCTACATCTTGGTCTTTTAAGTCTTTTCTTGCATGATGTCTTTTTTTTTTTTTTTCTTCTGTATTGTATTTAAGTTCCCATTTTGACATCAGATAAATACTTGGAATGACTGTTTTCCCTCTGAAACAGAAAAACATTGTGAAACACCTATTTTCAAAGACAGGCTCCAGTAATTAAACAACATCATTCAGGTGGCTGTGTCAGGACTTACCTTGTTTTGTCCTAATTTGACTAGGTTTGTAAATATTTCTTTGATACAATCTGATGGGAAAACAGTTGGATTATGTCCCTCTTCTTTCCTTATCCAAAGCTGTTATAACTGATAAGCAGGTTTTTGTTTTGGTTTTTTTTTTTAATATCCCCACCTAAAGAATGAGTTCTTACTGTGCTTTCTCTTAGCGAGTAGTCAAAATACTGAAAGCCTACACTTGAAAGGTATTTTAAATTTCTTTACTGTCAAATAATATTTTAAGCACTTCAGCATTCAGCTGCTCGTAAGAAGGAAACGTGGCAGAGGAGCATGCAGGAAGATGCACACAACTCAAGGTGAAATGAGTCTTGCAGCTGGAAGATGGGCCTCTGAAATGCTGAAGGCCTTTAAGGGAGAACCTGCTCAAAGAGGTTGAGCTTTGCCACAGCCATGCATCCTTTCTTTCAGAACTCGTACCCTTACTACAGTTTTGAAAGTTAATAATTAGAAAATGTATAACAATTTAATAATTTCATTTTCTATATAAAAAATGTCAGGCTGGTCCTTGAACATCTTGTGACGTACTAGACTAATGTATCTGCAGAGAGCTCTAAATGGTGTATGATTGACTGAGGTAATTTTTTTCAGAATCTTGTAATTACCATTTTTCAAATTTAGGTAGTTCCCATTCTAGAAATTGATCTCTGATCCAGGTGTCTTGTAAAAGTGATGAGTACTGGTTTATTTGGTCTTTGAAAATTTGATACACTGTGAAAACCCTAGCATAACTTTTAGAGTTAGCTTGAGACAGCGTGCTAATTGCTCTAACTGTTATTTAATGATTTGCCAAGAGGCAGGAACAAAAGCACATGCTACTTCTTTGAGGTCATATGCAAAGTAGACAAAATAATATGTGATTATAGTTTCATTAATATGCTTAGAGTTTTTACTTTTGTGGAATACTAATAAAGCAAATAGTTGCTGTTACTGTAATTTGTGTCGCATGAGTTATTCTTTGGGAGACTAAGCTGCCTGAGAGCTTTAGCATTAGTCAAGGAGAGATTTGCCACTGCAGGCGTTACTGTAACAAACTGGACTGTAGCTTTATGTTATTCAGCATTACTGTACAGAAGCTGCTTATCTGTGTAGATCAGTGCTCTAGATTATTTAATTGCATTGTAATACGGATACTTTTCCTTGGCAAGGAATGGATGTAAATGAATTAAACTATTGGCTGTGAAGAAAACCTGAATGATACATAAAATTTTTCACCATCTCACTTATTTTAGCTGGATATACCTTTGATGTGACCAGTGATTCACGAATTCATGTGTTTAAAATGTTATGACAGCATGTATGGAACTGCATCAGGTTTTTCTCTCATTTCACTCTCCTGTCTTTTTTTGAGTTATTTTTCATCTTTCTAAGTGTGTGTTAAAAGAAGTGCTACTTTCCCCCCTGCTCACCCAACTGCTGTTGGAGATCTCTGTTAAAATCAGTAATAGTTCATTAGGTTTTACGCTATCAGTAACTTGCGCAGACTAGAGACTTCTCTTGAAATTAGTTGTTACCTTAGCTAAGTTTAATCTTTTATTTTTGGCTTTGCTGTGATAGTGAAGTTTCATCATGACGATAAGAAAATTAAACTATTTCTTCCCAAAGTGCTGTGATGCTTGAGGTCTTCAAGACAGACTTGATGGGAAAGGAGAGGGCTGAATGAAGAGAAAGTCATTTCTTTCTCTTGGTGTGATACACAATGTATTAAGTGTCATCTCTTGTCTCTTACCTGGAGATCTCAGGATAGACTCACCAGCAGTTTGTAGCACTGCTTTCATTACCTGGAAAGCTTTTCTAGCACCATCCTAGTGAAAATATAGTTGTGGTGTTGAGTAAAGCTTAGTCTTCAAATGGCAGCATAGCTTACATGTGCCTTAAATACATCAGCTGGAAAAAATATGCGTGTTTAGTCTTCTGAGCTGTTAACTTGAGGGAGAGGCAAAAATCATGGCAGAGGCTGCTCTGAGAGCTGAAGGTGGAAGATCTGTGTAAAGCCACGAGCCATGCAGGTGAGCATGTCGGAGGTGACCACTTCTGGATGATTGCACAAGAGATGAAATGGTATGCGGTAATTATGTTAGACTATCCCTTGTTTACTGGTTCTTGTGCTTTTTCCTACCAATAGACGCCATGCTGAACGTGTGAGACGAATTACAATGCAAGGTTGGAAACTGGCATGCAGGCCTTATCAGCTCGGGATTACTTGTCATAATGAAAGTTTTAAAGCATAAGGAACTACTGAAGTGTTTATAACTGGGATTTGTGTAGGTAGGAGAGACCCCAGGTTAGAGGGGAGGTGCAGGCAGTAGGCGTCAGAGACCCCCACCAGCACTAGTCCAGACCAAAAGAGCCTGAGAGACTTCACGTGTCTCTATTTTTCTCCTCTCGTATCCATCAGCCTTACAAAACTAAATGACAACAATGCTTTCTTGAATTAATTGCTTTAACTTACTGTTCTTAAATTAAGAATGTCACCTGGATTGAAATAGATCCGCAAAAAATCAAGGCTACGAGGGCTGATCTCATCCAGGCGCCCTTTTCAGCAGGTGCCTTGGGAATGCTCTTGTGTTCAGTGGTGGGGCATGGCGGGAGAGGCAGCATGGTGCATCTTGCTGACAAGTTTTCGTTTGCTACTTCACTCTGGTAAAATTCACAAAAGACTCTGTGTTATGTAGGCTTGCTGTGGAGGGCTTATTCTGGAAGAAACTAGAAAATGTGGCATCAGAAATATTCTTCTTGACTATCTGTTGTTTAGCATAATTAGTTATTTTGGACCAAGAATGGATTTTTAGCTTTATGGATTTCATCTTTTTCCTGTGAATTTTGTTGTAGTCCAAATGATTGCAGAGGAAAACACTATGTAGAAGAGCGCAATATATAGCTTAATGCAGTAGCTGCAGGGTTTTGGCCAATGATCTGAAAAATTTATGTGTCTTCCTTTTTTTAATGTTAGAATCACTGTCAGTCACTGTGTTTGTGACACATTCGCTCTTGGGAAAATAGAAGTAACAAATCTGTGAAGCATATGCTTGCAAAATGGAGCGAAGGGAAATCTTTTAGTCGTACACTTTTAATAGAAGTGTCTTGCCCAGGTGTTGTCAAAAGGCCCAGCAGAAGCTCTAAATCCAGGATAGGTAAGGCCAAGCTCAGATCTGGTCATGACTCCCTCCTTTGCCCTCCCATCAAAAAGTGCTCCTAGGCTTGACTGTTGTGTTTTGACCGTCATGTCTACAGAAAAGCCTCCATCAATGTCAGCTGTTTCTGTGAATTTTGCAGCAAGAGTAATTTCTTGACAAGCAGGAAGCTGCCAGTTTTCAATCAGAAAAAGTGCCATAGCAGATCAACTTCTTGTTTTCTTCAGAAATGAAATATCAGATGGCAAAAATCTTGGATTAGAAGCATATTTTATCGAAAGAGCAGGGGATAGCACAAAGGCTGCCTCAGTGATGAGTCTGTTCTTCTGCTAAAAACTTGGCAATGTCACGGCAAGTTTCACAGATGCCATGCTGAAAATGCAATGTATACAATTGCTGCTTATTGCTAAAGGTGAGAGGCTTTTAGTTTAAACACCAGGGCTATGCAATGATAACAAACAATTACCTTCAGATATTAAATAGTTTATCATGTGATTTTTTTTTCTTTTTTTTTTCTCCCTAATCTAAAATGTTTAAAAAGATGTTATTTCCACCCCAGGTGTTGACAAAAAGTTACTTTGAGAGCTCTGTGTTGCATCTTAGCTGGAGATGTGACAGACAAAGCCATTAACCTACTATCCTTGCTTTAAGGGCACTTGAACAGAGTTCAGCTTGGGAAGTTGAGTGTTTGAATTATTCATGATCATGATCTAAATGCTTTCCTTCTTTTTACAGTGTCTGTTAATTGCTCCGGTATTTCTTTATGATTAGAAACATTTAGCTGTCCTAATCAATAAGATGAAATGCTATACTGAGCAGTTCATTAGTATGGCCCTGTCAGCTCAAAATATAGAAAGCTAAATGTGATCATGACTTGCTCTGGTAATTTCATTAAGCTGGGAGATGTCATGTCTTTTCTGAAGGGAATGAGACCCTAAATAGACAGGCATAGGTTGCATGTTGATAGCACTCCGAGTAAATGGCCACAGTGTTTTTCCCCAACTTGAGCTGTCTTC
Organism: Balearica regulorum gibbericeps; assembly: GCF_011004875.1. Lineage (NCBI taxonomy): Eukaryota > Metazoa > Chordata > Aves > Gruiformes > Gruidae > Balearica > Balearica regulorum. Next base: position 113,377,510 of record NC_046184.1, on the reverse strand, counting down.
CTAGCTAAGGCAAAAAATACCAAAGAGCTCCCTATTCTAAAGTCACAAGTCAAGGTCTCCATAAATTTACAACTTATGATTTTGAGTGGAAAAAAAATTAAACTCTGTCACAGTACGACTGCTGTGTGCTTTATTAATTTAACGGAGATCCCAGTTGGAGGAGCTGCCTGTGAATAGAGTTCACATTCACACGTCACCTGTGGAGTGACTTGCTTCTGATTTTATTGAAATTTTGATAGGGTCAAGTTGCATCTATAAAGAAGAAAAAAAAAATCATTAATTTGGAGGATTTTTTACAAGTATTTGTTACAGATGTGTCACATTTGAGATGCTCTCCAGAGTTTCTGAAGATGTGAGGAGGAGTAAGCACGTGATAGTTTTACTGATGAAGGCAAGCCAGACAAAGTGTCATTCAACTTACTGGAAAATTCTCTAATTACCCAGTGGAAAGACAGTGATGGTTACCTGTTAAATCTTACAGAACTTACTAGTTCCACAGAAGAAGAGAAATTGAGATAGTAAACGGAAATCTCTGCCAGTAGAAGTGTTCCTGCTGCTGATTGTTTTTGTTTTGCTTTTTTTTTTTTAAGCTAAATTGTTCTAATATGTTAACATCTTAAAGAAGGCACAAAAAGAAATGTTCTCTCCTTTTCTAAAAGAAAAAATGAAGTACTTGTTTTAATTGTGGCCTTTTACAATGCTAAGCTAATGTGTTGGGGTAGTTAGATGTTGAGTTCTGCAATGTTTCTTCGTTTGATGTTTTATTGTTACTGTAAGCATATAAAATTCATGAAGTTTTTTTTGTGTTTGTTTAAACAAAGAGTGGGGGAACTAAGATACGAGGCTTGCATACCGCTTGTAAGACAGTAATTCTGTTTCTTCAGTTTTTAATGAATTTTTAAAGTGCTTTTAATTTTCTCCTTGAGAAGCCTTCTATCTAAAATATTAAAATTTAAAAATAGGTATTTAACCGTAATTGCACACTCTGCTGTACCTTGAGTGCGACGGGCCCTCCTTTTTGAGGGGCAGTGGAGAGCCATTGACTCCTCTCTTGAGGAACCTAACCCGAAGAGGAGGTTTTTCTTTGCGTTGCGTTTCTCAGGTGGTAAAACTGCAGCGAGTACTTTCAGGTTACGCCACCTGAAGTTGGCTCCACCGGCGGGCAGAGGGCTGGAAGGGCAAGCTCTTGATTTGATGTGTGGTCCCACGGGAGGGATTTAAGCCAATGTTGAGGTTGGCGGGGGAGGAAGGTTAAGTTGGTTTATAAATGCAGGTAGGAAGCTCACAGGTGTTGCAGAGCTGCTCTCAACTGGGCGGCTGTCGGGGGCAGCTTGGGTGCTTGGCTCCGCACCCCGGCAGCGCTCGGACGTTACAAGGAGGGTGGCAGCCGGGTGGGTTGGGTTGGGTCGGGTTGGGGCATTGCAGGCAGCGAGGAGCAGCATTTCGGGTGGTCTTGCTTAAAGCCTGCGCGTTTTAACGCTGTTCGGGTAGGTGGTATTCTGTAACACACTGCTGTGAGCAGCCCCGTTTTGATTGCACCCAGCCGCTGCATTTGAAGGACACTTGGGACAAAGGTTAGGTGGAAGCTGCTGCTTTTGACCCTCCACCTTTATAAGGTGTTGTTAAATACAGCCTGTGTTCTCAATATCAGAATGAATGCGGGAGGGTCTTGAAAAAAAGGTACATCATGAGGTTTATTAATATAAAACTCTTGAGGAAAACTTGTTACTCTTTTGCTAATTGTTAGTGAGTCTCCTGCCCCCTGCCCCCAGCACCAATATAGCAAGTAGGTTTGGAAAAATTTTTGTTACCGTGTTCTGACTATGCATGTTGTTCTGTGTTTAGCCCAAGTTGATAAGGTGATCAATTTGGGTCCCAGAAGAGTTTGTTTACAGCATTAAACTCTGTGTTACGCTACTGTGTTCTAGATTTCTATGAAGACCTTATTTACATTTCTCAAATCTTCTCAAACCAAACAATTTCAGCTTTTCCTGCTATGGGTGGTTCAGGCTTGCTTGAGCTGTTCCTGCTTTGGATGGAATGAACTGTCAGATGTGAGATTAAATTATATATAAATACATATTTTTTTCGTCCTTCAAAGGTGCCTGCCGATGGAAACGCTGGGTTGCTGGCAGAGCCTCAGATCGCCATGTTCTGTGGGAAACTCAACATGCACATGAACGTTCAGAACGGAAAGTGGGAATCTGACCCCTCCGGCACCAAGACCTGCATTGGGACGAAGGAAGGGATTCTCCAGTACTGCCAGGAAGTAAGTCCCATCCTCAGGAACAACTGCGGTGGCTCTTCTTCTAAAGCACCAAAGCGTAGGCGCATGCTGGGGAACTGTGTCTGTAGGGACCTTCCGTTTCTTTTTTTCCTCTTCTGCTCCAGTGCCCTTTTGTCCTTTTTTAAAGAGGTTCTCTCCAGAGCCTGTTAAAGCAGCTTCAAAACCTGGTTGGTGAGGGTCACTGAGGCTGTTGGACAACTTGTTCCTCTGTCTTCTGCCCTTGGTGGATAATTTTGTATCATATATGCACAATGAACTTCTTGCTTATGAAGTATTCTGTTAAAGCTGAGGTGACAGTTTATTATTTTAAATGCCCTTGTTCTTTCTGGGCTGATCTTGAAAATCAGCTGTAACATTTCTCTTCTGTCATCCTACCATGACACTGAGATACGCTGGGTCAGTCTGGAGTTATTGGTCTCTGCTGCACACTGAACCATTCAGAGGTTCTTAATAGAAAAAGCTTGGCCTACAGATGAAGTCACAATGACTGATTTCATATTTGAGAGTAGAAACTTATTACCCCCTCGCTTATGTCCTAAGAGCAGATTGTGGATCTAATTTTGTTTTGTCTCCACGCTGTGATAGCGTGATAACCTCGTACCAGTGTGTGACGATTTGAAAAGAAAATGGGGATTTCATGCCATGAAACAAAAGGGCACGGCTTGAGTAGCTTTAGTCTTTATGTCTTTCTATACCATCTGTGCTTTTTTTTTTTAAGCAGAGGCTATTGCTTATTGCCGTAGCAGTAGCTGCCTTGCTTCCTAAATGTCAAACCAATTCCTGTGAAAATGCCTCTTAGAAAGCAAGATAATTCATTCTTCAGATCTCTGCTCTCTCAGCATCTACATTCCTGTCCTTTCACCCATTGATTGTTCCTTCTGTTTCTTTCAGTGTTTTGTTCATTTTTTTTCTGAGTTTGGGCTTTATGGTCTACAATATTCATTTTAAGGAAGAACTTGTAATGGCTATTAAAATTGATTCTTCACCTGTAGCTTTGTCTTTTTACTAAAAGTATTACTTTGTGAAATTAATAATGTTTTTGTTTACCGCTACCAAAAATATCAAACCTAGCCTCCTAGTAAGGTTTCAGAGTTTTTTTTCTTTCTGGTTTTCCATTGTCTCCTTTGAGTTATTGCAAATAAAGTTGATTTATGCAAAATGAAATTATTGAAGGTAGAGGAAGGAATAAGGAGATGGAAGTAGACAATTGGCAAATAAAAGTCCACAAGATAGTTAAGTGTTTCTAAAGTTATACAAAGAAATACGTGAATTTACAGGAAGCCAGAGTAGAAAGCTTGGGTGGTTTTAAGGCATGAATAGCTCAGGTTGGCAATTCAGTTACAAATGCTGCAGGTGGGGAAGGATTTCAGAACAAGGACTGGGAGCTGTAGGTATTAACTGAATGCCAGGTAATTTTGAAAGTTTGGGTGGCATGTTAAAAAAAAAAAAGGCAAAGAGGAAAGCAAAAGCAGTCAGTACATAGTAGCTGTATACTGTTAGATGACAAAGGGAATAAGAAAGAAACTGTGGCTACACATAAGTAAAAAAAATTCTTTGCCATGAGAGTGGCCATGCGATGGCACCGGCACCCAGGCACGTTGTGGAATCCCCATCCTTGGAGACTGGGAGAACTGAACTGGGCAATGGTCTGAGCAGCTTGGTCTGGCTTAGATGTAAGCCTGGGTTGGAGCAGAGGAGAGTCTAGAAGATCTCGGTAGCTCCTGTTTTAGCCTGAATTTTTTTGCAAGTCTAAAATCTTCTGATTGGAGAAACAGAGAAGAGGCCTTCTGTTACTTGCGGTTTTAAGGGTAAATATTTAAACTCCAGTGGGATGGTAGCCTTGATTTGTGTGCTGACAGGTCATTAGCTTAGTATTAGATCATGTCACAATTTTAGTGTGTCTCTAGCTACAATTAAAAGCACACCATGGGGGTTCTGCCCTGTCATGGGTCAAGGTGCTGGCAGGTCTGCTCTCTAAAAATGGGGCATCCATCTTACTGGTTTAAAGTACGTTATTACACGCGATAACTTGAAGTTAGCAATTCTGCTATTCTGTTTTAAAAGTAGGAATCTGGCTAAAACCCCTTTCCTCGCTGTGCTCACCAGCAGGCTTTCTGTTTGTCTGAGGGGAAACTGCCGATGTCCTGGCTGTCCTGCCCCATCCTCATTCCCCGCGCGCACCCGGGCTGCTCGGCACGACTGGCTGTAGGACACTGGTGGAGAAGGAGCAAGCTGCTCTGGGGCTAAGGGCACGCGGCAGCGCCGTGGGTCTCTGTGGGCAGCTGGTTTGGGGGTGAGGAGGAATCATGTGAGCCCCTATTTTTTAATGCTAGTAATAAATTTAGAAGTAGGTAACAAATATTAGGAAAGTTGGATCTGCTGACAGCAAGTTGAAATGAAAAGCCATGTGGAAGGTGATCCAGCCCGGCAGGGTGGAAAGAAGCTCCCAGAAGTACGATTCTTCTCTGTAGTCTTCCCTGCGCCCCTGTGGCCAGGTCTGTAGCATGGCGGGCTTTGACTTTGGCCAGGAAACAGCACTACTGCTTTGCTGCTGTTTAACTGTCCCATGACCTGACAAGAGAAACAGAGCAGTCAGATAAAAGCACCCACTTCTACCAAAGAAATTAATTTGTAGAGAAGTGTTAGTAAATGGAAATCAAAATGGCTTCTCAGCTGTGGGGAACTCCCTGTTGTTTGATGCTCCAAATCTGCTTAGTATCCTGGGGATAACAAGTGAGGTGGTTTTCCTCTTGCCTTCTGCTGTTTACATTGGCTGTGAGACAGCACTTGCTGTCAGGCCCAGGGAACGGGGTAAATTTGCATTTTCCTATGAGGAGGAAGCAATAGGCATCAAGGCTGAGACGTAGTACCTCTTGTATTGGAATAGGTAAAAATCTCCTTTTTGATTACTTTTGCCAAATACAACCTTTTCCTTCCATCCTTCCTTTTCTCCTGTTCATGCTGTTTTTTTCCCCAAAAGGAAGACTGCTACTTCTTGGGGTGTGTTTTTTCTTAGTATAGACAGAGGCTGAGCATATATGCACTGCTAATCAAGCAGACAGGTACTCTGCCTCAATCTGTTCTTCATGTTCCTTGGCACCACGGCAGCTTCCTTGGTTCTTTGGTCTTGCTGTAGCAGCAGCTGTTAATACCACTCTGCTAAGGTACTGGGTACCAGCTCTGGGCAGAGCCCTCAAATGAGAGGGAGCAAGAGAAGGTAAGATTTTTCCCTGCATCTCCAATGAGAAATCTGTCCATCCTGGGGTTTGTTGCAGATACCTTGTGTGGCTCTGCAACAGGCATTGTGATTATGATGCTCTACTGCGGTAGATCCTGTAGAGTTAACTTACGTACCCAGTTCCTCCTACACCAGGGCATATCGAAAGGAGCCAACTGGGCAGAAATTCAATGAGCAAGTACAGTGGAGATCTTGCTCTGTGGCTTCTTGGCTCTAAAATAATACAAGTAAGTAACTTTTATCAGGAGAGTTCAAATAATCCAAAATGATACTCTGTGTAGCCTCTGGCTTGATTTTCTTCCGTGGAAGGTATCTTACAAAACATAAAAAATAAAATCTCCCCTTTGAGCAGAACTTACAAGTAGATGCTCTGTTGCTCTGCCTCCCTATAAGGTGTTTTAAAAGCTTTTCCTGAAAACACCAGGCCAGATGCCTGGGTGGTGGGGCAGAAGCACTGGACTGGAAGGTGCATGAAGTACAGTAAGGGCTTATAGTTCTCCTGCAGAGACGATGTACTGGGAGCCTTCAGTCTTTTCCTTGAGATTGTCATCGTTGCCTCTCCTCGTCCACTGCCAGCGTAGGTGGATTTTGAAGTCTTAATGCAGGAAGTAGCAGTAGAGGAGCATTGCAGGGGCAGAAAAGGAGGAACAAGGAATAAGCAGAACCGCCTACATGTTTTAAAGATGTATGTTGCTTGTTGTTGCTTCACTTCTTTTGAGTGGGAGCTCGGTACAGCACAGGAACTGTCTGGATTTATATTTGGACAACACATCACACAGTTTAAAGATGACAAAGCTCAGACTGTACATTACTTATTTGAAAAGAAGTGGAAGATATTTGAGTGCTACTTTCTGACTTCCCTGAGTTCAGTTAAACTCTGCTACTGAAGTCACAAGAAATGGTTCTGGAAGCAGAGCACATCCATCTCCTCTGCCTTCAAATTTGTATGTTCTCCCTTGTTCAGCCTGAGCTGTGGCTTTTTTTTTTTTTTTTTTTAAATTAGCAAGATCAAGCTTTCTTGGGTGAAATGAGATGCTGGTTAGAGAAGTACAATTTACTAGTGGTATATTTGAATCTCAAACTAGCTAGCATGCTGCTGTATTAATTGTACCTGTCATTGAAAAGTAAAATGGCATGGGCCTGATCTGCAAACAGCTGTCAATGCAAGTGCTGCAGGTGTTAGAGTGATGTTGCATTAATGTAAATGGGGTGGTTACACCTGTGTATGTGCCAACACCCCTAACATGTTGTGAGTGTACTAGCTGACACTTCAAATCAAGCCATCGGTCAATCTAGTCCTACTGCTGACACTGCAGTACCAGCTGTTTCGGAGGGATGTTGGAAAAACCCTGCCGTACGCAATCACTGGATGACTAGCCCCCTGAGGAAAGTTTCTTCGTAACAGCCCCTGATGGGTGGTTAGCTGGTGTCCTAAAACAGGGGACTGCTGCTCCTGGATTTTTCTTTTTGATGTTTTGTGGAAGAAGCTGAGTATCCCCATCCACACATGTTGAAGTGCTGGGGTGGCGTGTTTTGGAGCAGGCTGTGCTCCTGCTGGAGGCTAGTCAGCTCCTTGTCTTGCTAAACAGTTTTCATTTAACCACTCTGGAGCCTGCCCTTTGGCAAAGTACGCGTTTTCAGAGTCACATGAATATGCAGAGTAGGAAGTTAATTTAGGTGTGCTTAGTTCCCTGTTTAAATGGAATGAGTGTTCAGATGGAAGATATTGGTGTATGTTTTATTATATTAGCAATTTTCAACAGCTACTGTGTGCTAAATTTTATCGGTAGTAATTAGTATACATTACATGAGTTCCTTGAAGGACTAAAATTATTTTGCCGTCTGTGCTGGACTCGGTGTCCAGAATGAATTGTAAAAACCACACTCACAGCTGGCAAAAAATTCATTTTGTCTAATGCATGTTTTTTCCCCCCACTTAGTTTAATTTGGAAGTGCCTATTTCCATTTTAAGTATGCTTGGGTGTTTAACAGAATGGAAAGGAACAGTTCAGATTGATTGTTTGTTGTGTTGGCTTGGGGGGTGTGTGTGTGGTGTTTTTGTTGTTTGTTTGGTTGTTTTTTTTCCCCCAAGACCAAACCAAAAACATAGTAAAACTGCTTTAGGTCTGGATAGATCATGCATGGTTGAGCAGATGGAGCGTAAACCTGGGAGCCTGGAGGTCTAGTTGTGCCTTGTAATCAGTCAGCATCTGGCTCACTGCGAGATCTTTGGCTTGGTGCTTAGAATAACTTTTGGACATAGAGTTGTAGAGTATATGTTGGCTTTGGCAGGCATTTTACTTGGCATCTCTAAAACCACATCATGACTGCTTGGTTTCTTTTGTAAAGTCAAGAAATGTGTCCACTTTCTTCCTGCACATCGAGATCCATGAGCATCTTGCACTGAATGTATATTTCTCACAGAAGTCCTCCCCAGAAATAAAAAAATTAATTATAAATGCATGCTGCTATGCTCCTAACTATATCTTTGTGTTACATGGAGCAGAAAATAATAGGCTAAATTTAGATAATAAATAATTTATTGTAACTGTTGACAGAACAGTGTTGACATTTCTACTCTGTAGTCATGATACTTCCAAAAATGCTGTTCTTGTCATTTCCTCAAATACTGTGTGTTTATGCCCCATGTTTGGGTAAGTTGCTGGTGAAACCCAAAGTCACTTCTTAGCCAGATCCAGTCCAAGCTGGAATGCGACCGTGATAAAGCTTTGACGTTAATTCACCCCACAACCTCTGGCTTCAAAGTAGTCCTCAAGTCCCCTGTTTTGTAGATGGCTTGAAAGGACCATCAAACAACTGCCTCACCTTCATTTTATTTACTTGCTTGGCTCCCTACCCTAATCCTTCTGTGCTTGTTGCCCTGGGGCCCACGCCAGGCAGAATCGGGCAGGCAGGCAGGACTGATGGCAGCGGTTCCCTCCCTCTCTAGTCTTTGTCCTTGCTGAGAGCTTCTAGAGATTTGTTAAAGGGTTTGTTGAACTGGCTGAAGATTTAAAAAATAAAAAAAAATAGTTTGGCCTTTTCTTCTGAGAAGAGAATTTGAGACACAATCAAAATGGTCTTGTTGCTTTGATAATGGTTTCTTTCCATGTTACTGTGTCATTTTCATCCTAATATGAATTGTTGTTTTTATCTAGGCTGCATAATGTGCTCTTTCTAGTTTCTCAAACCAAATAGTCACTGTATTGAAGAAGAAAATGAATTTTAAACCTGTGCTACTCTAAATTCAGCAGCTTAAAAAGCCATACGTTTTGCTCTGAGGAAAACAATCCATTTAATGAAACATCATGGAAAACATACAGATTTTTGGCAGCACAGACTGTCCTTAAAAACAAATGACATTTTCAAGGCAAATGTGCATTGGTATATTCTGAGATGTGCATAGTCATGCTTAAAAGTTTGGGTGAACGGTATCTTAGCACTATTCACGTTGATTATTGAGCTCTTTTATTTTACTTAGCTTTTGGTCCACAGCAAAATTTGAATTAGTTCACTGTGTCTGCTAGTGCTTAAATATCACTTGCTTCAATGAAGGCTTAGATTTTGGAAATATAGGGTCTACTACTGTATATTTATCCTGCAGTTAAACCTTAGTATGCTCACCATATAACCTTCTTGAGAAAGAAGGCTGGGCTTTTTAGCCCAGACTGTAGTCTACCATTTAAATATATATATAGAGAGAGATATATATTTTTATATATCTATATAAATTGATATAAATCAAGTGACTAATAAAACTTGGAGCATACATTGCAAGATAATGCCTGCCTTTCTTTTGTTGATAATAAAAACCTCCCCTCTTGTTTTTTTCTACGCAGACCTTTTTTTGCATGTCTCGAAAAGAAATGAAATGAAAAACATCAGGATCTCAGTATGTTGTTGCTTTTATGATAAAATTTCCAAATCCTTTTGAAGTAGCTGTGTTTTTCTTTGGGAAGGAGAGTGCTTCAGCTTTGAGGCTGAGGGAGGAAAAAAGATGAAAATGGAAGAAGATTGTCTGCATAAATATATATTTAGGTAAATGTGTACTGCAGTGTTTAATGAAGCTGCGATGCTGCATTTTCCCCTAGATTAATTTTGAATTTCACAGATATGATGGGCTAGATGAATGGATGAACTTAATCGCTGGGTTCCACCAGCACAGCGTTTCCGCCAGGAATATGATTGTTTCTTCTGTCCTCTGAAGTGTATGAACACAATGGCTGTATGCAGGGCAGTCCTATTGCTGGTTTTGGTTTATAGTTGAACTAGCAGACAAGCATTTAGCATGTGATCAAGATGTCAAAAGACATCTGCTAAATTGGAGATCTAAAAGACAAGAAGAAAATGTTTTACGCTATCATCAGTGTGCTGTGCTCTGGGCTTGCAGCTTGCTTCTTAATGTTACAAAAGAACCAGCTAACCACGCTTGCAGAAGTCTCTCTGCGTGCCTGAGGAGGGGAGCAAAGCTCGACTGGCCCAACTCTTGGCCTTACTGAAGCCCAAGGAACTTCCCAAGAGGGCTCTGTAGCATTGGATGTAGAGATGTTACCTCTCCGGCACCTGTGGTGTTGCATGGAAGTGTCCTGGTGGGGACAACAGTGGACCTCTACTGCTGCGTTTCACCGTTCTTTTTTACCTTCTTATGTACAGAGTTATTGTAGTAAGTTGTCTGCTGTTTTCTTTACAGATACAGCTCCAAAACATCTAATGCTATGTAACTCTGAGATCGACTGGTAGCAGCTGTTCCTTTAATAAATAATATTATAAGCCTAAGAGATACTAGGCATAAAGTGTGATGATTACCATAAGTAAAGAAAAATCCATTATACAGCTGTTATGTATCAGCCCTTTTGAAGAGGAAATGTCCATGCTAATCTGCTTTCTTTTCCTCCACCTTTTCAGACCGTGCTTGCGTGGACACTTCAGTCTAGCACAGATCTATCCCCCTTTTGCTAAAGGTCATCCTGGGCTGTCTTTAACTCCAGGCACTTTCCACTGTGATGCAGTTTTTATTCTTAGGGGGAATGTTTTCGGAGGTAGGTCAGTTCCTTGATCCAGCTTCTGAGTTAGCACTGGCTCGTGGAGAAGCGTTAAGCATTAAACAGACCAGAGATGGAATAAGGCAGGAGTCATGCCTTGGCAACGTTGACTCGTGTCCAGTTAAAGACACTGAAGCCACGGCCCTAGCATCTGTGAGTGTACCTCTGCAGATGGATGGGTGCAAGTGTGACTCCTCCTTGGGAGTGATGCTCCTGAGAGGCTACTGGCAGGGTTTGGGTAGTTTTCAGTGGTTAGGGGCTTCAACACTTTCTGGTCTTCATGAAGTCTCAGTGGATGATTGTATATATGTGTGAATAGATAGTATGCTTTGTGGTGGTCTGTATTTTTTGGGTCATCGCCATCCCTTATGGATGGCTGTATAGCTTTCCTGTGCTATATCTTACTGCTTTTTATTGTGGTGGTAGTGTTACTGTCTTCTTCTGGGGGGCTTCTTCCTTTTTCTTTTTTTTTGGGGGGGGGGGGGGCAGGTTTCTCTTTTTTTCTCTTTAGTTTTGTTTCTCACTCGCACCCCCCCCCCCCCATTTCACCCTTGTCAATCTACTTTGAAAATACATGGAAATCAGAATATTGACTGCAGATGTGTTTATTTCCCTATAATGGTGCATACAAATCTTATTAGTAGCAGAGAGTGGGCTGATCTCTCTAGATTGGTAATGCAGTATAGATTTGTGTTCAGAAGTCTGGGCTGATCTCTCTAGATTGGTAATGCAGTATAGATTTGTGTTCAGAAGTCTATCTCTGCAAGTAAAAGGGCATTACACATGTGTTTTCATTTGTCAGTTCTGCAGGAGAAAATAAAAAGGGAAAAGTCAGTTTCTCTCGCTCCGTAGCTTTGAAGCTGTCAGGAAGGTGATGCTTGCTTGAATTCATAGCAGGGCAATACCGCAAGGTTGGATGGCGGGAATATTTCTTGGATTTCTCGGACATTCCATTTTTTCCCAAGCAGTGTATTACTACAGCTTTCTAATTCATATGGTGGCATTATCATCCAGTTAGCTTTTATCCAGTTAAAATTATTATGTAGTACTGTACTGACTGCTTTAATGTTCCAAATACTGTATACCTCTGGCTAATTAAAAAATCCCACTGATAATCTGGTTTTATAGATGTGTGCTCCTTACAGAAAGTTGTTCTAGATGATTGTGGATTAATTATAATTTATAATCATGGAGAAGTTTCTATCTGGCCAATTATTGATGGCTTTATCCATTTTTTTTCCTTTATGTACATATAACATGGGCTTTTTTAATAGTTTAAATGGAATTTTAGCTGTGTGGGGTTTTTTGTGGTTTGGGTTTTTTTTTTTTGTGTTGGGGTTTGTTTGGTTTGTTTTTTACTTGAGTAGGGTGAGATTTTTCACTCCAGGGCTGTTATTGCAAATTGCTAATAAATAAGTTTGAAAGGTGAGGATTTTAGATTTTTTTTTTTTTTTTTCCAGAGCTCTTGAGGCATCTCACTTAATGTTGAGACTGAAAACAGAGCATTGGATTTAAGGTCCCTAAGACTATTCCAGATTGTCATGAGGCCTTAGGATGAGTCCTTGCTAGGGAAGGGGAAGTATCCTTCTCCTTAGCTAAGACAGGAGCTTCTACTAGAAAGATACTGTGTAGTGTTTAAAAGATGTGTCACAATATCTGTTAAAACATCAGCTTTTGCCGATAGCTGTTGCATATATTAACACAGAAAAAAGGAAAATTACTTCTACAGTAATGACAATACCATGTTTAATTTTTTTTATTCTGTCTGGGTATGAATATTGAAACATGAATACTCTTCATCTGATACAAATTTTTTTCTTGCCAACATCATTTCCCTTTCTATAAATATCATTGTAGGTCAGAAAAGCACTGACCTTGTGGAAGTTTAATGATATGTAAGATAGCCAATTCCAGCTGTTTGAAGAAACTGCACAATGTTTCCATTAGAATATAAACCAATGCAGTTTAATTTATTTGCTTCTTATCCTAAGTCATATGTTGTCTTGAAGAACAGTAATAATTAAGCATTTATAAACCACCAATTTCCTCCGTTCGTTACTCACTTCTTCCACTTGGCCTGGGTAGACAGCTCTGCCAAAGAGTTGTTGTCAATAAATGGCTTCTTTGTAAATTCAACTTCTGATTTGCACATGGGAAACGATCATTTTTTAAGGCAGTATCAAGATCCTTTAGTATTTTTTGCTTTTTCTTTGAGCCAATTACAGAAAGGAAAATTTGATGTGTATTTCGTTAAACATCTGTGAAGTGTTGCAGCTAATGTTGCTTGTCCAAGTTCCCACACAGCTTGGCAAGCCTGTAGTCTCCAGCTAAGAGGAAAAAATATCAGAAGGGATCATCCAAGAAGCAGGAATTATATTAATGCTTCTAAACAAGGAACCTAACGGGATTTGATAAGACTGATTTTACTAAAGCTAAACTTCTAATACCGTGTAAATTATTCTGTGTATACTTTTTAGTGTTTTAGAGGAGATTATCATAAAAACTCTCATTTTGAGCTATTGCTGAGAACGCATCGGTGGATGTGCCTAATAGGCAATTACTTGCTGAAGTCTGGAAGATGGCTTTTAAGATTTTGTTGCCGGTACGGATCAGAGCCACTCCACTGAGCGGCGGCGTGATGTGTTCCTATCACCATTTCATTCCTCTACCCCAGGCGTTTCTTAGAAGAGCACCGCTCTGGTTTGGAGGAAAGAGAAGTCTCCCATCTTCAGCCGGGTTTGAAGTTCCTGAATGCCCCCACTTCTGCATACTTTCAACTTCAGCATCTTGAGCTGTTGTAGCTTAAGATCTGTAGCAAGAACAAACAGTCTCTCCTATGAAACGGTCAGATTGTGCGAGCTAATTTTAGAGTTTCTTACCAAACTAACAGGAGTGCTGCTGCAGAGCGGTTTAGCAGAAGTGTTGAGCTTAGGCGGTACATGCTGTTGCAGAAAGTCAGTTTTCTTCCCCTCCTCCTCCTCCTCATTTCTGCTCTGCCAGATTTTAGCATATGTCTGATCTTACAGTGAGGAAATTTAGGGAGCTGAACTGGCACAAAGCTAACCCCCGTAAACAAAGATAAAACAGGATGGGTTTCTCTCTCTGACGCAGCTCACTGAGGGTTAGATGAGCTGGAATGCTAACGCCGGAGAGGTGGAAGGGGAGGGAAGGACTTTCCCTTCTTAGACAGCTGACCAGAGGACAGCTTTGCTATGGTGTTTGAACAGCCTGTGAAGGGGAAGCTTTTTAGATATTTCTGTAGGCACTACATCTTTCTGCCTCTTGGTCCTATGTGTTTTCAGAACACATCCAGTTAATACCTGAATTTCCCCAGCAAGTGTTCTCTGGCAATAGAGAGCATGAACAATTTAAATGGGGGGGGGGGGGGGGGGGGGGGAAGGATGTTATTAGGTCTAGAAGACAGATGTCAAGCCTATAGTGAAGAACAGATCACACGTTAATCAGAGATGCAAATGTGGCTCTATGATTTAATTTTGGGCAGCAGTAGCAACATAAGTGGAGAGCAAATAGTTTCAAAATACCAGAATCTGTGCAGAAAAGGAGAGAAAAGAAGGCAGGTGAAAATAAAGAAATGTGAACAAGGCTGATATTTTTAGGCAGGATGATGACAGCAGGAAGGATAGAGGAGAATTGACAGATGAATGAAAGACTGAGAAATTTGATGTAATCAGTATCCTTGTAGTGGTTATTCAATCTGAAATTTAGTTTTCTTGGGTCATTTGCTAAACTCTTCTTCCTGGGCCTGTCATAAGTATTTTGAGAAAAAGGATATGGACCCTCCATCTCAAATATAGGGTCCCAAATGGTGCTGGTTTTATTGTTGCTTTTGCTTCTGCTGGGGTTTTGCTGCTGGAGGTGAAGGAGGGGCAGCTGTGCTCAGTCTCACATGCTATTGTCTAAGATTAGGGTTCTTTGTTGCTGCTGTTTAGCAAACTAAAATTCTGTCTTAAAAATAATGCAGAAGTGGATTAAATATTTGCAAATTAATGGGATGTATTAATTTATCACATTGTGTAGCCATAGAATTTCTTGTGGGAGAAGCGCTGGGCTGTTTTACAGGGTGTTAGAGGGTCAGCCTGGCAGTTGTCACAGGGCTGCGGCAATAGATCGATGCAAAACTGCTCGTGCTGCGCCCGGAGTTTGATACAGAGTCATTTGAAGTCTGTGCAAATCCTTATGTAGACTTTGCTTAGATTAGTCTTTGGAGAAGGAACTTCAGTATAGTTTGATGTCTCACTTTCATGAGTACTAAAGAAATTAAAGCTTATCTCTGAAACAGTTACCCTGCTAAACAGCAGAAACTGCTAAGCCACAGAGTGCGGTAATAAAGTAGATTGCATCATAACATAATCCTGAAGATAAGAGCATTTAAAGCTTTGATCTGCTTTTTTTTTGTTTCCTAAAGTTTCAACAGAAGTGTAGGTGCAGCTCTGTGAAGCGACAAGTAATCTCCCTCCCAGGATGAGCCAAGGCAGTATGGATTTTTTTGTTTCTTCTTCATCAGAAAATCCTTTCCATCAAGAAGTACTTGATTGGAATGGTCAAACTTGATTTATGTA
The DNA here is from genome assembly GCF_011004875.1 of Balearica regulorum gibbericeps. Classification (NCBI taxonomy): domain Eukaryota; kingdom Metazoa; phylum Chordata; class Aves; order Gruiformes; family Gruidae; genus Balearica; species Balearica regulorum. The sequence goes on along the minus strand of NC_046184.1, from coordinate 113,362,363 downwards.
TTTTTACTTCAGTCCAAGTCAGTGAACTTAGTCCCTATTGAAAAGGGGTGCCAAAGATTGCTTTGAATTAAATGTATCATTTGCCATTCTTACTGTGAAACAAAAGTAGAAGAGGAGACATGATAAATTATCATACTTACTTGTAATATTGAGGTCTTTCTGGATTTTGAGGAACTGGCAAATTGGAGGATCATGCAGGAACAAAAATTACTTGATTGTGTTACTGCCACCTGAGTCGCGATTACCATAATGACTCCAAATGTACCTGGTTTTGTAGCAATTAATACAAAAAAGAAGTTTTTCTGCTTAGCTACTATTCATGATGCCAATCTGTTAAATACTGTTGTAGTAAACATTTTTGATGATGAAGGGCAAGTCAGTCTGGTGCCAAAGGTCGAGTTTGATAGTACTTGTCTAACAGTACTTAAAGCCTCTTTCTTGTTGTTCTTTCCTTGTCGCCTTTGCTGGGCTTTCCTACACAGAATGTCCTGTCCTTGAGGTGCTTTGAGCTTGTTTAGTTGGTATTTGGGTATCTGCCCAGTAGGGCCCTGTTAGAGGAACCTGCTCTTCATCTGTGCAAAGGGCACTAATGTCCAGCACAGGAATAACTGAATGCTCAGGCAGGAAGAGGACTGATGCTACACATCAGACTTGCTCTCTCAATTGGCTTTTTTAAAGAGAATTCAACAAGGGTCACACTTTCTTTCCTGATTCTTTTAATGTGACCATACCATTAGCCCAGCATTATCTTAACAGTCAACAAGACAGGAAACCAGCGTTGAGAGTGCCAGCAGTCAGGAATGGCTGAATTTGAAGTCAGAAGCCTAAATCCTGTTAACACAGTAGAGCGTTTTCTATGGTTGTATCTTTGTATTTCTTTGGAGATCGTGCCTCAGTGAGAATGGGGTGCAAGCTTCAACAGAAATGAAATCGTATTGCAAACCTCATTGTTTTCCTCAACAACATATACTACAAGCCTGCGATGGGTGAAGTTCAGAAATGTGTGGAGTTGATGCTAAGCTATTATCCCCCCCCCCCCCCTTTACTTGGAGATGGTAGAAACTGGGTTTGTGTCACGTTTTGGGACCACCTCACTGAGCTAGTGTGACTCGGATTTCAAGGAACAGAGCAGTTCGCCAGGGTAAGTGTCAGAACTTGGCGAGTAGTTGTGTCGCACTGTCAGCAACCTGTTAATGCTGTTACTCATGTTAAGTAGACATCATTTTTTTCATTTCATGTTGAAAGCCTGACTCATACAGTACATGAACTGAGAAAGTGTGATGATATCGGCCCTTTGACCCTGTGACGGTATCTAGCTGAGACAGGTGCTCTTTGCTCTTGGCCTGGGTGTTTGCCCATTGTGCGAGCGGGTTGGGGCATCTGCTGGCGAGATGTGTGGCGCAGAGGGACACATGCATGGGCTGCTTGTTCCAGCTGCGCGATGGTGTGGATTGGAAAGCAGATGCAGGATTATAGTTCTTCTCACTCTGTCCTTTAAAATTCAGGATCAACACATCTCAGAAGATTCATAATCAACTTGGACTTTAAGTTTATTCTAATGCTTTCTTGGCTCAGCGTGCCCTTGAGCACTTGGAAATGCACAGCCCGTTTCTGCTTGAGAATAAGGTCTTACATATATTGGTGTGGAAGTTACTGTTGGATATAATTGTACTTAATGCCACAACAGTGTTGTTCCCTAGGGATTAACATCACTGTGGTCAGCTGAGTCATTGGGAGAAATTTGAAGTGCTTCTGGTTTCTCCATTTGGCAACCATCCTAATCCTCTTGAGATTGTTCTTTTGTAGGAGAAGAAAAAAAAAAGCTTTCAATTTTTCTGTCTTTCTTTGAGTTGGTGGATTCAGTCTTTCTGTTAGAGAAGTCGGTGTCAGGGTTCCCATTGACTTCAGCGGAGCATGCAGTACAAGGCCTCAAAATACGTTTTGCCATCTGTGTGGGAACAGACTGCAGGAGGAAGAAGGCTGGCAAGAAAATGTTTAGCTTTTTTTTCAGTGGGGGATGGACCACTAAGACAGTTTGTTCTTTGGTTTGCACGCTTCTGAGCTGCTTCTGTTAAATGTACAGATGCCTATAGACAGCCCAATGACTGGGAACTTCCTGCACATCTAGATTTGGTGCCAATTTATGTGCCAATTTATGTACCAATTTATGAGCAGCTTCTGTCAGAACTTTTCTCCTCCTTGTGTCTGCAAAGTTCAATAGCCAGCTCTACAGCAATGTTTGTTAGCTTTTAATTGAAAAAAAAATACTGAAAAGCTTTGGCCCCATACCTCTCCTGTGCTGTGTGAACAACTTGGAGCCTGTGAGTAGTGGGGCTTGCTGTGAATGTGGGGTGTGGGTGTGAGGGGCTGTGAGCTCCAGCTCGTGTTCTCGCTGCTGGAAAATAAACCAAGCCAGGTGGGTCTGCTGCGGTAATGCAGCAACAGAGGGGGGATTTTCTGCTATGTGGGTTTTCACTCTGAAAAAAGCCAGTAATAAGATCTTATGATTTTACTAAAAAAGAGTGCAAACTGAGTGCTAGCAGCTGAATTGCCCTGGGAGACGCTGTGCGTGTACTTCTCTTTCAGACCCAGGGCTAACTCAGTCTGCTGCTACAGGCGTTGTGCGTGTGCAGTCCGGCAGAGTTGGAAGCCTGTTGTAGAAGAAGGATGGTAGGGCTTCGCTCTATGGTAAAGCACAGATGATGATGCCCACTTCATTTCTTGCTTTGCTTTCAAACGGGCAGTCGCCTGTGGACTCCAGGGCACAGCTCCATGTGAAGGGTTGCTGGCTGAAAGCCCTTGTTCTCAAAAGGGGTGATGGCTGGGAGGTCCTCCTGTTAAGTGCCCACGTGGACATCATTCATGGGCTGAGGATGGTGGCTTATTTCTTTAACAGCTACAGTATTTAGCAGAAAGTTTGGCTTAGTTGGGTTTTCAGTCCAATTTAGCAACTGGAAATAAAGGTGCAAACCAATTTAGTCAAATAAGCCAGAATTTTTACATCTTGGACAAATTTCTAGGGTTTGTTACAAAGACATTTGCAGCTGGCAGTCGTTACAGACCTGTCCATACCCTTCTTCTCTTCTCCCGTCGCCCTGGGGATTTGAAATGCCTTGAAGCAGAATTAGAGAAACAGTAAGTGCAATTTATGAGTAAAAGTGAATTCTAAGTGATCTGGGGAGCCATAATATTTTTAATGGTTAATGAAAATTTCTTCATATCCTGTTGGACATTAACTTTCAGTAGTGCTTTGTGAGTGGCAGTAGGTTCTATAAAGCAGAATTTGCACCACATGTGTACGAGCTGCTTCCTCAGCAGATTGCCTGCTTTGTGTGACCTGCCGAGGCCTCTGTTGCCTGGAGCTCGCCCTGCCCTTCACTGACTTTGTTTTCCTCCCTGTCTTCCCCCAACATGGAAATGTGAAGCAAATTTCTGCAGAAGTCTCAGCAATGTTTCTAATGCATCACTTTATTCTTCTTTTATAAAGTTCTCCATTGCTTTGGAAAAGAATTGTGAAAACTCATTCAACTTTTTAATATAGTTTCTTGTTTTAGAAACTGAGCGTTTCCTTGGGTTATTGGTTTGGTTTTGTTTTCCTGTTTTCCCTGACTCAAAAGAAGCCGGTTATGTGGGAGTTCACAAAAGACAGCAGTAGTTGAAGGGGGGAAGGAGGAAAGAAAAAGAAGAAAAAAAAAAAGCTGAAAAAAATTGTTCTTTGAAAATATCCTTACTTAAAAGCTGAATACATGAAGCAAGTGAAAGTGGTGTGAAAGCTTTCTAGTCTCCTGAAGTGTACCATCCAAATTTCTGAAATGTTTCAAATAGTTTGTTTCTCAGTGAATTTTTTTAAGGGGTGCAGGGGGCATATCTTTGTACAAATATTTGTATCGTAAGAGTTTTTCTGCATTTGAAAATTGTTTCAGATTGACGTATAGTGCAATTTTAAAATTAAATCCTGAATAACTCCATGTGGCTCTAAATCAGGCTGAAGTACACTTGTTCCGTTTATTTCAGACTGTGGTACTGGAAGGTATTGTCTATGTTTTGGAGCATTGTTATTTTATAGAGTCTATTTGAAACAAGCACATGTGAAACAGAAAAGACTAAATGAACTTCTGTCATGGTAGCAGCTCCAAATTGCAGTTCCCTTGAGTAGACAGGGCTTCAGAAAATGCTTAGTGACAGCCTCTTTATATGAGCTTTGACAGTAAACTTCATTTAATGTGAGATACAATTAATATTGGCAATGAAAGTAAAAAATACCTGATTTATCCTCAGTCACATATTCTCCAGGTTACTGTCCTAAGAGAGCACTTTGCAGGGAGAATAACTGTATCTGTGCCTCACAGTAGTGAGGCAATTCTGATTGCTCTGGACCAAATGTTATGAGAAAGACTTAACAACTTGGAGAAAAAAACACAAATTATAAATATTTGGGAAGAAAGATGTAATTTTCTTTAGGAAGGAAGCTTTTATTGTATTTTATACTGACACTAAATATTCTGTGTTTGTGTTTTAAAGCTATAGTCTATATAAGGTATCTCTAATGCACAAGAACAGGAGTTATTAAAAGAACATTGCTGCTTGATTTAAAAGAAAAAAATGCAGTGTCATCTTAAAGCTACTCAAGTAATTACTGTAGGTATCCTGTTTTAAAGGACCAATCCAAGACGTGGAAATATAAAACAGTGAATGCACATTCCTGTGCCGTCCACAAACAAGAAATGTTACTGATCTTGAATGTTTTCTGCAGATGTGTTCCCTGTAGTTTCATTCCTCATATTCAACTTTTTTTTTTTTAAGGTCAAGTTGTATTTTAGAACATCAGGTAGTTTTTCTTAACTTGCAGATTTCCCAAAATTTTCTGTATTCCTTTCACTGCAGGACTAAACCATGCATGGTTTTCTTGTATTCTGGATGATGGAGTACAGCCACTGTTTCAGAATATGACCTTATATCACCACTTCACGTTCTTGGTATTAGAGCCTGAAGTTGATTTCATGAAAAGGGAAATCACAGCCGTGTTTGTCTCTTGGGGCATGCATACAACTGAATCTAGGCTCGTAGATTAATAAATTACCCTTTGGCTAGTTCTGCAGTAAACTCAAGAATGCATAAATTAATTAGATTATTAAAAATGAGTTCCCAGGCCTGTTCCTTTGTGACAGTTCTTGCGTGGCCCTGAGGACAACTTTGACATAAAGTAGGTCATTTTGTAAGCAGTGGCACTTGGAAATAGTTGAATAGAGAACAGTTATGTTTTTTCAAGTATATTTTCATAGATTTTTATGCTACTGCCTAGGTGTGTTTTGTACTGTGATCTACTCAACAAACATCACTAATAACTCAGTCACATATATTTCCATTTGACAGGAAGGTGGGAGGTTTCTTTAGGTGAAGCTTGTGAAACTAGTTCAGGTAGGTAATTTGATGATTTAAAATGTGTATTACAGCCCATTCATATTGATGATTTTTTTCAAAACCTGGAGAAAAGGAAATTGTAACTTTCCACATGTGGTGATTTTCCCAAAGCTATTACATAGCTTAATTTCTTGCCTTCAGAACAGTATTCCATCTTTGGGCAGAAATTGCTGGCACAAGATGTGGTTCTTTCCCTGCCAGCCCTGCTCCCGAAGATCCAGGTCAGGTAGCTGAGCCTTTATTGCAATCCCTTACGTGCTGGTGTTGTAGCCAACACAGTTTCATTTAAACACCTTCCTTGTATATTGTCTTATGAAATGTCAGTGATCTGTATATATTGATGTGATCAAGGAAGGAGCCGCTGCCAGGAGAGTGCTGTGCCTTGCCTTGCTCTCACGGACGAGTGTTCTCGGAGGGGTGCCAGTCTGCAGGGGAGAATCCAGAAAACCAGACCCAGGATCTTTAGCTGCTTACACTGTCCCACCTTCCTGGATGTGGGGATGCAGTGCTTCAGGCAACCCTTAAAGAGGGAATGGGATGGATGAAATCTTGCATCATGCCTAAAGGAGGAGATTTTTATTGTTTTATTTTTTTTAACTACTTCTGGCTGCCTGTTTTTTCCTTCTTGGGAGGACAGCAGTCTTTATCCTTTGTACACGATATGCTACTTTGAGATAACTTGATTTAGGTATTATTCCATCTCACTGCTTTAATATTTAACATTATTCCTGCAGAAATCAACGTAAAAGAAGCAAACAACAAAAAAAAAGCTCCAGAAAGGACACCCCCCCCCCAACTGTTAATTGCATTTAGCAATGCTGTAGAGTAACAGGCAGATGTAGTCTTTTCTTCTATGTTTGTACTTGAGCAGAGTAAAACTGTGAATGGGCTTATGGTGACATGACAAAGTGGACTTTGCTGTCTCTCTGTGAATGGAAATTTCTGCCTACAGAGAAATAGAAGTGCTTGTTGCATTTAAACCAGTAAGGGCTTAAGGTGGACAGGGAAGCAGCTTGGAAGAGACTGTAATTCCAAGCCTGTTTACCCTGAGGTTTTACAGTATGAGCAGCTGGTTACCCTCCATAATTAGACAAGAGAGACTTTAGAGACATGATGTGGTAAACAGAATTTGCCTGGCAGGGCTAAGATGGTTTGGTTTCCTTATTGCCTGCAAACATATTTGTGTTATAAAACTAAGGACTTGAAAGGCAGTGAGGAGAATGTGGTTGACCATGCAGCCTTATTTCTGCTTACATAGGCTTCTGCTTTCCCCCTGTGCAGAGGAAAACACGCAGCGAAAGCCAGTGTGCGAGTGTTCAGTTAAGTCTGTGTTAATGCACGGAGCCCCGTGCGTGAGTTAGGGTTGAGGAGGCTGCCTCATGTCTGGGACTTTTTCTGATTGCTTTAATTACAAGGTAAGTGGCAGTCTTCCGTGAAATTGCAGATAAAAAACATGTTAGGGATTTTTAAGACAAGAGATCATGTGTCTATGAAGCTTCTTGTGGGCAGACCAACCCAACTGGCCACTGTACTAAAACTAGCTCATGTTTCTACCACTCTCAATATCAAAAGCACCTGGATACTATACCAGGATTTTGTATATACCCTGCTCACAGAGAAAAGCAGTGAGTGCATGTTGTCATGACCAAGAGTGAAACCGCAGCAACATCTCAATCTCTTCTATCTCTCTGCCCCCGTCTCCCCTGCATCTGTGGGTAATGCCTAGAAGGTTCATCATCTCCTCACATACACACTTGGTTTTGTGTTGGTTTTTTCTTTTCCTTTAGAATAGGATCAGTAATGAAGGAAGCTAGTTTGAGTGTTGAAATGTATACTGGCTTTGTGTGCTTGGAGGAAAAAAATGAGGAAGTTTAAAAGATGCTTAGGAGAAGAGGACAGAGCACATGCCTCTTAGCACAGGACTTGAGTGGCAGGGTGAGCAGGTGATTTGGAAACAGGAACTAACAGGATATCAGGATGAGTGGATTGGAGAGGCAAGAGTTGGGGTGAAAAGGAGTGGGAATAATGGGTGAGTTTCATGGCAAGAAACTCTTAAACAGCAGCTCCGTGTGTAATAGCAGAGTTAAAAGGGTTCTCTCTTCCCCAATGGCAGCTGGAAATTAGTGCAAGTAGCTGAGATCTTGTGCCGATTAAGTTGCAGAAGCAGATACCTGGGACTTGTGGTATGGGGCAGAGCTGTTCCTTCCTGGTCACCTTACTCCTTCTCAGGTTGGCCCATTGTGGTGGGTTGGCCCTGGCTGAGGGCCAGGTGCCCACCAGAGCCACTCTATCACTCCCCTCTTTCATTAGACAGGGGAGAAAAGGTACAGTGAAAAAAAAAAAAAACTTACGGGTCGAGATAAGGACAGGGAGAGATCATTCTCTAATTATCATCATGAGCAAAACAGACCGAACTTAGAGAGGGAATTCATCTTATTTATTACTAAGCAAAACAGAGTAGAGGAATAAGGAAATAAAACCAAATCTTAAAAACACCTCCTCCCACCCCTCCCATCTGCCCGGGCTCAACTTCACTCCTGGCTTCAACCTCCGCCTCCCCCAGCGGCACAGGGGGACGGGGAATGGGGGTTACGGTCAGTTCATCACGCGGTGTTTCTGCCACTTCTTCATCCTCAGGGGGAGGACTCCTGTCATCGTTCCCCTGCTCCAGCGTAGGGTCCCTCTCACGGGAGACAGTCCTTCACGACCTTCTCCAACATGAGTCTCCTCCACGGGGTGCAGACCTTCAGGAGCAAACTGCTCCAGCGTGGGTCCCCCACGGGGTCACAAGTCCTGCCAGCAAACCTGCTCTGGCGTGGGCTCCTCTCTCCACGGATCCACAGGTCCTGCCAGGAGCTTGCTCCAGCGCGGGCTTCCCACGGGGTCACAGCCTCCTTCAGGTGCCTCCAACCTGCTCCAGCCTGGGGTCCTCCATGGGCTGCAGGTGGAATCTCTACACCCCTTCATCCTTCCTCCATGGGCTGCAGGGGGACAGCCTGCTTCACCATGGTCTTCACCACGGGCTGCAGGGGGATCTCTGCTCTGGTGCCTGGAGCACCTCCTGCCCCTCCGTCTGCACTGACCTTGGTGTCTGCAGATGTTCTTACATCTTCTCACTCCTCTCTCTGGCTGCAAAAGCCCTCTCTAACTGTTTTGCTCTTTCTTAAATATATTATCACAGAGACACTGATCGGCTTGGCCTTGGCCAGCGGTGGGTCCGTCTTGGAGCCGGCTGGCATTGGCTCTGTCAGACACAGGGGAAGCTTCTAGCAGCTTCTCACAGAAGCCACCCCTGTAGCCCCCCCCGCTACCAAAACCTTGCCACGCAAAACCAACACACCCATGACAGTGAATTTGGAAACTGCTCCGATGCAACTGGTGCTAGGTTTTACTCCTTTTGTAGTTCTCTGAGCAAATGAAGGAGTTGCTTGGATTATAGAGGATGACAGGAAAAGTTGGGATGCCAACTAGCCCTGTAGCTTTGCTTCTGTATGTAGAAGCGCCTGTGCGGTTGAGAGCGCCAAGGGCGAGTGGCTGAGCTTGCTCAGGCATGGCAGCGCACAGCTGGAGCAGCAGAGACGTGGCAGAGAAGGAAAGGTGTTACTGCTGACCATGGGAGCGTGCTGGACTGGAGAAGTGCTGGTTCCCAGCTGGAAGGCTGCTGTGGGGAGAGCTGCAGGCCTGCGTTAGGCAGCATTGACTGTGTAAACACGCAAGAGGAACAGTGGAAGAGACTAGGATGTGGTGGTTGGGAGATCGCTAATGTGGCAATATATAGTTCATCTCTTGTGAAACACAGCAGCTGCTGTCTGCAGATTTTTGGACCTCTGGGTCTCTCTGGAGTGGTCAACTTGACCACGCATGGCATGGCTTTGTGTTGGTGCGTTGAAATCTGTCTAAAGCTTGCAGAGCTTCTGTTCTCCACTTCGCCTGGCGATTCAGTAGAGGCGATTGCCTGCAGCAGCCCTGTGTCTGTGCAAGAGGACTGCAGAGCTGGCGTGCCAAAGGTTTACTGTGCTTTATGGTTATAGTGGGTGTTGTTTCACCTGGTTAGCCTGCAGAGAGTTATGACTAGAGCAGGTGCAGAGAAAGCAAGGGTTTAAAAATCACAACTTGGGCCAGCAGTTGCTGAAGAAACAGGCAAAAAAAAATTAGGATAGCTGGTTGAAGAGAGTGGGAGCATAAAGGTAATAAGCATCCGTAGTTGCATGTGTTAGGTGTGTGCAATTTAATGTTTGATTTTTCCTTATTTGTAAATAAGAGAGTTCAAGGAAGGGTCTTTCCACAAGAGTTTGTGCTGCTCATGTTTGTTTTTTTTAATGGAGTTTTTTAGTTTGACATTTTTAGCCTTTAAGTTACATGACTTTGCAGCAGTAAGTTAAAAAAAAAAAAACAACAAACCAACAAACAACCAGACTCTCTAAAAATTCCTGCTTCTCAAGTCCCAATTCGGAGTTTAAATCTCAATCAATGAAGATTCAAAATTACCTTATACTAAGACCCTCATTACATAGTAATGTAGAAAAGTAGTTGTAAAAACCAGTAATAAACTGGAATATTCTGACATAAGACACGTACAATAACTGGAACCCGCGTATAGCTGTCTGTTTTCCAGATAACAGACTGCAAGGCTGAGAACAGGGCATTTCATTCAGGGTTGGCAGTGCTTGTGTCATTGCTGCTCATGTGATGCCGCTACTGCTGCAGCTGATTCAGGACAGCTGGGACTCTGCAGGGTCACTGCTTCTGAAGTCATAGACTGGAAAGCTTGCAGAGATACAGTGCATCGGCACACAGAAATAATTATCGTATACTTCCTCTGCGTGGACATACAAAACTCTTGAAAAATAAGTGCAGTGTGTCTGCTTGTTACGGCTCTTCAGTAACGTTTTGATGCAAAATACTGGGAAGCAGCTGATCTCTTGTTTCTTTCTGTGGTTTTAACATACAGGTTTTCTGCCCTCTGACAGGACAATCCTCAAAATTATTTTATTTATTTATTTAGATATATACTCTAGAAAGGACTAGAAACAGTTTTGATCCAACTATAGTTTGTTAATCTGGAACTGAAGAATTTTTTTCATAGTTGAAGCATTATTTAGCTGTCCTTTAGATATGCCTGCTGTCAAAGGACATTTTCCACAAGCAATTTTAGGACCACAGTCTTCCTAAACGCTAGTTATTAAATGCGTGTATTCTTTTGTGCTTGCAGTAACTGTTTACAGACTACTTCACTGAAGGGATAAAAGAATTTCTTTGTCTATTTAAAGCACAGAGATAAACAGTTGCCCATGTCACATCTGTGATTTTTGTTTACAGTTTTAAGAAGCAAATTGATAATTTCTGGGAACAATTCTCAGTGTTAAAGTAACACTGATATTGTAAGTATAGAATATTCAAAGTACAAAGTTGCATGGTCCAGTTGGAAGGAGACTTGTCCACAGACCAACTTGTTTCTTTGTGTTTTTTTTTCCTTTTTAGGGGGGAAGGTGGGGGAAGAAAGCAGGCAGGGAGAGCCTGGATGTAATCAAACTGTATCGTAGTTTGAGTTGTATTGCCCTTTCTTTAAGTAAATCAAAGCATTCAAATGATTCAAGTTGCTAAAGGTGTAACTGCTAAAACCACCCTCATTTTTTTTGTTCTATTTACAGCAGTAATTTCTTCCTCACTTTTTATCTGTGTGAATATTCCTTTCTAGCATTTCTATGGTCAGTCTTGTATTTAGTTTTTAATATAGATACTGTCACTGACTGCTGGAGACAGATTTCAAGCAGAATGCCAGCTCATAAATACCTGTCAGATCTGGGGTGCATTAGCACCAGTTCTTCAGTGGCACGTTGCAGAGAGACTGGACAACGTGCTTTCGGCGAGACTGAGCAGCCTTTTCTCATCATGAGATGAGAGTTGAGTGTTCCATTTGAATTCAAACTGCCTTCAAAGTTTTGCTGTGCGAGGTGCTGAAGCTTTGGGTAAAAGGAAGATCTAGAAACCAAATGTGTGATCTAATTTAAGCCAAGATATCATGAGTAGGTAAAGCAAACACCTGAAGGATTAAGGAAAAAGAATAGAAGGAAATGATAATAAGAAAATGTGTCCACTCAGACTGATGCAGGGTTTAGTGGTAGTTAAACTAATACACATCTCTGGGAATAGTCAGAATTCAAACTGATGTGGGTGCACTTTGGAAAAAAATACTGAAGTAAAAAATGGCAACGTTAATTTTGCGCATTAATTTTAAACAATTTTTATTTTTTTTCCTCTTGCCCAGGTTGTCTGCCATTCCAAATTGTTGGTGAAAATGGACACCAATTCCTGATTATACTTTACATTCTTTAGTCTTAAGATACTGTTGCGGGTTTCTTAAAATTCACGTTAAAGTGTAATACCACCCTGTATTTTACAAGGGATGCATGTACGTGTGTGTATGTGCAAGTGTGTGCATGTTTGTATTCCATTTAACAGTTTCCATGGATGGAGCATACTCCATTAGTAACTCAGACCATTTGTTACTCAGAAAGTGAATCTTATTCTCTTCCCTATGATGAATCTGCTTTTGGAATTTACAGGGAAAGATCTTTAAGTTCATGCAAAAGTAAGAATAAATCTGTACCACTAATTCCAATCATATACATTATGATAGTACTTCAAGATTTATATATACTTATTTCTATTGTTATTGTTATTTTAATTGTGTAATAAAAATGCAGAAGTAAATTGAAATAGCTCCTAATTGTCAGCTAACGTTGTAAACCTTTCAAAAATTTATTTGAAAATATGATAAAAGAAGCAATATTCTGCATGGTCAGAGTTGTTCTAGATGATGAGGGGACATAATGAATAATATCAAGAGGTCAAATGCTATGCTTTTGAATCTAAATGTCTTTTAGTATCAGAGATGACTATGTCTCATATAATTATGCTCGAGTATTGCTTCAAGATTGCACTGAGATGTACAGACTTCATTTGCTTCTGCTGAGCATGTATAACTGGGTGGAAAAAGCTATATATGTAATCATTTACCAAGGACTGATTTTTTTTTTTTTTTTTAAAAAAAAAGTATCTCAGATTTCGGTTGCATTTAATGCTGGCATTTGAGCACCGGCAGAGGTTACCCATAGAGGCTGTGGAGTCTCCATCCCTGAGATATTCAAAATCCATCTGGCCACAGTCCTGGGCATCCAGCTGTGGGTGGCCCTGCTTGAGCAGGGGAGTGGGGCCAGATGACCTCCAGAGGTGCCTTCCAACCTCAGCCAGTCTGTGATTCTGTACGGATCAGGGCGACCATCAAAGATGGCTAGCATCGTTCATAGGACGTGTTTCCAAGTATCGTTGCGGTGGCTGAGTAGGAGTACCCCTGTTAGGTAGCCATTTCCCATTTTAACAGAGAAATCCCTAGTAGGGGTAGGCTACTTGGTGAAGCGCCCTTGGGATCACGGTTGTTTGGTCTCAACACTCAGCAACTCACTCTTGTTAGCTATTTATGTGAGAAATTAAGACACTCACAAATTTTAAATTTCTGAAGGTGGTTGTAAACTGCAGCCAGGCTTGACCGTACTAATGGACTATTGTTGGAGTCCAGCACTTCCTCTGCGCAGGTTATGTGATCTCACCAGTGCTCTTTGACTCTTCTTTGAACTCCTTCCAATTTACCCAAGTCCTCCTGAACGCTGACCCCACGGCCAGGCCTGGTATTCCTGGAAGGGCTCGACCTCCCCTGTGTGCCGGGGAGCCATGCCTCCCTCGTGCCCGCCGCGTATGGTAGGGAGCTCACGTTGGCTGGTGGCTGTCATCCGCTGCCCCCGCCAGCCCTTCCTCAGGTGGTGTCCCCGTCCCACGTGAGCCATCGGCGCTGCCTGTGCGTGAGAGACCTGGGGACCCGTCTGCCTGTGCGGGCCGTGCCGAAAGGCCTCTCGGCTGGTCTCCTTCCTTCTGCAGGCAGGAGGGGTGGCAGTGGCGGTGGCCCGTCAGCTTCACTGATTCAGTCTTTTCCTCTGCCTCACAACTCCCTTTCTCTTTGTTTTTTCCCAATTTGTTTCAGAATAATCCTGAATCTCCTGTTAGGTAACACATATTCCATGAGGTTGTCGTAATACTGTCACTATTGTATCGTCAGCACCTTTGTATGTAGGCAGATCAAAATTCACTTTCTCTCATTAACCATGTCTACATTTTTAGTCCTAAATCCATGTGTTATCAGACTTGGTAGTGGTAAACATGAATGTAAACAAGATTACATTAAATTCTGAGTAGCCTGAGTGCAGAGCCTTTTTAGGTTTTTGTGTCTGGAGTCAGTATATAAAGTAAGTTAGTAAGGACAATTGACTTAAATTAAGATCTAGCGGTAACTTTTGTTCGCCAGTTAAAATTTTTAGATTATGTTGACCTCTGTTTCTTCCATCCCTTCTTTAAAAATGTATTAAAGAAATTACTCTGCAGCAAGTTACGATAATGTTGGAAGTTTGGATCTTCTGTAACTTTCTGGAGCTGCTCGCTCTTGAGTCTCTAGAAGGAGCAGTGGCTCATTAGGGACACTATAAATAAATATGAGTCTCATTTTTCTGTGCCACTAAGTAGGTCCCACTTCAATTCAGAGCAAATACCTTATGTAAGTCTAGTGATGGCAACCTTCCTCAGTGCATACGCATTGCCAGCGTTAACCTATTGATAATGAAATTCAAAGCCTGTTTTCTCTAGTGAAGGGTGGACAGAGCTTTGTGTGAGCTGTCAGAAGAAATTAGGAGTTTAGTAACTGATCTAGAAACAGAAGAAGAGGTTTCTTTGTATTTCTTTGTCCTTCTGTGCTTCTGACAAATACTGTTAACTACTTAGAATTTTGTCCACTGTACTAGCCAGAAGTTAAAATGATGGGTTTGGGAAATAGCAAAAATAAAAATAATGTATTAGTTCACTCTTACTCATTAGAAATTCACTTCAGGAAAACAACTAAGTGTGTCTGTCTTCTCATGGATCAGAATCCTATTTTCTATCATTTTAAAGCTGTGTAAGTGTTCCTGTGGATGCATAAATTGCTTTGAGGTTTTTCTTGAATTTTTTTCCACATTCCAGTCCAACCATTTTGAATTTATTTTTTTAAATTGTCTTCATTTAAGGCACTTCTGTATGTGACAAGTGACACTTAACCATGAGGAATGTTAAAATGTCCCTGATGAGAACATGTTGGTGACACTGATATATCAAGCGCGTGGTTGTGACAGCATCTGGTGTTACGTAACTATGGGCTGTAATTATTCAGATGGGATGTCTGCAGATGTATGAACTTGGAAGAGCACAATATGACGATGCTAAAGGCAGCATCCAGAGAAAATCAAATCTTTCTCTTGCATCTTGCCTGTTAGCTCTGGAGGCAGCTACGGTGCCTTGTGGTGTAATATTTAAACAGCAGTTGAGGTGTGAAATTGCTCGCCGCAGTGACATCCTAATCCATTTTGGCAGTGCTGTGACAAGAGCATGAACGTGTGCAGACCTGTTTGGTGGAGCTGGGGGAGACCCAAGAGAAAGATACAGAAATTGAAGAGGAAAGGGGAGCTTTCCTTGAATTTGCAACCTTGCTGTTTGAGTTCGGAGTTCAGTATTTGAAGCACTGATGGAGCAAGGGGAGCAGCAAGTTCCTCTGGAGCCGCTTTCTATGAGCAGCGTAAAAATGGTGGTATATTGGCAATGTGTGGACCATGACCGTCAGCCCTGGTCACCTGCTGACAAAAAGAACAAAGCAAAGCTGCAGTCTTCTGAGTGCAGGAAACTTTCACTCTGAAGTTTTCAGTTCCTTTTCTGCAGGGTGTTTTTGGACCATCTCCAATTATTTATTTTTCTTTAGGCTTGTTTCTGTGTCTGTTTTTCTTTTCCACTGGTAGGTGTGAGTAGACTGCTTTCAGTCCAGCTAAATCCTCAGATCTGACGTGCTTGGAAATTGGTAAGAATTGCTTGAGGAAAGGCAAAGGAGTCTGAGTTTGATGTTAGGGCTGATAGATTGCCGATTTGAAAAACCAAAAGCGAGAGCCGTAGGCTGTGCTAGCAGTCTGATGAGAGTTGGGAGCACAGAGCGAAGCAGCAGGGGTGACCATCTATGCTGGGTGCCTTTGCAGGCTTTCCTTTGGTCATCTCTAGCCTGGTGGTATAAACTAACCATCCATTAGGTGTGCTCCAGGAGCGCGTCTTCCCATTCAGTATTATCCACAAGGAATCCGGTTTGTGTGCTCTGAGACCCCTCCACAGTGTGGACCGCAGTGGAGTGTGAGGTAACATGCTCCCGGTGAACCGAAATGTGCACCTGGATGCGCTTGTAGAAGGTGATTGGGAGGTGGGTCTGCACAAAAGGTCAGTGGTTAAGACCTATCTTTGGCAGAAGAGACCAGATAAGCCATTACTGATAAAAAAATTGAAAAAGAGAAGTGGGATGAAGGAACTGAAGGAGATAAAAAGCCAGATACATAGCTTTATTGATACATTAGTCATCCAGTTTGCTGTTGGCATGATTATGGGTGTGGAAGTGTATTACGCTATTAAGAGCAGATAGGATTTTGATCTCAGCAATTTGAGGAGGCTGGAAAAAGGTTTATATCGGTGATGTAAACCTAAATACAAATAACTGATTCAACAGACTTAATGCTGTGCAGACCGCAGTGGGAAAGAATTATGATGTTTGTCAAAATGATTGAGATAAACCTAAAGGCATGCTATTAATTTTAGATGTGTGGAGATTAGGCCCAGTATATGGAGTTTTGCAAGGAGAGTGATAGCCTTGACATGGAAGAGAGGGTATTTTAGTCAACCATGAAACACCTGTTTAGCTGATCTTTACCTTAAGGAAGTATAGCTAGCCAAGTTATATTTTGACAGCCAGCTCTTACCACCATCACGACCATACATTTCTACTGATGAACAGATCCATCAGCTTTTCAGGTAAGTGCACATACTCATACCATAAAGTAAATATAATACACAGCAGAAGAGGGAGAAGATAGGAAAATGAGTATTCTGTTGTGATATCCGTGTTACAAACACTTGTAACAATATTGCATGACCCAGAATGCATACTTGTGATAACATTTGTCTTTTTTAAATGCTAGGTCTACCCTGAATTACAAATCACTAATGTTGTTGAAGCCAACCAACCAGTTACAATCCAGAACTGGTGCAAGCGGGGATGGAAGCAGTGCAACGGTCACCCGCATATCGTGGTTCCCTACAGGTGTTTGGGTGAGTGACTGAGTCTCGGTCTGTTTTTTCCTGCTCTTTGGTGTTTTAGTCTCTTCATGAAAATGAGACAATCTGTATAAAGGTCTTTTATTTCTCTGTATTACTATCTCTGAGGTGGGTTTTGTCCAATTGTCCAGTCTTTTAGAACTGCATTAACTAGACAGAAAATACTCCTGCTCTTCCTGATACTATTTTCATGAGCAACTGCTTCTGCTTTCTCCCCTGATTCTTGTCATTATCTGTCCTCTCTCCTGTTTTCTTCCCATATAGATATTGCACGTGTGCACCCAGTTTACAGGTTTTTCCTTACAAGCTATCTATCTTTTCCCTAAATAAATACTTTTCCCCCCCCATTATTTTTTTTAATGTTTAGTACTTAGTCTCTTACTGTGAAAGACAGTGGGAATCTGTTTTTATTGAAAGCAAGCAAAAGGTAGATTATAAAGTCGCCTGTTTCTTTCGGCAAGTTTATTTTTGTAGCAGTCGTGTGCTATTCTCTTCTGTGTCCTTGGTGCTTTGAATTGATTCACTAATTTGAGAGAGGTTCAGTCCTTCATTTTTTTTGTTAACCTTTACTTCTCTGTTGGCTTTCTGTCAGCATTCAGAAAACAGAATGATATTTATTTGTTGTTTCAATTAACATTCTAGGCACAATGTTTTCTTGAGATTATTGCATGAGCTATTTAAATATGTTGCTTTACCACTGCCATTTGAATTGTGATAAATTGGCTGCCTAGTTTCATGTTTAAATGCTGGAGTTCAGAGTTGGAACTTGCTTCTCTACTAAGCCAGGGCAGCTAAAACGTTGTGTGGAAAGCAACTCAGGCCAGTTATTCCATGAAATAAATAATGAAAGAAATCCAGAAAATACAATCTTTCTAGAATTTTTGTTCATTTGTGTAGAATAGGTAAAACACATGGCACGCTCTGCCTGATGCCCAGGCAGTGAGTGTGTCGACTTAACGAAGATAAGACTGCAGAGTAACTAAAAAGCATGTTACCACTGTGGTCAAAGGTGCCAAAATAGCACACATGCAAAATCTGTACTAAATATTAGGGAAATTTTATTGTTCAGTAAAATCTCGTGATCTGATGTTTGTATGGATACAAAATAGGTATTTCTAGACCTGTGGTATATCGTTGTTGATGCTACTGCAGGTAAGAACGACTAGTTTATTCTGAGCAGAAGCGTTCAAGGAGAACCCAAATTCAAGACTTATGCTGAGGGGGAGGACCTGCCTCTACTAAAACAAATCTTGACTCAGGAAGGAACCTACTGCCGTTTGGGTGTTTTCCAGACTTCTACGTAGTTGAGTTGGTCAGTTCCACCAAATTTTTTAATGCTAAAAAGGACACTCTTCTACCCATTTTTTGCTGTGTTTTCTTTGGTTTTCCATAGTCAAGATAAAAACATCAGCTTGTAGAGTCGATATACTTGTAGAGCCAGATAAGCAACTTGTTCGAGGTGGGTCAGAACTGCCGTCTCACTTAGCTTCATCATGATATATTTGATCAGATTCCATGCGAGTGCACTTAGAGATGTGGCAGAAGAAGATCAGACTAGTGGAACTATAAAAGCTAATTTTTATTATTTATTGTATTGCCATCATAAGCAAAGCTCTGAATTATCATCAGGGAACTGTTACGCTCAGGACGCGCTATACTTACATAGATTTGGTCAGTGATTTCAGATAAAAGACAATGTCATTACAAGAACAAATGAATATAAATTGGCCATGAATAAATTTAATCGAGACATGATAAGGTAAGAGTAAGGAGCTCCAACAGTCTTCTGGTAAAAGGAATAAGTCGCCTAATAATTTAGAAGGAAGTTCATAAATTTATCAACAGGATGATGTGCAGTTCCCTGCAGGAGTGAGGAACTGGACTTGGACTTGTAAGGTGTCTTTCCTGAGGTGTGGTTTTCAATGAAGAATTATCAGGAGTTGAATGTCTGCTATATTAAGTGGCAAGGTAGGCTTTGCTTGCTTGAGACGAAAATTTTAAAGACATTTAAGCACCTCATGCCCGTTAATGCTTTGCCCTTAGCTCCTATTTTAAAATCCCCCCGTATGCTATTATTTTGTCTGATTTCCTTGTAATTGAGGCTTATGCAGTCGTGTCTCCCTGCATTTATGTCTTTGTCATCCTTCTCCTATACGGCCCTTCATCCTTTGACCCCGACTAGAATAAAACTAATAGAAACAAAAGCCTTAGATACTCTACGTTCCCAAGAGTTTACTGTAGGAAGAGTGGCCGCATAATTACTTCCACTGGAGGAAAAGTGGTGAACATGGCCATTACCTGCCATTTCTCCGTCAACCAGCCCTCTGCTTGTTGTGTGTGGTTAAAGTTGGACTTTCTTGCATGTGGTGAAAGTGCATTAGAGGAGGAAGCTGGAGGAGTGGATCATTTTCCCACATGTGAGGCTGGGGGTACAGTCCGTCATGGGAAGTCGGACTTGCTTAGTACCTGGCATCTTGGTGTTTATCTATTGCTAGCAGCCAACATTGTTCTCTTCTGCTGGCTTGTTGCCTTCATAGTGGTGAAGCTGATCAGATGAACAGATCCTCTGAAATGAGAGGAAGTCTTGATGGGGGGGGCGGGGAAAGTGTAGTTTAGGATTTTTAACAAAGACTGTTCATTTACTTTTCCTGTTGAATGGTTACTCTTTTAATTTATTATTTTGATTTCTCCATAGCCTAAAAGTTGTGGTCAAATATCGTGAATACTCTTGCTGCCTTCTATGTCAAGGAGGTAGACTGGAGGCAGGGATGGAGTTGATTGAATTCAGGCTGTCAGTGTCTCATGACTTTGACAGATCACCTTTTTTAATAATTTTCTGCAATATCATGTTGTTTGTTTTTTATTTTGGTAACTAATCTTGTAGCCTGCACAAACAGCTCAGTATGAGGATACTGATTTTAGTATCTTATTTGTTACAGAGTTAAGGAGTCCTGAGAGCTTGCTTTTTTTTTTCCCCCCCTCCTTTCTCTCCTGCTATTACTGCTTCAGTGTTAAAAAAATAAGTTTTTAAAAGGTTGGATCTTGGCTGTCAGTTCTGCATGTAACTCCGCTATCCTTGGTGGGGTAGCTGCTAGTGGGCAAGTTCAGAAGTCAGGCACTGGTAGTACCTGTTCTCAGTAATTTTCATGCAAGCAGACCCTTGATGTAGACCACCATTAAATCCATTGGCTTAAAAATTAAGATGCCAAAAGGAAGTTTGGCAATGGGCAGCTGATTGCGGGGTTGAGTCTTAAAAATTCTGCTTTGCTGTGAGAATCACTTTTAGTATCTTGAGTCAGCTTATAGTTTCTTCCATCTTGACATTTGTTTTGCGCAGAAGTGAGAAACACTGAGTGACAGAAATGTGTCTGCTTTCGGACCAGAGCATCTTCACAGACCATTTGCATCCCAGTCTTCAGCTGAGGCTTTCTGAGACATAGAGAGAGCATATCGCTATAGCACTTGGCTGCTCCATTAGTTTTTTCTCCGAGACTCATATATGATGGTAGTCATTGCAGCTATTTGTAGCAGTAACTTTAATAATACTGGTCAGATTTATTAGATTACAGAGCTTCATATTTTCTTAAGTGGATGCAACTAAAGCATGAAAGCAATAATTTCAAGTAAGAGGCTTTCTTTTGGATCTTGCCTTATTTAGTCAGCCATGTGTCTTTGCAGTGACCGCATCAATATGGCCCCTAACAATGTTCTAATTGAACCCAAAGAAGAAAAGTATTACTGGTTTAATTTTAAGATATAATTCTGTGCCTGTGTTCAGGGCTTTGCAGTGTTCTTAAAACTGCAAGCTTTGAGAAAATGTTCTCATGCAAGAAATCTGATTTACCGATGTATTCATTGCATGCCTCCAGGGACACAGCGGAGCACTGTACAGTTTGTTTGTTGAAGAGGGGAAACTTCTTGTGAAAAGAAAATTGTTGAGTAAATTTTAGTTACTTTTCTGAACACACTGGAGGCATTTTCCTTAAAACTATCTTTATTTTTATCTGCCTGCTTTTAGACAATGACATCTTCCAGTGTGTGCTTATTATGGCTCAAAGCTCTGTTAGCTACCTTATGATAGAAATAGGAATCTAGGTGGATATTTAGGTCTCTTGAATGATGGTGTCAGACTGCTGTCTTCAAGGGAGAAAAAATACCTGGGATTTAAGGGGGTTTTTTTTTAGTAATATAAATACGAAAGGGTTGAACTATGCTATTTGAGGAGTGTACTGCTTGACATAGAGCCATGAATGTGCTTTGGTGCTCAGGCAAAGATGATGAGCCATGAGGTGTACTGGAGGAAGAGTGAAGATCTGCAGCACTTCCTTGGCACGGTAGCAGGTGTGCCTGCTGGCGTCCTCACTCCTGCAGCACACAAAAAGAAGGTACTTTTAAGACCAAGCCCTCCAAAATGGTGACTAAGCTTGCTGTGGGGCATGGACTGCAGGGTTTCATCAGACAGTGCCAAGAAGCCCATGATTTCCACTTCGTTTTATGCAAACTGTTCCTGAAAAATATCCTGGCCGCAAACCTGACCTTGTTAACGCTGGAGGGAGATCTGCCACTGGCCACAGTAGGTGGACAGGATTTCTGCCTGTGTTGGGGCAGGGTGGGCAATAAGCAGTTCAGGTTTGCTCTCTACTCTCTTCGCTTCTCGCCTGAGGAAAAGCAGCTGGTGAATTTATGCAACGTGGGCTGTGAAATGAGGTAATTCACTCTGTGTTTCCGGCTAGCAGCAGGAGCAGGCCTCCTTGTCCCAGTGCTGTGATTCTTTGGGTGCCTTGGATAAATGTATGGCTATACTTTCCTGAATAAATGGCATTTCATTTACTGTTGGTGAAATATACCCCAGCCTAGCTGCCTATAGCACACCGTAGCCCTGGAGAGAGAGGAGAAGCTAAATTATGCAGATGTTTGTGGATCGATCTGTGGGCATGGCAGACAAACAACTACGAGGTGGAGTAAAGGGGGGGGAATTATCAGGGCATTGATTAACTGCGCTGTGTAAAGTGCTTGCTGGCTCACATATGACTCCGTTTTGTTATCCTATTAATGTATGCTGCTAAGCACTGTATTCAGACAGTGTTTGAAGTATCCAGATGTATTGGAATATCATTATGTATGTAGCCTCTGTCAATCAAAACATGATTACTTGCAATCGTTTGTTCATAAACAAGTGGATTAGGTTATATGACAAGTATATTTTGCTGTTTGGTTATGTAGTGCAAAGCTGGCTTCTGTTTCTGGTTTTAACGAAAACATCTTTGAAAATATTTATTAACTTGTCATGCTTTATTACTCTAACAGCTTGTAAAGTTAACCACTTGTTGATGTCAGAAGAAAAGGCGTACGCAAGTTTTGATATGCATGCCTAGCCAATTATACCAAAGAAAACACCAAGGTTATGCATGGAATGGATCATTTAAGAGATATATGTAATTGACGGTTCTTTGGGTAGTTTACTTGCAATTTTAACTGTGGGATTTTTTCATGCAAACGTATGAAATGCCTGTTTACTTCTGCTACATGGCAGTACCTGCTATTATTTTTCCTCTCAGCTCACCGTCAAGTGCACCTATTTCTGACTGCAGTGGCAAAGCTTCTCTTCTGGATACTTCGGAAGCGCTTGCCACTGGGTTTTCCATGCAGCGCCTAATCAACAGAATGACATTAAATAATTGTCTCAGAGTTTTCCTGTCCCTGCTAGTTTAGCTATCCGCCTCCAGCTTGCCTCAGTCTTCACTCAGCCATGTGAGTGATGCAGACAAGCCTCACACTGCACTCTTTTCCTGAAATAAAAAAATGCATTTAGTTTCAGCCTACACGACTACATCATGTCTAGTTTTTCTGACAGCACTAGCTGACAGGAAGGAGAGGATCTCCATAAAGACTGACAATCTGAATTGCTTAGTGAGGAGACCACGGGTAGAGAAATACTAGGTGCAATGCAAGGCGCAACTGTTCATTGGGAGATATATTTCATCTCCCTTCTTTGCCCCCTCACAGAGAATATTCCTGCCTACTAGTGGTATTTTTGGTATAGTGCTGGCGGGTGGATGAGAAAACCCTGCTTGCACAGGCTAGGCATAGGTTTTTTTTTGTGAAACTGCAAGCGCTGCAGGGATAATGAGGTGCCCTAACACACTGGATTCCTTCCACTGCAGCAAAGCCTTGGCAGGTGCTGTCTAGCCAGGTCCCTCCCCAGATCCAAAACTCTGCTTGGCTGTACACCGGCAGTAATTTGGTGGTGTGCCGGCAGTCAGAGTTTTCTCCTGTTTCTGTGTCCTTGCGGCAGAGCTAATTGCATCAAGCTTTTAGGATCTCAATTCATCAAGTGTGTTCTTAAATGTGTTTCTGTGCAGTGGTGTAATTAGAGCGTGCCCTGACATGCTTCGGTGAATAGAAATGGTTTTCTGTATATACCTGAACTCTGTTGGCCCAAATTTTATGGTCAGCTTCCATAATAGAGAAGAAAGTGGTAGTTAAGCATCAGTTGGGTTACTGATCGTTCGGACAAACAATAACGAGTTTATCTTTTTATTGTAATTCTAAGCAGTTGTATTGCCTTGTGGCTTATAACTGTGTGTTTCCCATTTCCCTGCTCCTTCACAAAGCAGGACTGTATAAACCATTAAAGTGGCTTCTGGTGTCAGGGGACAAAATATCATCAGCTGGAGGAAGAGGTGGGGAGTGGGCAGGGAAATCCTGAATGAGATCGCCCACCAGAAGCACAAAAACTTCCTCAGGCAGTCACGGATCTGTTTCTGGAGGCTGCCACCTCCTCACTTGAGCCAAACATTGGTTCTGCTGTTGGTTTAGCCAAATCCTAGCTGAAGGCATGGAAACCTTGAAGTGGAGAGATAAAGCAAAATTAGCATTCTGGTGGTGACCAGAATATGCCTTTATTTATGACTAAGAGTAAATATAAACCATCTTATTTTTGTATAATAAGCCCTGAAGAAATAAATATGACCTTGTGTATTTCTGTACATTTTTTTCTGTACATTCTGTACATATGTTTTACTTGTTTGGTGACTGCAATAAGGTTTTAGTAAGAAAAGGATTTGTGGAACAGCTTACAACACACAAATTTTTTGAGATCTTGAAAATAACAGCTCTGCAGATCTAATCCTACAGCAGTGAAAGAATTCCTTATAGGTAAACATTGAAAATGAGGGTTTGTTTGTCTCTTTACAATGGACAAAGGAAACCAAAACAGGTGGTGTATACATTTCAGGAACAGCTCACCAAAAGCTGTCACTGATAAATTAAAGTCTTCATAGCTATCTACTAAAGACGGTATTACAAACTGTAGTAAATACTGTTTCTTTTTTTTTTTTTTTTTATGTTTAGGAGCTTGAAAAGATGAATCAGTTTTCTGCTTGAATGACCAATGCTAGCTAGAATAAGCTGTCTGTCTTTTGTAACTGTCCAGGTGCCATGGTTTAACCCCAGCTGGTAACTACCCACCAGGCAGCCACTCGCTCACCCCTCCCCGCCCAAGGGGTTGAAGAGGAGAATGGGAAAAAAACTCCTCATGGGTTGAGATAAAGACAGTTTAATAGGATGATGAAGGAAGAGAATAATAACAATTACGCTCACCACATGCAAAAGGAAAATAAAACAACTCGATGCCCAATCTATTTCTGAGCAAAGATCCCGTCTCCCAGCTCGCTTCCCCAGTTCTATCCGGAGCATGCCGTTCCATGGCAGGGAACATCCTTCTGGCCAGCCTGGGCCAGCTGTCCTGGCTGTGCTCTCCCAGCTCCCTGTGCACCCGGCAGGGCACGGTGAGAAGCTGAAAAGTCCTTCACTTAGTGTAGGCACTGCAACTGCCTAGCAACAACTGAAAGCATCAGTGTGTTATCAACATTATTCTCATACTAAACCCAAAGCGCAGCATTATACCAGCTTCTAGAAAGAAAAATTAACTCTGTCTCAGCTGAAACCAGGGTGCCAGGCTATCTGTGTCGGGGATTAAAAGCAGCATGTTCCTGCTTTTTCTGCAGTGCTTTATATAAAATGACTTAACAACAAAAAGTAGTGTTGAAAGAGTGTTAGTAGGGTTAAAAAGAGCTCAAAAATTAGGAAAGGGGAAAGCTAAGGTGGCCTCCTGACTGTAGTTCAACCATCCCTATGCAAGGGATAACAGGGAGGCCACAATTGTGGGACGGCCCCTCTGATGGCTGTAGCCCACCATGTGCGCCTGAGAGCTAAGTAGTGTGTTCTTCTTACTTCCCAGCTTGGCCTGTCCTGCAGCCTTAGTTACTGCTCACCACTCAAATCCTGCCTCAAGACAAAACTAATTTTCCTTTCAGAATTGTCTCTCACCCTACCCAAGCACTTTGGAGACACAGGTTTAGTTTCATAAAGGTCACGGTATGAGGAGTGTCATTCCTAGTTTGTAGCTGGAAGGCTGGGGAGAAGCTTCAGAACGAAAAGTATCTGTTGATAGTTGGGCTCCAAATTGTAAAGTACTTGAAACAGGATTTATGTGTATGTGTGCACACACAAGGATTCTTTACGAAGCATATACACATATTTGGTTTTGATAGATGTGTGCATTCACACACACACACACATATAACCTGTGAGTAATGCATGAAGCCACTGCATAAGTTTCATAGCTTGTTCATTGTACACATCCAGCTTTTGAAACAGGCGAAACAGGAACCTTTCACTCAAGCATCTTTGTAGTGCCGCAGAGATGATTAATCCTTTTCTGTGTGTTTCCTTCAACATACAGTACTTAGTTTTGTAATAGGAGAATTCTGCTAACGTGTGTTGTTTGCTTAGCCTTTTAGGAAGGAAAGATAGGGAGAGAGGGAGAAAGGAAGTGTACATGTTACCACATGTCATTAAATTGATTTGCATATGAAACATCTCAGAGTTTTCTATCACCTAACTGAAAGCAGTGGTAAGATCTCATCCTAAATATATTCTGGTCTCAGAGGAGTATCGAATCAAGTAACAGATTTGATGCAATTGTTAACTGCAAAGGAAGAGTCAGTGATGGGAATTGCTGCGTATTTGTAAAAGGTGCTAGGGAAGATCCTGGAAATGCATTTCATTAAGCCTGTTTGGGGGAGGTGGGGTGTGCTTTTTGAGGTGTTGAACGCCTAGGAGTATCGGACTTGTCAGTGAGTATGATATTGAGCAAGAGGCTCTTTCAGTTTTTTTCTTTTTTAAGGAGTAGGTAGGCAAATGGATAGTCTGTCTACTTTGATTTTTTTCAGAAGAAATTTAACAAGGTCCATTACCAGAAGCTATTAAAGAAATTAATCTACCATGGAATAGAAGAGAAAACTCTTATGTGGCTAAATAAGAAGAAAGATAAAGGCGGGAATTAATGGTCCATCCTCAAGGTGGAGAAAGGTCACCAGTAAAATCTCAAGGGATCGGGTCTTGTGCCAGAGACATTCAAAATATTTGTGATTTGAAAAAGAGGGTAAATTGTGAGGTGACCTATTTGATGATGACACTAAGTTATTCAGGGTAGAATTAATAAAGGCAAACTATGAAGAATTTCAGATGGGTCTTTGATATTGATTGAATGGAGGTAAAATGGCAGGCAGAAACTGATGTAGTAAAAGCAATGTACATGGGAGAAGCACGAAATAACTTAATCTTATCTTAGAGTATATGATGATACTGTGAGTAGCCTCCAGCTTCTCACGACTGAGACCTTGGGAGTTAAAAGCTCTGTGAAAACATAGGTTCGTTGGTGCCAAAAAAAGCAGTGCTAGGGATTATTAGGAAAGGAATGGGAAACAGGATGTAAAACATAACTGTACTGCTGTGTCAGTTACAGACTTACGTGTATTTGTGAATGCACTGTGTAGTTCTGGTCTTCCTCATAAGAAGTATATAGTAGAAATTGAAGAATTTAGAGTGATGATGAGTGCTTGAAGTATGACGTGGCTCCTGTAGAAGAAATAACATACTAGATTAGAACTTTCCAGCATGGAAATGTAGATGCCTAGAGGTTCTGACAGTTTCTGCGAAGTCGTGTGTAGCTTGGAGAAGATGGATGAGGAATGGTCATTCACTCTATCTTCCACGATGAGACCTCGGGTTATGGAATGAGACTAGCAGGTTTCTGGCTCCAAGCAAACATAAGTCATTATATAGTTGTATGTTTTGTTGCATAGTATGTATATGAGCTCCTCATCCCTCTGCCACAGTCTTGTGGATGCTGAGAGCCTACAAAGATTCAAAGCCCAGCAGGACAGTTTACTACAGGATAACTCATCAGGTGTTAGGGACCTTAGTCTTGTATCTGTGGAGGTGGTGGTGAAACATTGTCTTGGGGAAATACTGCCGCATGCTCTCCTACATTCTACACCCTTTTTTGATGTTATGTTGTAGGTACCTGCTGTTGACCACTTGAGCTAAAATGGTTTTTTGGACTAAGATAGGCATGCTTGTGTTTACGTGGGTTCCTTTCCCATATCAAAGAATGCTTGTCATCAGACTTGTTAGCACCATCTCCTCTAACCTGCTGCTCTCCTGCTTTTCTGCATCTCTAAGGGCTGCTGTCCCTTGTCCTGTTCTTCCTACTGAGTCCCTCTCTCACTCCAGCTTTTCCAGCCTCACTTCCTTCTTTGACTCACCAGGCGCTACTGTCTTGTAGCTACATCATTCTGCTCAAGTCTCCTTGCCCTCAGGCACTGATGTTTCTTCACCTCGCCTTTCCTTCTAAGTAATCCTCTTCCTAGCTTGGCATCTCTCTCCCTGTCTCAGAACGTCCTCTTCTGGCTTCATCTCAGCACCTGCTATCTGAGCCAGTCTTACCTCTGTCTGCTTCCCAGCTCTTCATCAGCTCTGCCATGAGTCTCCTCTCATTTCATTTCACATCTCATTTGATGCTACCTGAGCCAGGCAGAGAGAAAGACACCCTGTGACTCTTCCTGGGAGCACTGTGATCAGTCTGTTCTAGCACCAAGGGAAGGTAGCACTTAAAAGGAGAAAAAAATACTCTTCTGTCACAGCAAAAACACTCTCTGGGTGCTGAGCGGTAAGGTGTTTGCGCATGCCTGTCAGTGCTTCACCAGATGGAAAGAAAGATATAATTGCCTCTATGTAGCTTCTATTTTCTTTTTCAACAAATTACAATAAAATTTGCTTTATTAAAGCTTTCTTGATTATGACTGTTATAGACACAGGCTGAGGGTTGTTCCTGATGTTGCTTCATTTGTGTTGAAGGAAAATCCTGTTGCTCTGTTTGTCAGATGACCCAAGTGCTGTGAGATACTCTTCTTAAAGCTTACCTAAACTGAGATGATTTTGTGTTGTATAACAAAAACGGTCATTCGTTTCCCCTTTGGTGGTATCTGATGGATGTTTTAAATGATCTCTAATTTCCCTTTTTCAGTGAAAAAAGCAGATCTGTGATTCCATGTTTCCTTACAGCTGTATTTAATTCTTCTTTTAAAACAAACAAAAACCCCAACACCCCCCCCCCCCTTGATTCCTTAAGATTTTTTTCCCTCCTTTATTTCTATTCCATATGTGGCTTATAACATTGGATGAGCTGAAGATTTCTTTAGTCTCTATTTGAAGTCCATTGTCTTGTAGACAGAACGGCGCCTCTGTTTAAGTGCTGGCTTTGTTGTTCTTCCTGTACATCAAATCCAACATTGCAACTGAATAAAACAGGGAAACTCGGAATAATGATGTTTCATGTTTTGAAATCCAAAGAAGAGCTGCGGTAGTAGGAAGGAGCCTCTTGGTTATGAGTGATGCTATTGAAAATGCATTTCCAAAGTCTCCTGAGAGAGCCAGTTAGGCTTGTGACATGCTTCTTAAATAGTTTCTTGACTGAGGCTGCACCATCCTCTGTCCTACGGATGCAGGAAATAGCGAGCAAGGTAGCGATTCCACTTGACCATTACTTTGTGCAGAAGCAAATGGGTGTATTCTTTGGGAACGCTGGGTGCAGTTCCTTGGGTTTTGTCATTGGATATGTCTGTTACTGCTTCTGGAGTCCCCTTGGGTCTGAGAACAGCTGAACTACCTCTCATTGCATGAAACATAAATTAGCAGTGCTTCCAGGCGATCAACAGCCTCTGAACAAAAACCATTGTTGTGCACCTTGAGTTGTATGTTATGTCCATGTTGTTTGTCTTCATTACTTTCAACAGTATTATTGTGCCCCTGCAATTTAGAGGTGGCCTTGCATTTAAGCTCTATCGCTTTGAATTTTAAGTTCTAAAGTGGTTTCTAGATTTGGTAATTTTTTTGTGTCACAATACCTTCACCAAGACATCAGAATTGCTTTTAATGAAAAATGTGCGTGTTTGTTTTTAAAATAGCACAGTAAAATAGTTCCTCATTTGTTAACCATAGCAACAAAATTTAAAAAAAAAAAAAAAAATTATTTGTACTGTAACCAACAGTATATGTGTTAGTTTTTTGTTGTCAGAGTGCTGGTATGAATAAATCACTGTATTTGCCTTTTTAATTTAGGCAGGCAAATGCCTGTATTTAATGATGTAAGTGGCTTTCTGTGAAAGGTATTTTGTCCTTCATTAAGAGACTTCAGGCGTTTGTTTATAAATACACCCTTACATTCTCATCCTTAGAGATGGCTTTTGGGGAAAGTTTATGTCAGAGCACTCATCTGTAACCTTGGAAAAGTGTTTGCAAAATGACTTTCAGTAAGTGCAGGAAAGAGCTTGGTTAATTTTCAGTGAAGTATTTCTCATTTAGGGCAGAGAGGACTGATAAAGCCAGTACTTGGGATGTGACAGTGCAATGCCTCAGCCTTTACCTGCCCTCACAGGATAAACTGCCCCTCACTGGCAAGGGGAGGCATGGCAGCATTACAGGGCTGCGCTCGAAGTGCTGGAAGTCACTCGGGTCTAGCACAGATTCATTCGTTAGACCTCATCGCTGACAGCCTCGGGATGAAGGAGGAGTAGGGCCTCGCGTCAGCCGGGCTGGTACCCAGCAGCGTTCCCATGAACCAGCAAACTGGGACTCAAGGGCGGCAGGGCCGCGCCCACGGAGCTGTGCTGGGACGACACCAGCCGTCTTCCCGCTGGACGGATCGCTGTGCTCAGAGTGTGCCCCAAGGGAAAGAGTTACAGCACTTCATGCTTGTGTAAACATCCAAAATCTTGGCAAGATGAACATGCTGACATTTGAAGGTCAAATGTGCTTCAACACTTCCAGTCCCTTACCCACAAGCGCAGGCATCTTTACCACGCAAGCAGAAATTTCCTTTGGGTTCTTTCCTCTTTCACATGAAAGCTTATACTTGTGGTCGATGCTAAAAACTACTGTGTAACAGGAGACATTTTATGTTCAAACGTGGGGGTTTATATTCTTGCAGAAAACTTCTGCGATGGCAAATACAAGTTGGGAATGGTTATATGTGATACGTAAGAATGAAGCACCCATTAACTATCTAGGAATTCAGGTTTTGATGAATCCGTCTAGATACTAGCTTCTCTTTGAAATTGGAAAAGCAAGCTATTTTTAGTATACTTCAGTATTTTTTACTTTTTTAATATTTTTAGTGTGCTTGCTTTAGTGGCAACAGAAGCCCAAGAACCTTCTCACACAGTTGCATTTGGTGTTTTGTTGTTTGGGTTTTTTTTAATAGAACTGTTCAAAATTGTCTCAGTTCTTACTTTTGTTGACTTTTTTGTTTGGGTTTGGTTGTTTTATTTTGTTTTAAAGTTTGCTTCTCTTGAACCTCTTTGTAGACGTTTGGGTTGTCAACAGCCCTGAAGACTGAGAGCTGAGTAGACTCCAACTAGCAGCCCTCCATCTGATCCCTATTCCAAAAGAAGTGGAACAGTAGTGTATTTTTTTAAGGAACCATTTGACTGTATATGATATTTTTGTGCTCGGAAAGCTGCGTGGAGGTCAGGCGGGGGGGTAAGTGGTCACGATGGGAATGGATGGTCTGAGGAGCTGCCAGCTTGGCCCCAGGAAGCCGCTGATGAAGAGGCACTCTGTCTCCTCTGGAGCGAGCTGTTACTTCTCTCCTACTATCACCTGCCTGCCAGTCTTGTCTGGCCTGTGAGTGTAGGGGGTATCACACATTGCTGTGGTTTTCTCATCCCTGTTGTTATAGGAAGCTAAAGGAAGAACAAATACGGTACCCAGGGGTAGGAATGCACTGGCATTCACTTACAAAGCGAGCATCTGATGGGATTGTCTGAGTGTTGTTTTTGTTTGTTTTTTTTTAATCCTGTGCTTGCATTTGTTAATTTATTTTCCATGAGAAGACTGGCATTGGTTTTTTATTTGAAAGGGGCTGTGCTCCATTTGTACTTGTCCACTTCTGCCTTTGTTGGGTTAAAAATGAAGAAATGTGCCAGTGTAGGGGAGTTACCAAGCGATGGAAGTGCAGTTCTGCATGGCCAGTTTGGTTTTAAACTTCCTAGGCTTGGTCTATTTATGCGTAGATCCATACCAGCATAATACTTAATACCCGCAGCCTGCTTGTTAACAAAAATAAAGCTAATAGCTTTAATACTTCATTAGCTTGAAGAATTGCTGCTGATTTACTGATTACAGCATAGTCTTTCCTCATGAGTGGTTTCATCTGTATTAGTGAATGTATGAGCAGTTCTGCATTTTTCTTTCGCTGTGGATTTAAACTTTATTCAGACATTTTGAACTTTCTTACTGACCTCCGCATTGAGAAAAATAGTAGAGTTTTTTAGTATGTTCCGAATCCCATGGAAACTTTTCTTAATGATCACTAAGGGAAATTAAAGCAGAATTCGTTCCAGTTAAATCTGTGAGCCTGAAGCTAACGCTAAGTACTTCAGTTTTAGTAAAATGTATTCATATGCTTCAAAAAAAAAAATTGTAGTCGTAGCCTTTCTTCTTAACCACCTGAATTTTTGTTGTTGTTTTCCACCCAGGATTTTTTTCTGTCTACCTAAAAAATTCAGAAGTGATAGGTAAGACTTGTGTCTTAGTTTTGTACTCAAACTGAGGTACTTAACCTGACCATTAAAAAGGTTTCCTAATTGTTCAGTTTGAAATACTGAAAGATAGCAAAAACCTGTACTAGGGGTAATGAATGAGGATCATGATTATTGGAGGTTATTTACTCTCTGCATTAATATGTTTGATCTTTAACTCCCAGTAGCTTTGTCAGTAAGTTCTTGATGTGTAAAATATTTAAATTACCCCATTTTTTTCCTATTAGAACATTGCAACTAGGTCAACAAAAAATTGAATCATAACAACTTGATATCAAAGTTAATTTTGGTAACACAAATTAGTTTGGGCTCTGTAGTAATACTGGCTTCTACTTCTTTTTCCGGAAGGTACTTGAGTGAATACATAAGTAGTGTCTGCTTCATAGGAAGTCTGATCGTCCATGCTTTGAAGTAGACTGGGTTTTATTTTCATTTTTCCCTTAGCTGTTCTTCATTAAGCTTATCTTATATATGATGTATTTTCATACCTTTTTATTATGGTTCGACCTAGGACACAATTTCTGAATACCTGTTATTTTGTCAAGTCATTCTTTTCCCCTCGTGACTGGTCTTAATCTGTTACAAGATTATTGATTATTTATAGTCAGCTCTGTGTGACTGCAGCAGTTTGGAACCCCCAACAGAGATTACAGACCCTTTGGGAAAAGGTCTGCTTTACTGTTTTTATGATACTTGACACAGGAACATCCCATCCTATGACTGAGAAGCCCATATTTCACCTTACAGTACAAATGAGAAATCATCAATAGCATGCATATGAGCCTACAGCTGGAGCGGTTTCCTTTTACCTGTTTTCTGGGATTTGTTTGTTCAGTTTGTACTAAATATGTGATAGGCAAACTCCTTCCCCTTGCATACCATGGACTTTTTTTTTGTACGTGTAGTTTTCTTTTTGGAGAACAACCTTCCAGAATATTTCCTTCTTACAGTGAAATCGCTTATCAGTTCTGTAACCAACCTTAAATTTGGCTCCCTGTGCACCAGACAATTTTTCTTACATCTGTTTCGTAACCTGGCTAAGCTTGAATTATGTAAACGTTTTTTAGTCTGGGAGGAAATGGAAGTCTTTTGGGCAGGGTTTCCGTCTGATGGTGCCTGCACTGCCACAGGGAGGCCAATGGCTGTCTATGAACGCTTTGCCAAAGCAGACTTGGAGGAAGCGTTCAGAAGTTGATCGATCTGGGTTCATCTTTCTGCTGCCTATCCTCCAGCCTTCCTCTTGCAGCTCATCTCAGTTCAGCAAAGATCGGTTGGCAAACAGTTTTGGTGAAGCCTGAGCTGAGCTGACTAAATAAATAATCCCAACATTGCCTTTCAGTAAGGGGTGTCTAAACCCCAGGTGTCTGATCTTGCTGATGGCGTGGTCACAGATGCGCAGTGTTGGGAGAAGGCCAGGCTGGGGCGTGCAGCTGAGGGAAGGGAGAGCATGGAGCCACCTTTTTTTGAGAGAAACGTTGGCCTAAGCCAATCTGAAACAACAGTTACAGCATTCACTATTTTTTTGAAAATGCAAGCTCCCCTGTGCATCAATGGCCCGTGAAACATTTGGCTGCCCGTTGTATTTTTTTTTGTTAGTTGTCTTGGGGTTTATACTATTGGGTTGACTTAGAAAATAGAAAACATAGCATGTGCAAATGACAGTTACCGTTGTATTGTTGTTGTAGAGCATTGAAGTGATAAATTTTTTATGTTACTCTTCCTCTTTCAGATTTTTTTTGGGGAAAAAAAAAAGCCAAACTTCAGGCTAGTTACAGTGTGAAATTCCTCTCCACATGCCCTTTTGCTCTGTTCTGTAAATCATAAACGTTTTGATATGCCACTTTATTCTCAGTTAGTGTGGGAAACAAGGTTCTAACATTTTTTTCTGTAGCTTACCCAGAACTTTTTTAGTACTTCATTTGTTTTCCTTTATTAACTAACAACGATCCCCAAGGTTAATTTGGCATATCGTAAAGGAGTAATAAATTTATTAAAATCTCATATACCTTTCCTTTTTTGTTAAATGCTCTAAAATGATAGGCAGCTGTAAAGCTTTATTTCAATTTTCAGTTATGTAACTGCCTTCATAGTTTACAAAGTGTCTCCTGTGTCAAGGTGTTTCAAGAGTAACTTTCAAATTGTAATAAAAATGGAAGATGTAATTTTAAGTTAAACTCTAATGCCATTTTTGTTATGTATGAGCAGTTGGCTGTGTACAGTTATTGATATCTGATCTGTTACAACAGAATCAATTTACAACAGGTTTTTGCATGTTATCAGAGGTAAAGCTCTTAAGAAAAATGTACTCTAAAATAACATGTGCTCTGCTGAGGCCAGCTAATACAGGTAAGAGCATTGCAGAGGTGGGAGGATGCCTTTCTGAGCCTCCCGAGTGCTTTGAGGTGCCACCTCTTTCCCTTTGTCCCCCTCCCCTCTCCCAGCAATGTGGCTTACAAGGTGTCTCTGAGGTTGCTCATCGCCCCAAAATCCTCTTTGTTGTCAACTGCATGTCCACAGGAGAACGTGTGAGCGGTGTCTTCACTGTATTTTGGCCTGTGTGCCACACCAGGAGACGTGGGCTAACTCACACTCAAGCATTCCTCTTTGAAGTTGGTTATCTGTAGATGATACCTTCTGAGGATACTGATGCCTAGAAGTACCTCTTCGTGCCCTCCCTTCCTCCCTCTGTTCTCTCAAGATTTCTGTTTTATCACATGACAACTGTAGCTGGGGATGAAATGGGGTAAAATACCACCTTTGGGGAAAACCTGCTGAAGAACTTGTTGACATTGCCTTTCGTTTGGCAAAACTGGTATTTTTGAAGTACTGCTTAAAACAAAGTGCTTGTTTTGCTGAATTGGGTTGTCAGCTCACTTAACCCTTTTATTTGACGTGGCAGGTTCAGATTTCTGAGCGAGAATGGCCATGCTGCAAGAAGTGCTTGAGCACCTCCCCAGCTCCAGCAGACCCCTCTGAGGGGGGTCCACCTTGATCCTCATTCACATATGAGGCAGCCTTGGTCTGAAGCCTTGGTTACACAATAAAGTCCAAGCAGTATATGTCAGAAAAAGAGTATTTAACCATGACAGTCTGTACAAAATTCTTATCTGAATAATTGAATCCTATTTAGGTGAAATTTTTCTTGTTAGCAATTTGAGTTCAGAAGCAAGCAAGGGGGCACTTGTTTTTCTGTTTGGTCAGTCCTGACTTGAGTGTGTTATGAATTTATTGAGTCCTCTGCTGGACTTAACAAGGAGTGTTTAGAGGCGGGATCAGCTTCCTGGGCAGTTAGAGCAGGGGCATTTGTGTGGCAGAACCACCAGCAGACATTGCTCTGGTGCACTCTTTTGTGTATATTCTCTATTTTTAGTTTCCAACACAGCTGGTGAGCTATCAGGAATGCTGCCTTACTGCTGATATTGGTGGAACTGCATGGAGTAACGTCAATTTTCATTTGCTGCTTTGAAAATTTTTGTTCCTGAGTGATTATTAACCTGTCCTTAAAAGTGTTTTCCTTCCTGGTGTTGTGTGTAACTCCATCCTGATGGAATTTGGGTTTTCCTGAGCACTGTCCATGAAACACTTGGGCAAGCTTACTGTTCTCTCTGTGTGGGAACTCGTAAGATGCATTTTAACTTATGTATTTATATACATGCTGTCAAATGTAGATAAAAATATATAACATACTGAGTTTGATGTCTTTAATATCATTCTTGTATTGTCTTACACACTTGAGACAGGTGCTTTGCCCTTAAATTTTTTTTCACTGATGGCTCAGCTAGACATTTTTGACTAGGGGCAAAAATCTGCAAAGGACTTAATTTTCAAAAATAGGCTTTTATAGACCTTTCAGATGCGTTACAGAATTTTCCATTCCAGTGGTTGGTCTTGATTTATTCAGTCTAACTTGGTCATCCTTGCTGTAGGCCTACAATATGATATATTTACTGTTTTTGTTGAGTGTAATGTCTTCCATACTGTTGCTTATCTTACTTTAAAATCCATTTACTCTCTCAATTTTTTTTTAAATCTGTTGATGTGATACAAGGTATTTAAATAAAAAAATCCTCATTCTGACACTGTGGATCAGACTTGGACTCTAGACAGTGTTTCTGACAATAAAGCCTGTGTAAATAGCAAATATTATTTTATCATATTGCCTTCAGTGTTTACATTAATCCTTAAGGACAGGATTCAGTTCTCAATGCAACATGATCTTGCATGTTAATCCTGACTTGGTTTCTGCCCACAATGGCTCATATGTATGAGGAAGAGAAAGTTAATTCCAACCTGTTTTATTTATCGCTTGGTAAAATATGACCATCTTCTACCAGCTCTCAGGAACTACTGCTGTATTCACTGAGTTTAATTCTTGCAATGAGAACTAGAGAGGAGCAATTTTGACATAAAGTAGGGTTTTTTGTAGATAACAACTACACTGACTTCTAGGTTAAGTGCTCTCATGGGAGGGTTAGTGACAATACAGAGCTTTTGCCCTTTAGTTAATCAGAGCAACTCAGCCCCATCATTACTAGCAGTAATTACTTTCACATTCTGTCCTTCAAGTGGTGCCTGAAGAGGTGGATCTTGGTGAACAGGATCCTGTACCCTTTCCCCTGTCAGGATGTTTAGTGTTAGAAGCCAGAATATGCATTTGCATTGGTTTTTTTAAAAACTTACTTCTAATGTCTGGAGTGGATCCAAAAATGTGTATACCTAGTAATGCAGATGATTTGTCTAATCTAATGTACTGTCTGCCTCATTAGCCAGCAGAAGATGGTGCAAAAAACCTATTATGTGAACAGGAGACTTCAGTGTGTGATATTGATAGCATGCCTCTCATTTTGTCTGTTCATAAAGTTCGCTCAGGTATCACCCTTGTTTGGGACAGATAACAGAAAAACAAGCTATTTGGTTAATCTTCTGTGATCATATAGAGTATGCAAAGGTGCCTGTGAACTACACAAGGCACCACTTTCTGGATGATACTGTAGTTTACAACAGCTTCAGAAACCCAAACAGTAGGTCACATGAAGGGTACAGAATAATGATGTTTTGAAGGCCAGTGTGACTGAAATGAAGTCACAGATTGTTGCAGCTTTGTTTCTGTTTGCTAGTGTATGGGAAGATGGGGAAGACTTAAGGGATGGATAGAATTGTAGAGTCATTCATGTTGGTACAGACCTCTGGAGTTCTCTAGTCCAATCTGCTGCTCGAAGCAAGGCTGATACTGAATTTTGACTAGCCGCTCAGAGCTTTGTCTGGTCTCGTCTTGAAAACCTCCAAGAACAAGAGAGTCTACAACCTCTCTTGGCAGCTTTTTCCCTATGCTTAATTATCCTTAGTGATTTTTTTTTTTCTTTTATCTAGTAAGAACCTCTCTTGTTTCAAACCATAGCCACTCTCTCTTGCTGCAGTGCACAGCTGTGAAGCAGCTCATCTGCTGTCTTGATGTCTCCATAGGTTTGAGCAGGCAGGTATTGGCTCCCCCGAAGTCATTCCTTCTCCAGGGTGAATAAGCCCTACTCCGTCTCTCTTCATAGGCCAAGTTCTCCAGCCCCTTCAGCCATGATGATGGCCTTCTGCTGAATTCATTCCAGTTCATTAATGATCTTTCTTGTACTGGGATGCCCAAAACCGGACACAGTGTTCTAGATGCAATCTAATGAATGCCAAGTAAAAGGGGTTAATCACTTCCCTCCGTCCACTGTATGTGCTTCTGTTTGTGCAGCCCAGGACACCATTGGCCATATTTGCTGTCAGGACACACTGCTGCCTTGTGCTCAGCTTGCTGTTGGCCCCGACTGAGCCCTTTTTGCAAAGCTGCTCCCCCGCTGGCCAGTCTCCAGCCTGTGTCGTTGTCAGGGCTTATTCCTCCCCAGGGGTAGGACTGGGCATTTGTCCCTGCTGAATTTTATGAGGTTCCTGTCGGCTCAGTCCTCCAGCCTGCCTGGGTCCCTCTGAATGGCAGCGCTGCCTGCAAGTATGTCAAGTACTCCCCCCAGTTTGGGGTTATCTGCAGACTTTGTGAGGGTATGTTCTGTCTTCTCCTCCATATTGCTGATAGAGACATTAAACAAAACAAGATAGAGCCCTGAAGTATTCTACTCATTACTTCCTTCCAGGTGGAGTACAACCATGAGCCGCTATCCATTCAGCTCGACAGTGCAGTCAGTTTTTCACCCAGCTAGTAGTCCATCTACCCAAACCATAACATTCCAACTTGGATGCAAAGATGTTGCAAGAGGGAGATGATGTTGAATTCCTTGTTAAAATTAAGGTAGACAGTATCTATTGCTTTCTTCTTAGTCACTGATCTTGCCATTGCATCCTAAAAGGCAAGTCAGGTTGATCAAGCATGGTTTATCTTTGTTAAATCTGTTTTGGATATTGCAAGTCATCATTATCTTCAGGTGCCCGGAAATGGTTTTCAGTAGGACCTGATCCATGATTTTCCCAGAAACTGAAATGAGGCAGACTGGCCTGTAATTCCCTAAGGCATCTTTCTTGCAACACCGTTGTACAAGTTGGTATTGTAGAAACAATCACTGCCTGAACTTGATTTCACAGTGATTTCTGTTCTTTGCCAGAAGAGAGAGAGCAGCAACTGAATTAAATTACTGCTGAAATAAGAAGAATCCAAATTTTTATAAAGAAACGTGCAGTATGGGGAGGGGAGGGGGCAGAATCACAAAACTGAAATCTTACTGAAGTAAACGTTTCCTTGTTTAAAATGTGGTATGTTCCTCACTGGAATCGTAGCATTTGAAACGGCTTTTGATGGCCAAACCTTAAAAGTGTCTGTAGCATTTCCATTCTTTCCACCTGTCTATAGGCTTATGGTCATTACTCCCTCTAGCCATCAGTGACTAATGGGGCCTTCTCTAGCCTTACTTCTAACGCCAGATGCTTTACCCCAATTACTAAGAATGGCCCATGAGAAACATCTCATCGTATAATGATGCAAAGCGCCGTGAGATTACTAGTCCCAGTTGTGCTGAATAGTTTCCAAGCATTCTATCTTTGTGCCATCTTTTTGTTTGATTGGTATCTTTAGCCAGTCACTAGGATGAATACATAGGGTATTAATGAATTAATTAATGTAATTACTTCTTACTGTATGCTGTTTCCATTTCAGAGCCCATTTTCCAAGTACGTCTTACATAATGAAGTGCATTAAGTGTCACTTCAGCCAGAAGGGAGGCACAAAGTTTTAAACTGCTTGGAGATCTGCACTCGCAGATCTTGCTGCAAAACATGTCTGCTGCGAGAAAGGGAGCAAAACCAGTAACAACTGATGTGCAGCTTGTCGTGCATCTTGGCAGCAGCAGAATGGGATGTTAATAGTTGGAGTGTTAAAATTCCTGCATTTGGTAGCATTTATGAAGCATAATCTGTTTTGAAATTCAGCCATATTATAGTTTGTAAAAACCTGAAGGCAGCTGGGGGAAAAATCAGCTTCACAAAGATACAGTTCCTTAAGATTTGGAATGTATCTGCTTTTGAGAAATATCATTAAGTTATGTTTGATATTTATACTTAAACATAAGGAAGAGCCTTAAAATAGGTCCTGCAGTATCAGTCATCTTTATCAAATTATGGTATGTAATTTTGTTAATAATTTCTGAAAAGGTTCTTAGAAATATTTTTATATTTTAAAAGCTGCTGGCTTTTGTTCTCTTGCAACGTTTTTGGAAAACCAACTTCATTAAAGTCTTACTGAGTACAGAGAAGAGTGAATGTTGCCTTGAATAAGCCTGGGAACGGTTAACGACTTTCCTATTTTAGATAAACTATTTAACATACAGATTGAAAACAGTTGAAACCTACCAAGGGGGATTTCTCTTTATTTGTTGTCTAACTAGTGCTGACTGGTGTTTATTCATGGGGAAACTCCATTATGGTCCAAGAAATGGCCCTGAGGAGGTCCAGCACTCACACCTGAAACTAAAAAGCTCCAGTAAATTTAGTACTCTGTCTGGGGAAGGGTATGTGTTGATCCTGTATCACAAAATGAGGAGATCACACCTCCTCATCTTTTCCTTACCAGTCTTCATTCCATGTTGTGCTTGCCAGATACACGCCCTGGCACACGTGTCTCCAGCTCTTCTCATGAATTTAGAGCGTGGGAGAGGCAGGCAGTTCCCCCGCCAGTGGCTGGGACCAGGAGTTGGAGGACCAGTTGATGGGAAACGTGACCAAATGGCATCCAGTGCAGCTCTGCTGGTTTCTGTCACCTGCCAGGAGAACCAGGGGCACTTGACAAGGATCTGTGAGTGACCTGTGCTGACTTTCCACAAGCAACTTCTCCCTCAGCAGGTCTTTTTGGTAGTTGGTGCTTGACTCATGCCGTGGTCTGCTATTGAATGTCCCACCTGGCAGTGATGTGAGCAGAACAGTAAAGGAGCTCATCAGTCATGAGAGAGATGCGTAACTGGGAGAGGACTGAAGTACATGAGTACAAGGAATAAAGGGAATCTCAAAAAAAAGACGACTACAAGGCAGGAGGCAATTAATATTTTGAGATGCACACAAAAATTTATATTAAAAAAGCCTAAAAATTATGAAAAGAATTTATTTCAGCAGAGCAGTTCTCCCACCTGAGGCTTTTTCTTTGTGTCCCTGATTTTTTTTGCATTAACAATATCTCAACACCGGACCGATGATTCTGGTATAAAGACTGTTTCAGCTGTGTACCAACGATCTTTTTCTGTCCTGAATGAAATAGGTCTGTTCTTGAGGTGATAGGTTGTCCTTTACCAAGAACACATACAGCACCCATATGTATGATGAGACCAGAGCAGTGTTCCTGTTTCTTGCTCTTGAGGGTTAGTGAGTCCCAGATAGTGTTGTTTCTTTGACCTCTGGTAAAGGGGGTTCTTGAAAAAGTTCCCTTTTAAGAAGAAAGCCTTTTTTTTTTTTTTTGCCAGTTTCTCAAGTATTTTTGGTGTCCATGCTGGTATAGTTCATGTTTCACCTGGTTTACTCAGCAGCTAATGACTTTGAGGCCCTGGGACATGCTCGATGATGGTTTTTATGAGCTAAGCACTGGGAAAAGAAGTGAATGTGGTCAACAAAAGGTCTTCATGCACAACAGATTTAACGCCTGGGTGATGGAGAATTCCTCTATAGAGCACTGTCACAAAGTGAGGGATGGGAGCAGGGGAATCTTACCTGGGTAAAAGAAGCATTCCCAAATACTTGGGAGTGGTTTCTGCTGTGCCTTCGGGCTAATAGGAGGTCCTCAGCATGTGAGGTGGGGTTCAGAAATTTTTCTATTTTCTTTCCCTTTTGTTTCCCATTCCTTGCACCCCTACACCCCACACATTGTATTTCACTCTTGACAGGGATGCATGCACTTCCGTGTGGAAGAAAAAGAATTCAGCTGTTTTGAAGGAGAAAACATATTTGTAAAGAAAACATTTCAGGTTTTATGGCTTTGTTTTCCACGACAACTTTTGGAGGCACGGAAGGTCAAGATATTCTTATGTCTTGTTCCTTGCACATCCTTTCCAGACTGAGGTGGTCAGTGCTTTGAGGAGCAGCATTTCTGTGTGTCTGTTACTGAAGCTTGCTGTAGTAAAAAGCTACAGAGGGACAGAATGCTTTTCAAACAGAATGGTGGCAGGCATCTAACTGTATCTTCCAGACAGTACTGTGTAAACAGCCTGAGTGCACTTAGTATTTTTGTGGAGTAAAAATTCTGTTGTCTTTGAAGGTACCACTGTCCTCTTTCCCTCCTGATTTTTCTGCTAACTCGATTGTGGCTCAGGACACTTAAAATAATTTTCA
This sequence comes from Balearica regulorum gibbericeps, assembly GCF_011004875.1. Lineage (NCBI taxonomy): Eukaryota > Metazoa > Chordata > Aves > Gruiformes > Gruidae > Balearica > Balearica regulorum. The sequence goes on along the minus strand of NC_046184.1, from coordinate 113,320,979 downwards.
CAGTCCCAGGATTCTGCTTGAGGAATCTTAACAAAAATCTTATTAAATCTTCACAAAATGGTTTCATTAAGCCTTTCACATTTCAAATCTATTCCGTAGAGTTTTCTAGTACTGGGGTTTGGGTTTTTTTCAAGATTTTTCCTTTCTGTAAATTTTACCAACTGTTCTCTGTAGATCAAGAAATTTCCAATAAATTCTTGGGTTATTCTGTCCTCCTGTTTAAAGAACCCAGTAGTTTCCTCCAGTATACCGTATGCAGAATCAAGAAGTCTTTCCTAACTTGCCTTGGCTTCCAGCACCTTCCAGCTTTTCATTCCCTGCTCTTTTTATAGCACTGCGGAAGATCTGTTTTAGCTAGACATATTGCTGTCAGTTTAGGATGGGACCTGGAATTCCAAAAAACCCCCGCAAAACCCTCACCGAATGACCCTGTGCAAGCACCCACAGGTGGCATCCCTCACTTGAGAATATTTTTTCCTTTGCAAGCAGCCAAGCTTCAGTCCCCAAGGCATTCAGCAGCCCTCCAGAGCAGTTCACCATGTCCCGTTACAGATTTATCAAACAGGACTACTGCAGTGATGGAGTGAAAAGTAAAAATGATGGGTCTGAAAGTTCTGCTGGGGCTGCAGAGAAAGGAGGCGAAGGAAGCAATAAGCAATTAAGCATGGTGTGGAAGGAGGGGAAAAGATTTTTGCTTGGGCAGCATCGCACAGCATCCTTACTCACTATTTCCAAGAAATTAGGTTTATGTAATTGGGAGTGAGGGGGCTGTGTCTGCAACAAATACTCTGTCATTTGTGGCAGAAGCTTTGCACATGTAACCAATGCACTGAAGAATTGGAAAGGAGACCAACTCGGTCCTGAAATTTCTCAGCTTCCTGAGCTGGACTTTGCAGCCAGTCTGTTTCTCAGTAAGTCACGTTTGAGAGGCAGCATTTTGGTTTGTGGTGCAGGGCAAGAAAGTTTGCTAGTCTGAGTGGTTGGTACCTAGAGAGAGCAAACTGAAGGGGAAGCCCTTCAGATAGCCTTTTTGGGGTGACCTTTGCTGCTGGTTGCACTGATAAACAAGTTCTTGGAGGGTATTTTTTGACTTAGTGGGCCTTTTAAGGAAGATGGGGCAGGAGGAGGAATCCCAACATGTGACATAACCCATGATGCTGGGGTGATGGGCATTAGCACAGTTTTGTTATATTGTATTAACGAGCAAGAGAGGGACAGAAAAGGTATCTTCCTGTAATCCCAGAAAGACTTTTCCTTGAAGATGGGGGAGACAAGTGGAAAAAAGGAGAGAGGTAAATGAACTCAATGCTTCAATGAACTGCTGAGGTGCTGCAGACTTTTAATGAATGTTTCTATGCTTTGTCTGTGAAGATGCCAGAGTGTGATGATGTGTATTTGAATCTTCTTGCATGTAAACAGATGTATCCATTATTGGCATAATGCATCAAATCTGAGTGATGCTTGCATTCTGTCTGGAAAGCAAGACATTTTTATCAGAAAATGCAGTCAGGCAAAAAAGTAGTAAAGCGAGCAGAAATTCCATTTACGTCTATGTCTCAAAGAGCTACAGAGGAAGAAGGCTTGAGAATAACCCTTTTTTATGTATAGTACCTTATGAAAATGAAGACATAATAAACACTATTAATTACTTACAGGTATATTTTTTGGTATATAGTTCATTATTTTCATCTGGAGAAATCTACTTTGATGGATTGTACTTAAAGGATTTTAGCCCTTCAACCGCAGCGTTTTGTGTGACGTATTTGGACTTACCAAAAATCACAGTAGAACACATGATATATCAAGACTGGAATTCCTTGTTAATGGTGCATATGTTGTTATTTAGATATCAGTGAGTTCATTAATATTGGGTTTTCTTTTACCTTGATCTTTGTCCTAAGAATGGCTGTATGTTGTGTGCCAATGCAGTGTTTGTGAAAAGTACCTTCATTGTCATGATTTCTCAAAATTATTGTAAAAGCATCAAGATACTAAGCTAGAATTACCAGTTTCTAATCTAATAGGAGGGCTTTGCTCATCCCAAATTGTTGCCTTTTGTAGTCTAGTAAACGCATAAATGTTGTGAATAGTCAAGGTGGTTTACTTGAGAGTTGTTGCTCTGCATAACAGAACAATAAACCACTTTTTAGTGGATGCACTCTCTTTACCTTTTCAAGTTTGGTTGAAAGCAGGAATACAGAAGCATTCAAGGACTTCTTTGAAGCAGAAAAAACCCTAAAATAGACACTTGCTCTGATGCCGTGAAAAGTCTGTTGGAGAACCACTGGCCTTGCTTTAGATGCTTAAAACATAGTTGATGGCTTTGTTAAAAAAAAAAAAAAAAAACAAAAAACCCAAAACTCCCCCCCCCAAAAAAAAACAACCCAACAATAAAAAACCCCAACCTACAGTTCCAGGAAGTAACTTTTTGGAACCTTATGAGGACAAAAGGGTCGATACGAGGCATGTTAATGGGGTCAAGTGTTGGGTTTGGCCGAGCCTCTGGAAGACAGAAGAGCGGCAGCTGTTCCCGCCTGACGCCCCAGACATGGCTGCGCAGGTCACGCTGTCGCTTCTGCTCCTGCCCTTCAAATTCGGGTCTGCATGGCTGTTCATCTGCTGTGCCCTGGGTCTCTCACTGAAATTCATGCCATAGGTTACAGGTGAAGTGGTGGAGTGGAGACAGTTTTCTTACAGAGGTGGTTTTGGGGCAGTTTTATGGGCAGGATTTAAATCTGTTACTCATGAGAGAAGTAACGATGGTCCAAGCTACTGGGACACAGACATCGTGTTTTATCAGCACCACCTTGCCTTTCTGTTGGCTGATGGATGGGTTTTAGGGAGAGGCTTCTAACTTTGCCGTTTGGGATGGGGTCAAGGGATGTGGTTTCGAGCTTTTAAGGCAAGCGGGGTTTTGGTGCAGCGCCGGGCTCTCCACCTCCCCCCTGCTGGCATCCCTGCGTGTGAGCTCCTTCGCTGCCTGCCCTTCGCTGGCGACTGCCCGGGGGTTCAGCATTGTTCGACGCTGCTCTCAGTGCTTGCAAGTTACTGGGGGAGGAGATACAGTAGGGTGGTATTTGATACTTGACTGGGTACTGGTATTAATATTGGTAGTCCTTCATAAGTGACAGTGTAGGTAGAAATTATCTTTTTTGTGGGCTTTTACGTACTTCCTAAGCACTGCTTCTTTTTAACTTCCATTTAAATTTGAAATTGGAGAAATCTACAAATCCCTTGTTTACTATAGGCCGTTAAAATCATTTAAACTAGACTGAAGATCTTTAACAATCTGGCTTAACATGTCTTGTGCCCGAGTTCAGAGGAAAACCACGCCGTGAGGCATCCATCCCCCAGGGGCTGGGCATGGCAGCAAAAACCTCCTTCAAACCAGGTTTTGACAGGCACAGCCTCTCCCTCTTCATCTGTAGATACCGAGTCTGAAATAGTGAAGTACACTATGACTAGTTCAGAATGTCACTAGATAATTGTGCTGACTGAATCACTTTACTGAAAAATGAAGTGCATTTTTAAAGTATCTAGGTGCTTTGCATCTCCTCTGCTTTTCTGGACCTCTGAAGAAAAGAAAAAGCATTTTTAGTAAAGTGTTGTTTCTTTGCACTTGAGGCCTGGGTGTTTGGCTTGCACTCTGATGCAGATTGCAGCTAGCCTTTAATTACCAACTTTATAATTAAGAGAAAGCATCATACATAAAGAGTTGTGTAAACATCACCTTTAATAAAAGCACCTGAATTTATATGGCTGCTTAAATAAATGTAATAACGTATGCGTAACATAATCTGTAATTAATAGATGTGCCTGGGTAGGCGGAAGAGCTAGCAGAGGTGTTGTGGGGAGCTGAGCTGTGCCGGGGACCAGGGCAGGGCAAAGCCCCCCGACAGCAGGACGGGCAGCGGCGCAGGGTTGATCTGCTCCTTGCTGCGCCGTGCCCAGCCTCTGATGGCTCGGGAGAATCTGTGGAAGCGACAGGGAAAAGACAGGTCTCTCTGAATGTTCTCAAATACATATGGTGCAAGCGCTTGAGCTTGTAAATTCATTTTAGCAAGACCTTTGCTCTTGTCAGTGACACAGAAATTGAAGCCTTGAGTCCTAGAGCTTCAGCATGCGTGATGCTTCCTCATGCAAAATTTAGCACGGGCTTTGTTTGAAAGTACTCCTCTGAACATAATTTGAACATGCTTATTTTTTGGTTGGGATCCTAACCATCTGCAACCATCTGCTAGCAGGTGTTTGGTTTTGTCATGGATTTTATTTTATTACCTTTATCATCTTATTTTTGCTCTCTTTCTGTGCAATGTTGGATGCATTCTCACATCCCATCTGGTTTATGCAGTGGATGGAAAATCTGCTGATCAGAACAGTGTCTCACACAGGGTACAGTATTTTGATTTTGGATTACTTTGCCCTGATATCACATCTGTCATTAAACAGATAGGGCAGTCTTCTTACAAGCGTGCCCACTTGCTGAGCCTTTGTCTTCCTAGAGAAGATTTAAAAGTGTGTGATCAGTTGCCTTCACTCTAATCCAAATTCCTTTATTAGAGATTGATTCTTAATGCTCTTAGTCTTCACTGTGTTGAAAAATGAAATTTCTGAACCAGAACTTCTGGCCTTGCAGCACATCATCTATTGTTGTTCCAAGAGTATTTTTCAGAGAACAGGATGTGCTTGACCAAAATAAAATTATTTAGTAGTGAAATCTGGCATCATAATCTCTGGCAAAACTGTCTTTGAAAAATGTAAACGGCTATTGTGAGGTGATACACCAGGATGGGGCAATCTGAAGAAGCGTGCTACAAACATAATGGAGAACAGGGCATCAGGAAAGGGATTACTGACATTAGGGAGGGGAAAAAAAAAAGATATTTGTAAAATGAAATTAAACTGTGACTTACTATGTTGACACAATGTGTGTTCCAGTGACAAGCAGTTAAAAGACGTAGGTTTGAGTTAGCAACAAGCAACTTAGTTTTCAAAAGGGCGAGCAGAGGATTGTCAGCCTTCAGCTAAATGAATCATAGGCAGAGTGGTGGGGTTTTTTTAACATGGTATGGTGATTTCTGCTCAGAATTCTCTTTTGGGGCTGTTTTCTCTAAATGAGTTGGAAACACACAAGCCAGAGGGGTCTGGTTGTGTCCAGCCCTTCCCTGCAAGTCTGGGAAGTAGCTGCTGGAAAACAAGTCGCTATTATACTTGTGTGTTGGATCACTTGAGGGAGTTTAGTGATTTATGAGCTCACCGAAAGACAAATTGTGACATCGTGATTTATTATTAGAGTACCTCAGCAGAGCACAGATGCACAGCTGTAATCAAAATGCAAGAGACGCTGAAGAAGGTAGAAGAGTACAGGAAAGTGATAAATGTAAGCCCAACAGAGGTGTTGCCGGTGGTGGTGGTAATACCAACCCTTTGTGGTGTGGATTTGGTACAAATTTTACAAGCTCTTCTGCCTGTGGTGTGGTTGTGGTTTAGCCGTGGCTTACTGGCAGCTGGGTAGGCAGCAGGGAGCGGGGGTGAGGCAGTGGTAAGGACAAGGGGCCGGGGAGGCTTTTTAGGCAGAGCTGGTACCTGGAGAAATGCTCATCCAACTCGAACCTCACAGGCAGGGTGTTGAGGACAGCCCAGTGCGAGGCAAGTCGGTATGTGGCTGTATAGGAAGAAAAAATTATATTGGAGTTGAATTACGTGTTGCAGTCCCAGCACCTGACAGTGGAAATTACAACCAGTGCTGGGCTGCTCCATCAGTCAAAAAAGTGCTAATGCACAGCAGTCTCAGTCATGGCCTGTACTGGCCAGAAGTATTAAATTTTTTCCTTGTTTTTAGAGCCCATGCATATTGGCCCCCTCTCTTAGGAGGCACAGGGTTGCTCTCCCTGCACATGTCTTTGTTTCCCCTGTGTAGTCTAAGGGTTATGTGTTCAAAACAGCAAAGAATTCCCAAAGTCTTATGATTCAGCAGCATTGAAAGTTGAACATATACTGGAGTGATACAACTATAAGCTTGTCCACAAGTCAAAAGTGTTTGAAGTGCTTTGTTCTGATGGATTTGTGATTCTGTGAGACTAGCCCAGGCAAAATAAACATTGCGGTTGTCAAGTGAACTCAGTTTAGTTCATGAAACTGCCACTGGAACATTGATTTATTTTAAACAAAACAAGAAAAATAGAACAAAGGTTTAAAGCTTTGCATTTAAACTTCAGTAATAATTATAATTAAATGAATAAAAAAAGCTTCCAGGGCGTGAGCTCTGTGTGTGTGTAAATAACAGGCAGAATAAAATTTTATTTGTAATAAAAAATTGAAGGCAATAGGAATCACATGCAAAGTTGCAAGTGATTGTTATTGGCCAGATTTTCACAACCCTAAATAATTTATTATAATTCTATATAATGAAGGAGTGTTACATTAAACAACCACCTTTCTCCCCAGCTCCTTCTTTCCTTCTGCAAAGCAGAGGGGAGCTTGTTCCAATGGATTGTTTATTTCTGTGAAATTCAGCAACTTGTGGCAAAATGGAGCCTCACTTGAGCGTTTGAGTTACCATGAGGATGCTGTCACCTTATTTTCAAGGAATCTGATTTTATAAAGGAGATGCGCATTTTGTGTATAAAATTCAAATCTAATACTGTACTTTCAATTATATCCAAATGTGTAGTTTGTTGATTTTTTTTTTAGTGTATTGACATATGAGTTGGTTGATATAATCAAGACACTAAAAAAATTATTATTTTTTTAAAAATGTGATTACATACTCATACATATTGTTAATGACACTGCAGCCTAGGCTGCATTGCCCAGAACTTTGGACGTACAGCTTTCCATCTTAGGTTTGGTGGCTGTAACTCAGTGGTGTGTCCATGTTCATTACTTTTGCTGAAATGATGTAGGCTTATTTTTTTGAGCAATGAGGCATACGATTAGTTGCCTTTGAACTTCACATACACGATGTTCTGATGATGTTACGGGCTGTGAAGGTGAATGAATAGCTTCATGCAGAGGTTATCAGGCGTGTTTGTACTTGCACTCGTGTGCATATGCATGTCAGAAGTCAGATAGGCGACACAAACTCGCACACGTTTGCGTGCATGGCTTAAGACATCGGATCTTGTTTACCAGAGGAAAATGCACTCCAGGATTTTTATTTTTTTAATAGAAATGTTTGCCATAAAGACTGCTCTGAATGTTTTGTATGCTTGAACAGCCAGAGAAGTGTAACTGCAGTTCTGTATGAAGTCGTATGTCCTAGGAAAGCAAAGTTGACATATTCTGTGAGTCTTCAGCAAACCACCCAGGTGCTTGCTTAGCGCTCGGGTACTTGGCTAAATTGAAGCATTAGCCATTACCAGTTGCTTCTGTACTGAGTGACTTTGGGTACTGGCAGGATGGTCCCCTGCAAAGACAAGTACAGCTAAAAACAAGGTGCAAATTTATTTGAATTTCAGTGCAAGATTTGGGTGTGATACCACTGGGAGCAGAGACTTTGTTAACACAAGCTGCAGATTTTGTGTTTTGGCTTACCAGAAAGTGTTTTAACTCATTAATTTTGCAAGTTTATTTTGGACACCTAGAAGGTGTTTCTGTTAATAATTTGCAGGCATTAGAGTGTGTCACTGAAGGATAAAGATAAAATCTTTTTTTTTCTACTAAACTAACTGACTGGCTTTTAAAGGCTTCAGATCAAAAGCACTGAAATATAGCAAGGAAATTAATGTGAAATACACATCTTGGTAAATAGCAAAGGTATATACATCTATCTATTTGCCAAACTCTGCTTTTCCCCCAATGCATTTGGTCTTGATTATTTTTAAAACTGACTTTTTAATTGTAAGCCTCAACGGCCACTTCATCAGCTCTCTGAGACGACCCTCTACTGAACAGTAAACTCATAGTCATCTCATTTTGATTAATTAACCTGTTACTACATCTGTGCAGCCATCGGGCCACCTCGGTTCATTCATTTAATACACAGAGGCTGTAGTTTTTTGGAGGTTACAGACAAATGTGCTTCAGGGAGCTTATGATTTATGCCCTCTGAGTCATGTGCTTTCACAATCCAGTGTCTGTTCAGTATATTGACTTCTCAAAAGTACTCTGTAATTTTTCCTTTAAAAAAAAAAATCTTTGAGGGGTTTTGAGGTTATTTAATTGCAATGCCAGAATTGTACGGAATTACAGTGATTTTCGTCTAATAAATCATGTTACTTATCATCCAAGTTTCTTCTTGTTGGTCAGTACTGAAGCTGTGAGCATTGTTTATTCCATTAGTGTCTAAATTTCTGTCTTACTGCTGAAGGCAGCACAATCTCTTTGGTCAGTTATGTCCTTGGTAACGAGCCTTTTTCCCCCACTTCAATCTGACCAGATACTCAGGTGATCCATGAATCATCTTGTTCCCTGGCTGATGAGCTCCACTTGCTCATCAACCTTCTGAGCTAACCTCAATTCGTCCGGCTGATGAAATGAGGTTGCACTAAAGAGGCTGCATCAATAGAAATAACTAAGTGGACTGTGTTGCTCTGAGTGCTGTAATTCAGTAGAAACACTCTGGAATTGTTTGAAACAATGTGTTGGTGTCAGACTTGTTTTGTGTGGGAAAACTTAAGTATTTCAAAACACTTCAAACCCTCTCCCTACCACCTCTCAGATGCAAAATGTAATTGTCCCTCCCCATCCCTGCACTCCCCTTCCAGGAGCTGGATCCACCAACTCCTGACTTAATGTTGCACCAAACACGTCTTCGATGCATCCTGCAAGTTTCACACTGGGTGTATGGAAGTTAACGTATTATGCTACAGTTTTCATAATCTAATACATCTGAGATCAAAGGAGCTACTTTAAAATGGAAAATTCGAGGAAGGTGTTAATGGAAGCACCATTTAGAAACTGTTCCATTCTCTGCAAACAGACCCTGCCGCTCATTCACAAAAGCTGCCCTACGTCTAGCTAAAGGTTTAAAAGGATGAGGTACTGAAAGCAAAATTAACATTTTTTTATTTATTTTTTTTTCCTTACAGTGGGCGAGTTTGTGAGCGATGCCCTTCTGGTACCAGACAAATGCAAGTTCCTTCACCAGGAAAGGATGGATGTGTGTGAAACTCACCTGCACTGGCATACTGTTGCTAAAGAGGTATATTCATCTGTCTTAAAATTTCCTGCCTTTCTTCTTTAGAGCTGTATCACTCTTCCGAGGAAGAGTTTAAATATGACAATGACATGGAAAACAAAAAGCAGTACTTATGAATGTTTGAGTGAGTGGCTTTTTGATCTGCTTTATAAGGTAAGAAGGAGTCACTCTGCTGAGCACATCAGAGTCCACTGTTAGCTACTTAGCGTTGGCCTTTGAACATTGACCCTGTTTCACAGCACTTGTTTTTTTGCCCACGTCCACTCACACTCCCACCACGTTCTCTGGGCCCCCTGTGTTAGTGGTGCTCTTGAACCAATGACTGATCCACAGTGCCTAGGATTTGCCTTTATCGTTGTCCTCAACATGGATATTGGTATGCCAGGTGCTTCACAGAGATCAAACAGGCCTCAAAGAGCGCAGTATGTGAAATTCAGCATAAAAGGGTAGGAGAGCTGATAAGACATAGGATAGCCAAAGACATTTTGCAGTCAATCACAGTTTTTACGATTTCCCAGTGCTTTACTGAAAACAGAAATAAACCTAATGTTATAACTGCTAATGCATTTTGGGGATTTTTGTCCTTATGTGGAGACATTGTAGGAATAAAAACTGAGATGAGCTTCAAGACGACTTCTGGCTGCTATTTTGTTTGGAACTTCGTAGTTTGTATGTTATCCTGCCTTCTGGAGATGAAAATTGAAATGTGCTTAGCAGCTTTTCAAATTTTCAGTTCTTGATTGAATCATACTGTTGTGCCTCAGATGAAGTGTTTAAAACACCAGCCTTCATGCAGGCAAATTCCAGTCGCATTTTAAGTACTTCCAAACATGGAATGGCATAGTTGAGAAGAACATTCACCATTGAACTATTTTCCTTTTTTTTACCTGTCCTACATCACTGTATCTTTCTGTCCTTTGTCACTGTATCTTTAAGGTGTAATTATGTGCAACTGACTGTTTTCCAAACAAGGTTAGAAGGTTTTATACTAGCAGAAGTGTCAGACCAGATACAGTGTTTCCAGTATATCAGATACTTTAAATGTTAATCTGTCTTGCAATCAGCTCTTTAATAGCATTAATACATCAGGATTGATACATCAAATTATCGTTCTGCCTTTGAGTTTTCTGTTTATGAGGCAGAGCCTGTGAGGATTTTAGGCAAGAAGATAGGGAGTTGTCAGGTATGTGGCAGGAGGGAAGTCCTTCCATACTGGCAAAGACTAAAGGGCAGGGAAAGGGAGAGCTTGTTGCTTACAGTGGTTGTGCGGACACAGGCAGGGAGCTACCTACAGTGCAGGTAGTGAATGCACACATGACCACTCTAAGTTGTATTTCAAAATTCAGAGACCATGCAGTTCACTAGCTTCAACCTCTTAAGGCAGTACACGGCCCCTCAACGTTTTCTCAAGGTCTGTGACATTTTTTCCAGCTTCCTTCATGACGATATTGTTGCTGTTTCCCTCCAATTTCCTGTAGTCCTGTAGTGAGAAGAGTATGAATCTGCACGACTATGGCATGCTGCTGCCCTGTGGAATCGACAAGTTTCGTGGTGTGGAGTTTGTTTGCTGCCCATTAGCAGAGGAAAGCGACAATCTTGATTCAGCTGATGCCGAAGATGATGATTCAGATGTCTGGTGGGGAGGCGCAGATGCAGACTATGCAGATGGAAGGTAAGAGTGACTTTCTGCCCTTCAGCTTGTTATTATCATCTTATTAAAGGTGCCAAAAATCTGTCTAAAAGACCTCAGTGTGGAAGAGTCACTGCTCCTTATAAATGAACTTGCAGCTACAATGGTTGAAAGCATCAGGGTTCTAATCATTTATTTTTAACTTTCTACAGAAAAGCTTATTGTTAATATAGTTTTTGAGCTTTTGATGCCTTCATCTGTTCTTCAATGAGAAGTATTGCTGTATTTATAACAAAAATGCTTAAATGCATACTTTTTGACAACTAAATGATAAATAGTGTACTCCTAAGATGCTTCATGTGCAGTCTGGGGTACTGCAGCAGATACTCAGCCAACATAATCTTTGGAGGTTTTGAAATGTCTTCATTCATAATTAGCGTTAGCTGTGTGCCATTATTACCATAAGAATATTTTTCTCCTGACAACTACTTTCTAAATGTGATCTAAAAGCAAATCTGTTTTAATATCTGGCCTTTGACAGATTCATTAATACACTACTGTTAAGCTGGAGTATGGAGGTTTCCTTTGAAACACAGCAGTGGATGGGAAAACGCCATGCTTGTCTTTACCCGTTAACGTCCCCTGTGCACGTAGGCTAATTTTGAGCCAAATATGGGTTATGACTCTGGAGAAACTGAGCAGTCCAGTGCTGTCAAAGCCTTTTGATATCACTCTCTTGAGCATTAGACAGCAGTTGTGAGAGCAGAGTACAATGCTACGTCCTTGCAACTGAATTCAAACAACTCTCTAAGATGGTTTTCTTCATAAAACTAAGATCTACCTTCAAATTCTGTTTGTGCTCCCTAGACTTCCATCACTTTGTACTGTGCTAATGCAGTGTTTCTGCTTCTTAGGTGATGATACTGCATCTTCTACAAGTAATATACAAAATCTAAAACTTGAAGCAGATTACAAGTGGTTTTAAGGACAATTCTGAAAATAAATCGGGACAGAATGAAGTCAATAATGTGTAAAGTTAATAGTTCTAAATTATGTTAAATTTGGGCTTAATAATACAGATGGGAGCAATGGATGGATTCAGGAACAGTGTAGAGATGAAGGGCTGAGATTGAATTGCTGTAATTTGGTGCAAAGAGATGGCACTAAGGAATGAAAAATTAGAAACCATGTCATGGTGAGCGTCTAAATCATTCCTGACAAAGCATTAGTACATGTGGCAGGGAAGAGTTCTTTGTGAATAATGGAATAAGTTTAATTAAAATAATATTTCTCCATTGTAATTTCTAATTTTGTCTCATAAATGGGAGTGAATGGTCAGGGCTGTTTGGTGCAAGAAACCTGCATCAAGCAACATTGCATCTTCCAGCTTGACACTGTAAAGCTTTTTTCTGACTTGTACTTTCAACAGTTATCAAAGTGTCACAATTTACAACCCTTTCAGTGGGACTTGTAAACTACCTTTTGGACTGTTGCTGTGTTGTTTCTGTATATTTCATTTAGATTTTGATTCGAATATGTTATCTTAGAATAAGAAATGAGTGCAGACCTTGTTCTAATTGAGACAAATTTGGTTTTTTTCCATCACACACACATATATATACACACACACACACGATAGATATATAGATCTATGCTATATACCTATTACCTGTCTTATCTGTATATCTTATATTTATTATATATCCGTATATATAAAACACATTAAAAAATTTTCTTTCATATATCCGATCAAAGATTCCTAAAATATTTTAAATAAAAGAGCTCACAGGGGTGTATATAGAGTAGTTTTGTTTGTAAGACAAAATAAATGTCCCATTTATTTCTGTCTTTTTCATGTTTGTCGCTGAACATTTAATTTACTATTCTAGTCTGTTTTGTTCCTGATAAAGCAGTTTAATATCTGAAGAGAGGAGTTCAAGAATAACTTCATAAATTTTGCATCCTCTAGGAATAGGAGCTGTAATTGCATTTGAGTCCATTTCTGAAGTTCCAAGCAAATACTGATACTTTTTTTTCCTCCCCTCCCATAGAAGTGCATACAAAAGGAAAATGAAAGGATCCTTTTTTGGGGCACTTGTACTTCAACTGCAGATGAAGAGCCAAGCAATTTGTAGTTCTTTTACACTGACTCACCCATATTTCTTGCTGCCTCTTCAGCTTCCCAACTGCATTTAAACCCTGTGTACTGGAGTCAGAAATACTCTTGAAATTTAGTCTCATATATATAAAAAAGAAATTACTCATTTCTTATGCAGCAGTAGGTGGTATTCATACATATATGAGCATATGTTTGTGTGTATATAAATATATGTATGCCTCAGTCCTAAGCTGATTGTGAGGGAGGAAGGAGGAGAAAGGAAGTAAAAAGTAGGGGGACACTTTCCTAATGCTAAATTCCCAGTATTTTCTGCTATTCAAGCACGTCTGTTTGAAGTGCTTACTTTAGTCTGTGTTTTTTCACCTTACCTGGGTGATCTCATGCTGACAATGTTTGCTTTGTTTCAAAGCCTTGCAAAGACTTTAAAATCCCCTAGTGTGTAAGTACGTGCTGGCGTGGCACTGGAGGAAGGGGCGAGAAGGGGCTGGCAGCCCCTGCAACATTTTTCTCGCTCAGGAATCGTGATGCTTTTGCTGGGGTCAGACCAACTGAGCACAAGTTGTTGGTGTCTTCCAGCTGACGGCTTTTAGTGCGTGCAGGGTGCACGCCAAATCATGACGCACGTGCTGTGTGGTTCAAGGGAGGGCACTCAGTCATTCTGGGGAATTCTCGTGGTTGCTTTGCTGGTTGTTTTTGTGGCCGCTGCTACAAGTTCTTTGTTCATGCAAAGATATGAAAACTAGAAGATAGGAACCGGTCCTTTAGGAGAAGGATTTTGTGCTGTTACTCTGCCGTGGGTTTGTGGCAGGAATTCCAACCCTTTCCTCTTGCAGCAGATACTGCGCTGACTGGTTGTTACCTATTTCTACCCAGAAGTCACAATTGCTGGCTAAAATTAGTTGCCGATACCACATGTGTACATCGGTAATTGCTCTTTTTCCTATATTTTTGTTTCTTTAAGATCTGGGTTTGGTTCTGTTGTACAAATAAGGCCTTTTTGCTTTTGCCGTCCATATCTCAATGTCTTTGGTATTAAGAGCCGCCAAGTGTTCCAGGTAGAACATAACCCACTCCTCACACCTAAGCGGAAACCAGTCTGTTGCAAATGACACCAGCTGCAGGATTTCATACTCCTTGTTTCTCCTGTCTGCCTGTGGAGCCTCCTGCTCGATAGCTGCTGGTTTGTGTCTCACCCTGCCCATGCCTGGTACCTCTCCTGGGGAGCGAAGCCTCCAGGCTGGCAGCTTCACGCTCCCCTCTCTGTGAAACGACACTGGAAAATGTTTGGCACAAACGCGGTCAGTGGGTGGTGGCACGGTGACTGCCACGAGCCTTCGGAAGGACGGTGGCTGCTTAAAGATGCCCAAGTCAAAGTGAAGGTGACACGTAGAGGTAGAGGTACCAACCTGAAAAGCAAGCGATTGTATCCTCGTTTCTCAAAACTCCTGTCGTGACAAAGCAGAATCCAAGTGTAAGTGATGTATTTCGAAGTAACTGTATATCTCAGACTATTCAGGTATAAATTTTAAAATATTTGCATTTATGATTCTGACTATTTAGAGGAAACCACATCGCAGCCGTTCATTTTGTAACCAACCTTTTCCAGGCTGTCTTGTGTTTTCACTCCCAGCAGTTGTCTCTGGAGCACTGCGTTTTCTTTTCTGTTGCGTTGTGGGTGTTTTCTTCTGCACAGGAGGAAGGAAAGCTCAGCAGCACGTTGTTGGAGGGCACAGGGAGGCAGCTTGGGCTGCAGTGCCGTCACAGACGGATGTTCTTCCTACCCAGCATCTGACCACCACCTGGGTCTGGGCGTAAAAGGATATGGCTTGTTGGCAGTACTTAGGAAAAAAAGATGGTGCATTTTGGTGACAGATGTGATGTTCATGAGGCCAAGAGGCAGGATCCACCCATGCTTTTGAAATTGCATCATGTCATGCTTGTCCTGAAATAGCGTATAACTCTGACTAAGAGGTCACGAGCATTTTTCAGCAGTGGTGTTCCTTGCTGTTATCCACACCTTTAATTAAAATTTACCTTGAAGACTGCCTGAGGGACAGCCAGATGCAGGTGCTGGCTTTCAATATAGCTGCAGAGCTCTCCCTGCATAGCTACAACTCAGTCAAGTGACCTGCAAGCTCTGGCTGCCCTTGAGACTCGGCGCAGCCTCATGGCCCTCCTGCCTGCACCTGGGCACTTGCTGGAAGCTTTGGTGTCCTTGATGTCCAAGGTTCAACATCTTTAGGAGTGATGGCCAAGCTGGAAACTTCTGGGTTTTCTCTGTCTACATCTGTCTCGTACATGCCTCTCCTCATCTTCCTGTCACTGTGCGCGAGACCTCCCTGGCTTTCCTTCCCACCGGAGAAACAAGCTGCTCTCATTTTCCTTCTTTCACAGCAGGGAAACTGAGGCACGATAAGCCTCACTGTTACATAGAAAGCTTTTCTTTAAGTCCAATGGCTCAGGAGCAGAAGATAGTGCCTTAACTTCAGCCAAGTCTCATTTTTCCAGACAATCTGAATATCTTTTCAAGGTCCAAAATTAGGAGATTTAATTTCTCGTTGTGTTTTTCTGCAGCAGGTTAGGCCAAATTAATTTTGTCTGTTTGGTGTATAAAACATATGTTCAGGCTGATGTAATGATTGGGTAGTGGTGTAAATGTCACATTGTAGGGAGTAGTGTATTTTATAAGGGTTTGGTTTACAGTTTCTCATAAACTTCTGCCAAGCGAAGTTTTATGGTTTGTTCATACGTGCCATTAGAATAGTTAATATGGTGGGGTTTTTTACTACAATAAATAATCCAAAAAGAGTGCAGTCTACTTTTTGCTGATAATTAGGCATCTGTGAAGTAAAACTAAAATAAATTTGTGCGATATAGCATGGTAATCATGTTGTTCTCTGGTTTTGCAACCCTGTACCAGACTGAGCTTAAGGATGAGTGCTCATCTCTCAGATGCTGCAAAAAAAAGTAGTTTCCTTTCTGACTTCATAAAGAGGGTTTTTTGGTGTCAGTGGTATCTGGAAAAACTGACTTTTTTCATAATTGCCTCCTCCAACTCTAATCCGAGGAATCCTGAAAGGCTTTTAAAACTTGTCAGTTTTTTCTAATGGTGAAAGCAGCGTTGTACATGTGCCCCTTATGCTGAATTGTTTCTAGGTGAGACCCTATGCTTTTAATTATCAGTCTTGTTCCAGCATTTGGGGAAGAGGAGTCACAGGAGCCCAACAGAATTGCTTTGCTGAGTAATTTGTTAGAGATCATCGCTTGTGTGTTGGTTTTGCGTGGCGAGGTTTTGGTAGCGGGGGGGCTACAGGAGTGGCTTCTGTGAGAAGCTGCCAGAAGCTTCCCCTGTGTCTGACAGAGCCAATGCCAGCCGGCTCCAAGACGGACCCGCCGCTGGCCAAGGCCAAGCCGATCAGTGTCTCTGTGATAACATATTTAAGAAGGAAAAAAACAAACTAGAGAGAACTTTTGCAGCCGGAGAGAGGAGTGAGAAGATGTAAGAACATCTGCAGACACCAAGGTCAGTGCAGAAGGAGGGGGAGGAGGTGCTCCAGGCGCCGGAGCAAGATCCCCCTGCAGCCCGTGGTGAAGACCATGGTGAAGCAGGCTGTTCCCCTGCAGCCCATGGAGGGAGGATGAGGGGGTGTAGAGATTCCACCTGCAGCCCGTGGAGGACCCCACGCCGGAGCAGGTGGAGGCACCTGAAGGAGGCTGTGATCCCATGGGAAGCCCGCGCTGGAGCAAGCTCCTGGCAGGACCTGTGGACCCATGGAGAGAGGAGCCCACGCCAGAGCAGGTTTGCTGGCAGGACTTGTGACCCCATGGGGGACCCACGCTGGAGCAGTTTGCTCCTGAAGGTCTGCACCCCGTGGAGGAGACTCACGTTGGAGAAGGTCGTGAAGGACTGTCTCCCGTGAGAGGGACCCCACGCTGGAGCAGGGGAACGATGAGAGGAGTCCTCCCCCTGAGGATGAAGAAGTGGCAGAAACAATGTGTGATGAACTGACCGTAACCCCCATTCCCCGTCCCCCTGTGCCACTGGGGGGGGCGGAGGTTGAAGCCGGGAGTGAAGTTGAGCCCGGGCAGATGGGAGGGGTGGGAGGAGGTGTTTTTAAGATTTGATTTTATTTCCTTATTCCTCTACTCTGTTTTGCTTAGCAATAAATAAGATGAATTCCCTCTCTAAGTTCGGTCTGTTTTGCTTGTGATGATAATTAGAGAATGATCTCTCCCTGTCCTTATCTTAACCTGTAAGTTTTTTCCATTGTACCTTTTCTCCCCTGTCTAATGAAGGAGGGGAGTGAGAGAGTGGCTCTGGTGGGCACCTGGCCCTCAGCCAGCGTCAACCCACCACAGGTTGACATGGAGGAAGCATACATTTCATTTATTTTGCTTTCTAGCTCTTTTTATGTTTTCATCTATGACTTAAGTGGTACAAAGATGTCAACACACATTCTACCTAGTGTCTTACCTTCAGAAATGTCTGTGAGTTAACCTCAATGTCAAATTAGTGTCCTGGTTTCAGCTGGGATAAAGTTAGTTTTCTTCCTAGTAGGGGGAGTATGGTGCGGTGTTTTGGATTTATGATGAGAATAATGTTGATAACACACTGATGTTTTGGTTGTTGCTAGGCAAGGTTTACACCAAGTCAAGGACTTTTCAGGTTCTTACACCACCCTAGCAGCAAGTAGGCTGCGGGTGCACAAGAAGCTGGGAGGGGACAAGGCCAGACAAGGACTGGCCAAAGGGATATTCCATGCCATATGACATCATGCTGAGTGTGTAACTGGGGGAAAGCTGGCTGGGAACTGGCTAGGCATCGATGATCTGTGGGTGGTGAGCAATTGTGCTGTGCATGACTTGTTTTGTATATTCTGTTATTATTATTATTATTACCTTTTCTGTCCTATTAACTGTCTTTATCTCAACCCATGAGTTTTACCTTTTTCTTTTCCGATTATCTCACCCATCCTATGGGGTGGGGAGGGAGGGGAAGGTGAGCAAACACTGTGTGTTTGTTTTAGCTGCCTGCCGGGTTAAACCACAACGATTGGTTACAATTGAAATTCCCCAGAGTGCCGTCATTAAATCAGGCTGTTACGAGGTGTGTTTAAATTGTCCATGGTCATTTAGTGCCCTGACCTAATATAACAACGCGCTGAGTCCTCATGGTGCGTCCCCTACTGCTTTGACACAAAATTAGGCAGAGAGGCAATTGGGATGTCTGCCTGTGGCACATGCTTATGAAAAATGCCGAAGTCTAAACAGTGATGCATAAACAAGTATTTTTAGTAGTATGCAAGAGTCAATATAAGAATTTTAAAACTCAAATTTAATGGCATTTAGTCATTTCTATACTTGGGAAATTCTCTTTCCTATTGCAAGTGTTGCTTTGACTAGCTACTGCTTAATTCCCTTCGTCTGGGTCTCTATGTGCCAGAGCCGTGGGAGATGTAATACAGACAAGAGTCGGGAAGCTGTCAGTGTTTCAATTGCGAATGCAAGTGAAAGCAGGTCAGTGCTACAACCCGTGTGGCTGTTCTTTAGTGTTCTCTGTGTTCACGGTGTTCATCAACAACAACAATCCAAAACATGAAATCCTCTTGCCCCGTTTCTCCCCATTACATCTCCCTGTGTCCCTCTCACTCTTCTTTTTTCCCCACTCATCTCTTCATCTGCCCCCAGAAAATATATTTGGAAATACAGCATGAAGGTTACAGCCTTTTGGGGATTGCTTGACCCAAGCATATTTCTGGCCATTGCCTCTTAACTGATGAGGAAGATTAAGAAAAAGTAACCAAAATGCTCTAATCTTCCTTATCTTGACAGTTGGACTTGATGATCTTAGAGATCTTTTCCAACTTTAAAGATTCTGTTGCTCTGAATGGTACTTTAGTCTCTTTGGCATTCGAACTACAGCTGGAAGAAACAAACACAGCTTGAACACGGAGAATAAAAATTGGCCAGACTAGGAGTATTGAGGTGATGGTGTTGATATGCATTACCTCCTCTAGTTTCAAAGAGAGGTTTCTGCCTTGCATCCCCAGAGAGCCTTAATTTCAACGGTGTGTCGCTGTCAGCAGCTGGATGTCCTTCGGTTAAGTACTCCTGGGGGGGAGGTGGCTTCTGACATGGGGGTGCCCTGCGGACACGAGGGTTCCAGGGTCCCCGGGCAGGGGGACGTGCTGCGTGCCGGAGGAAGAGTCAGGCCCTGAATGGTGTCTGGATACGGAGCATTGTTGTCGAAGAAATCGGGGGGGGGGGGGGGGGGGCAGAGCTTTCCAAGAGTCTTGCTACTTCCTGAATCCTTCAGTTTCTACCTGTTCCTTCATGCTTGTGTCTAGTATGTAGTGACATTGTGCTTCTTGACCATTCTTCCCTCCTCCTCGTCCTTCTCTCCCATTGTTCTTAATGTTGTCTTGCAACATTGAGTCAAAAATCTGAGGCTTAATTCAAAGTCCAGCTCTGAGTCCAAAAGATTTGTCTGAGCTGTCTAGAAATGGGATATCTGGAGTCCTTTTGAAGTTTTAACTATTCTAGAGCTAAAAAAGTGTTAGTGATCAATAAAAACGAAGGTGTTGAGGCTAAATTCTTCATTGGAAACAGGCTCGCTAGAGGAAAAAGAAAATTAACATTTTGTCTCTGTTGAGTATTCATCATGTTTTCAAGCCATCTTGTCACTCACGTTAAAGCAAACAACAACTTCTCCTTGATGGAAGCTTTTTCATTAAATTGGAAAGTCAATTTCTAAAATTTCAGTGAGAAATGCTCCAGTGGGAATCTCCTAAATGATTCTTTCAAAAATCCAAAACATTAAAAAAAAAATCCACCCCCTACTCCCCAAGCACTTGAGCTAGTAAAGCTGAAGCAGACGTGAAGCTGGACGAAGGGTCTGTACCACAGGTTCTGACTTCAAAGCAGGAAATGGCTTGCATTTGGATGGATAAAGAGATGTCCCTTTTTCCACACTGTGCAGACTGAGCCTTTGGCTGTTCATACCTCTGAAATTTAAGGCAAAAAGAACCTTGTGCCAGCAGTGGTTACGGCTGCTGCGGTGGTTCGGGGTCTGCTTGGTGGGGAGCTCAGTCGTCCGTGACATGGGAGCAGGGAGCAGTGCGGCCAGAGTGTTCTCATCAGCTGTCCTAATACAAATTGTTCCTAATTGGGAGTCAGTGCCCTAAAGTGAACACTAGGAATTACAAACCTGCGTAGTTTTTCTTGCTTTTTTTCCCCTCCTCTGAAGTTTGCCATCAGTATAGGTTAACACCAATTACTGAAATAGGTGAATTTTGTCCATCACTGAATTGGTATTTTAGAGAAACTGAATTCATTTGGGGAGATAAGTGTGGAAGGTGTTTTGCAATATAGTATTTCTGCTATTTGGTCAGAAGTTCATATCTTCTTGATTTTTGTTGTAGAATAGTTAGAAACTGAAATAGAAAAAGTGCTTTATACCTGTTCTAAAATGTTATTAACAATACAGCTTATCTAAGAATAAGATTCTGTGTTTTTATAAGTATTTTAATGATAAACCCTAATTGCTTTTCTTTATAAATTTAACTAAGGCATCACCAAATTTTAGGCATAATGTTACTGCTTATGTTGAATAACTCTAGAAGTATTTTGTTTGCATATTTCATATGCTATTAGCATATTCTGGGTCTCACGTTCTCACATTAATTGGGTTTGTCTGTTACTTAATATTCAGGTGGTTCATGATATATTTTTTAGGAACTTTTTTTTTTCCTTTTTAACGTGGAGGTTGTTAAAATACAATTCAGAAAGCATAGAAACACCAAAGCATTAATGATTCTAGAAAGACTGGTAAGTGTTGGATTTCTTCTTAGGGCAAGTAAAGTTAGAATGGAATTGATGAAACAGCGCATTGCTTTGAGAGGTAATTACAGCGATGCTGAGCTGGCAAATCCAATCACCATTTGAGTATAAAGTATTAACTGAAGTGATGGATGAGGCTATGGGCGGAGAGAATTAATCTAATTGAAGAAGCGAAGAGTAGAAGATAGCCAGACTTTCATGACCCCTGATGAAAGCAGTTTGCTAGCTGTGCAGGCTACCTGGATGACTTAAGTGAATGTTGAGCTTGTTTCAGGAGGTTAATGGCATCAAACTTGCACATTTAGTAGAATGTTGACTTGCAGAGAAGGGTTACATTTTTTTGACCTCACAAAACAGAAGCCATTGGCTGCTGTGTTTTCCTTAAGCAATAGGCAAAAATTTTATAAACAGAAATTTTAAGTTGTCGCTTATAATAACTTGTGATGACTGAAACATAGGAGTGGAAGGTTCCCTGTATATGTTCATGTAGTAATCAACTCAAGAAACGCTTCTGATATATTCGCAAGATGTTCTGAGAAGTTCTTGTGACATCACGGTATATGCCACCCGATTTCAAGCGCTGTACTATTTATAATGCGTGAAAAAAATGGGAAGTGAGAAATTTACAGCTGGGTTTTTCAACACAGCATGACTGTGGCTGGTGAATGCATAGCTGGATATCCTTCCATAAAGTTCTCCAGCAGTTCCTGCTCTGTTTTACCTTTCAGTGATATTTGTGGTCTGTACTGGAAATAAGAGCTCAACATTGGGGTGGTTTGTGGAAATTTAAGAATTCCATCTCTTGTGAGGCTGTGCTATTAACAGCACAGTGTAGTAAAGCATTTTCTGTAGTAAGCACTTTTTTCCTTTGCCTTCTAACAAAGGCTGCAGTCTTCGAATACATGGATGAAACAGCAAAAGCAATAGAGGGTTGGGGTTTTTTTCCCCTGACAGAAAAGGTTTCTAATCTTGAATGCAAATGTTTTGGCTTTGGTTGCATGATGACAAGCCATTTCTTCTCTATTTTGATCACTGCTGAGGAAAAAAAAGTAACACCCAAATTGTGACCTGAATGAAGAAGAAAAGGTTAAAACAGTGAAATAGTCACCACGATCCAGGAGAACTGGATCTATGCTTGCTTCTGTCATGAAAGTCTTCTAGGCTTGACGTGCTATGGCCACCGTAAAAAGCTTGAAACAAAAGGTGTCCCTTTTTCTTCTGGCTGCATGAGTGGAGATAATCTGCTCTGCAGAAGTCCTCGCCTCTTGCTGCTGCTGCTGGTGGCAGCTGTATTTAAAAAGTTCAAGGTGGCACATTCTCTGAGAAATGTTATTCAATGTCTTAAATTGAACATCCAGAGTTATTACATGCTTTGGTATTTTTTTGTTTGCTTTCCCAATTGTAAAACAAAGTTGTTATTCTAGTTTTACGATGTCATTGTTGTGTGAGGGTATCAAGACGATGAATTCTGCAAAACTTGGTTTGGTACAGAATTTACACTGTCTACCTCACACTGTAGGATAGCAGTTTGGACAAAGAGGCACTGAATGGTCCATTCTGAGTATGGCAGGGGTTTCGTGGAAATAAAAGTGTTGTAACAGATCCAGATTTTTCTGTTCTTTCTCAAGCTGGCTGAAATAGGGCTGCGTAGGCGACCTTCACGCTGCCCTCTTCCTTCACATTCAATCTTAATGGATTTCTGATGTCAAGATTTTGAATTTAATATTTGTTCAGTGTCATCAGGCTCATAGAGCCTGATTTTTGTGTGCTTGCAGATAGCTTTACTTTATTAGGTTTTAAGTTTCTCTTTAGCAAAAATAACCAAAGCGAGAAAGAATATGGGTTAAATATATTACTACTCTGGCCTTCTCTAAAAATGACATACTTCTTGCTGAATCCTCCATCCTCCAAAGAAAACTGTCAGAATAGTAACACCAGGAAAGACTTTGTTTCAGAAAGAAACCTAGGTCAGTTTTGAAAAAGTGTTCTTGCATATCAGTCAACAGGTACCTTCTGAGAACACATGAGATCAAATGTTACATGCTACCTCGTACACCTGTCTTTTTAAGCAGGTCAGCTGTGGAAAGAAATGTCTAACAGTATCAAGAGTATAAAGTATACCTTCTTGCTTCATTACAAGGAAAAAGATAAATGCATCAGATGCAGTAGGGCAAGGAATGTGTGTTTGGGTTTTAGAAATGTTCTGTTTAAAAATTAGATTAAAATATTTTTAGAGCAACTTTTCTTGTTTTCTATCAAAATTAATGAAACCAGGCACATTTTTTGTATTGTTTTTGTATAAGAGGTTAAAAAGAATACATTAAAAGGAGAGAGACAGTCTGAAGCACATAATTCAGCTGTTTGATAAGATCTAAGAACTCAAAAGCAGCCTGTGTGACACTTCCTGAAATAGCTTATTTCAATTTTTTTTTCTAGTAGGAAATGTGAAAATAAATGTAATTGTAACCTCTTCAGTAAAGGAAAACAAAAAGAAAAATAATTAGAAGTGACAAAATGAATGTCTGAAAAATGCTAGGCAATATGAATTGCTCGTCTTGACTTGCTGTGCAATGGAAGGTGCCCATCTGAGTTCAGCTGTCTCTTCACAGGTGTTTGTACATCTCCAGATATCACATTATTTCTTCTTGTTGTGAGATACTTGATTTTTACTAACCTAGTATAATCCAACCCTAATGAAAATAACCAAGGCAGTTTTTAAGCAGTTTGTGCTTTTGTGGTCACTTACCAGACAGACCAGAAACAGTATTGCTGAGGTACCTTGTGGGTCAGACTTTCAATTCTGTGAATTACTGTAATTTTCCGGACTTTGATGCCAATAAGCCATTTAAAAGATCAGTTTCATAGACTGGACTTCTGGCATAACCCTTTTCTTTCCTGGCTCTGTGCCTAATCTCACAACTGCAGTGCAGTTGAATTCTTGCCCTGCTATCCATTCCCACCTCCCCCATACTTCAGGAAAATAGACTTTTTTTGGTATAACTCCCTACTCCTAGACTTTCAAGGTGAATGCTGAAATCTTCATTTCACACTTGCTTTTGACTTCTTTTCCTCTCTTCTGCCCCATGCAAAATTACTTTGGTAGTTCTTGGTTAAATTCGCTACCTGTATACTCAGTTTCACATAGTTAGCATACTCAACTCGATCTTGCAGCTAGCTAGTGTACCAAGGCCAAAGTTAAATACTAGAAGGTACAGTGAGGCGAGTGGTCATGTGCCAAAGTGCACTGTTAGCTTAATTTTTAGCTTTAAGTAGTTCCTGTGTTGACTCATATATTTAATTAGTGACACCATTCACAGGAGTGTGGTAGTCGCATCAAACCCAGTTCCTGAGAAATCTCACCCTTCGGTCAGAAGAATTTTTTTCTAGCCTGCAAGGTTTAGAGAAACGTTAGGTGGAAAATACCCAGGCCTCCAATGTGCAGGTTTGTTGAGGGAGAATTTGCTTCCTGACCTGTTAACTTTCTAATTTGCTTTTAACCAAAATCCTGGTAATTAGACCATCTCAAATGCATTCATCTTCGTGTTCAGGTTGCAAGCATGTGTCCTACTCATGAAATGTGTTTTGTGTTTCTCTTTTGCATTTTCTTTTAAGGCATTAACTCTTAAGGCATGTAGAGAGTCACAGTTGGATCTGTCCGTTTCCACTCCCGCAGTTAAAGAACTTTGTGCTCTGGAGGTTTCCCATACACAGGGATAAATATGTGTCTGTGCTCATCATCAGTCTTCTGCTGGAAGGAAAGCTAGACCCAGGCTGAATACTTGGCAATGCGATCGCATCGCATGTTTCCTGGAGTTCATTTGGGGGAGCTGAGGAGGCTATAGAGGGATGGGGGAGATTGAGCTTTTGGGAACCTGAACCACAAGATGCTGGAAACTGGGATGATGGCACCTGCAGTAGGAACGGTTAGGGATGCATGAATTGCCATGGACTCGGGCTATAAGGCTGAAAGAGCACAGGCTGCAGGTTACGAGCAGCTGTTGCTTCCTCTATATTGATTCCCACAGCTGTCTGGAGACAACATATATGGCCTTGCTCTCTGCAGGCAGACGGTGGCTTGTTGCTGTTGCTGATTCGGTTCCTCTCCTGGAATTAGCTTTCTCCCAGCTATTTGCTCAGGCTTGGTGGCTGGTAAAAACCGCAGTCCAGATGGAATCTATTTGTAATAAAATACAGTTGCAAAGTGTAGTCGATACTAATCTTCCCAGATATTGAAACATCTGTCTTGAACACCTTTTCCTTCTTTTTCACCCACTGATGGAGTATATAGTTTTGTTCAAGTTACTTGGAAAAATCATGGTTTAAATACATTCAAATGGATGAATATTTATTGCATACAAACGTGAGCCACTTCCCAAAACCAGGATTAGTCCATAGTTATTTGTTACCCTAAATTGAAAGCTTTGGCACATTTTTCTCTGAAGTTAATAGTTACAGACAGAAACCTCTTCTTAAAATGTAACTCATGCTACAGCCCCATGAGTTCTGAAACACCATTAGAAAGAAAACACATCGTTCTTGTCATCTGTGTTACACGTCTGTCCCTGTTGCAGATTACTGGAATATGGAAAGGAAACTTTAATTTACTAACATTTTCTTATTTCTTGAACAGCAAGAGGTAGCATCATTTGCTTTCTTTCACTTTCCTTTGCCTTTCCTTCAGTTTTGTCTTCACAAAGTAACAGGACGATGCACTCAGAAGAGTGAATAAATAATACATTAGTGCCAGCTCTTACTGCAGTGATAGGTTGAGAAAAGGAAGGCATTAGACATACATTACAGATCCATGGTTTAAACATTGCTTGTAACGATGTGCTTAGGTGCATACTAGCAGGAGCTGTATGGTGGTATGTGTTTTAACAGCAGAAGTTTGTCTGGTGGACTGGTCGGTATGATTCTGTTCCAGTCAACAGAACTGATTACCTCTCAGAGGCTGCCTGGAACCCCGGGGTGTCTGTGGCATCGGGAATAGAGCTGAAACCACCAAACTTCAAATACCTCGTTTCACCACAGACAGGAGCATAGACGATTTGTGTTAATGACCCAGTGTACTACTTGGATGCTCGAGGGAATTATCATTTCCATGATAGGGGGAATGGATTTTAATATCCCATTTGTGAGGAGGTTGAAGTGGAAGGTTCAAAGCCATGATGATCTCTGTGTTCACCATGAAAGGAGAGTGCCGGCCCTCCTTGCCAAAAGTCTCCACTGACAGGACACAGAGATATACTAACGTTGGGGGGGTGCAGTTTGCAAGTATTTTCATGGCTGCATTCAAGCCTAACCATTTACCTCCGTTGTTTACTGCTGAACTGTTACATTCAGATGATGATAATACGGCTTTACAAATGTGTGAACTTATAAGTGTATCAAGTAATTTTTTTAAGCAGCCTTTGAAAAATCCTGTCACCAGCACCACTAAACAAAGGCAAAATGTCAACAATTTCTTGTAAACGAGACACTGCAGTCTATGGTGCTAATAAAACCCTGGCTGGGACGATATCAAGGGAATATACAGAACAAGCTGTCAAGGTGTCGTGGTTCCAGGAGAAACAAGACTGAGTCATACTTGTTTACCAAAGAAGGTAAAATGTAATAATAATACCAGGAAGTAAGCACACCTGGCATTATTATTAAATAAAGCTCCAAGACTTCTGAGAAAAATGTCAGTATCCACATTCATTAGGTAGTAAACTTTTGTTTGAAAATGGTGGATTTAAACTGATTACTGTGATGAAAGGTGTGCAAAAGTTAGATGTGCTGTCTGGGAAACAGCTCCGCGGTGGTGCTAATTGAGAAGTGTGAATGGTACCAGAGCATTTAGCATGATGGGGAGAAACAGCTCGACACATTATGCAAAAGAGAGGGTTTTTCCCCATTTGAAAAGTTGATGTTTATTCCAAATGTTGAAGTATAAGTTCATTCCCTTCTCTCTTGTTCTGTATTGTCCCTTTCACATGCATGCTCTTTGAAGAAGAGCCAGGATGATAACAGCGGTTAAATCCAAGGAAACAAAACCAAGCATAATTTTTCATGTTTCTTACAATACGTAATACCTTTTCTAATACTAAAAATACATGAAGTCCACCCACTGTCTTTGCAACAGAAGCACATCAAGATGTAGCATTATTTATATTAAACCCGTGTCTTCAAGCGTGAGGCTCCAAATCCCCTAATTACTGACAAATACAAGGGGACCCCCTCCTTCCCCGTGGCCCCTTGCTCCTGAGGAGTGCTGCTAAGGGGCTGCATGGTATTGCTGTTTTTCTCACATCTTTCATAACTGTGGCCTCTGAGGTGTGGTCAGCTTCTGTTTGCACTGCTGAGCATCGTTACCACGATGGACTCTTAGGAATGTGTGGCTTAGTGGGTAGCCTTGATGTCTGATATGAAGCTGGTGCTGCTCTTACTTTTAGGGCTCCCATCCCTGCCTGTTGGGTCTGTGCCATCCGGTCCGTGATACTGTGCAGTATGGCTGAGCATGATTAAATCAACAGAATAATGCCAGTCCAGTTAGTTTCTGGTATTTGGCTTCATTCAAGGAGAAACTTGTTAAGAGAGCGTAAAGCACTTCACCTCCCTGTCCTCTTCTCTTTGGAAGACAGTACTAATTGGGGAAGAGACTAACTCATCTTTATGTAAATAAAAATAAAATAGACAACTGGGAAAATAATTACTGTTAGAGAAAGCCTAGAGTGCTTCTTTAGAACCTGAGTGTAGCTTCACACTTCTATACAATGAGAGTTTTTAAAACCTGTTCAATAGGGAAATGACCTTCTAAAGCCCAGTTTCAGGCATCTTAATTCTATAAGTACATAGCAAGGCTCTCACTTCCATTTAGGTGTCTAAATCTAAGGCAAACCCACTTCTGATTTCATTGTTCCTTTTTCTTGAAACTTGCAATAAAATATAATCCTATGAAACACTACCCTTGTGATTGAATCTTACAGAACATATTGCTAGCAGAAAAACGATTTTTCTAGGAGTGATCAAAATAGTCAAAGGAGTGTTCCGGTACATTTTTGTGCAATCTTTTTAGAATAGTTTTCAGGACCCTGATCCCATGAACTGTTGTAGTCTTCCATCACTTCTGGCTTTTTTTTACCTTCTCAGATGTCTAGTCCTTCAGCAAGCAGCAAGTCACAAAGGGGATGCAGGTAGGGGGCTACCCTTAAGCATTTCCTTCTGGTAAGTTACTGGAGAGGAAACCAGGGCCCACGGTAATGGTGGGCATAGCCATCTGACACACACAGAGAATTGTCTTCTCTCATCCTGTGCTCTTCACTGTCACAAACCCTTAAAAAAAGAGAGAAAAAAAAAAGGTTGGCCTTGATGCTGAGAATTTCACAGCAAAATGCTGTGCACTGACGTAGCTGAGTTGATTGCTTTTGTGTAGGTAAAAACAGATGGGTATTGGATGCATTGGGTGCACGCATACAAATTATTTTTTAAGTGACTTTCCATGTGACTAATTGACTCTGTTTCATTAAGTTGTTTTTGTTGTCCTTTTTTTCACTTTATGAGCTTGCCAGTATCTGAGAGTGATCATTCATCTGAAAGGAGAAGGAAAAATAATTGCACTTTTTTTAAAGCATGCTGTGTTTGTAGCTTAGGTGAGAGAAAGATAGAGAGCAGCTTTCTTTAATGTTGAAAGGCGTATGGTGTCTGATGCTCTTGATCAAAATCTGCATGTCTTATACTCAGCATGCCTAGTTTAAATGTCTGTAGCTAACCAATACTAGAAGCCCCTTAACCTGGAGATCAGAAGCAGATACTGGACTTACAAATCCACCTCTATCTCGCAGTTGAAAGGTGATAGTGTACATATAGCACTTATTTCATGCTCATAAAAAGGTGAAATACTTGGTAAGAAAAATAAAACCAGAAGAAATTTATTGTTCAGAAAGGAGTTACTGAAAACAAAGTGGAAAATTTTGGACATACTGAAATTAGAATGGCAGGGGAAAACCTCACAGCGGAGATGGTGAAATTTCTAAGCCAGTTCTTTGAAATGAAGAAATTAAGAGAACCACCCAGTGGTTTTGTGGCCCTTTTTCAGACTTTCTCCCATGTAAATGGAAACAGGTCATCCCTTATTCAGACTCCTCTGCAAAATAGCTGTTACCACATCTATTTGTATAACTTACCTGGGCTTGAAAGCTTCATTGTTACTTCAAGTCTCTCTTGTGTTTCTGGAGGCCAAATATTTCGAGGAGAAAGGAACAGGAGATTCATTCTTTTTTGTATAGAGACTTAACTTTCTCGTATTGGGGTCAGGCTTGTGGCATACAAGATTTTTATCAATAGATTTTTTAACTTCTTTTTAATACCTTATTAAGAGAGGTCATACTGTCCTCTTTTTTCCTCTGAGCTCACTTTCAAAACTGTAGTAGGCAACCTATTATAAAATGAAATATTGCAGGCTTAGTCTCTGAAATGAGGTGAAGGAGATAAGTTGTTAACTTCACATATGCTGTTCAAGCATATGTGATGCTGTGAAAAAGATGCAAAACCACTTGTGTGTGAAGGTGACAAAAAGTCACTGCATGTTTGAATTTTTAAAGATCATTTACTCAGTAGTAGTGAATTTCAAGTAGAAGATCAGATTAACAAACCTGAGACCTTGCCACAGCTGGGCACTGAGTTAGGAAGCCTTTCAAAAGCAACAGCAGTAGTAGTTCAGCGTACATTTTTTGGCCTATTGCCTGTGTATCATTCAGAATTAAGAGTGATCCCAGAAAATTCTTGAGATATTAAGCCACCAAATGCATTTGATAGTCAGGTCCAGTATTCCCTCCTATTGTCTGAGACTGATTAAATCCTGAGAATTTTAGGCAGCTGTGTGAATTTAAAGCACTATGATGGTTAACAATGTTTAGCCCAATAGTTTGGGGTTTCTTTGACAGCATAGGGGTGCTTGTGTTGCCATCCTAACACATGTTGGTACCACAGGTCTTTTGTGGAGGCCTTACATATCAACTGTACAGCAGTGTTATAGAACCATAGAATCACAGAATGGTTTGGGTTAGAAGGGACCTTAAAGACTCCCTAGTTCCAACCCCCCTGCCATGGGCAGGGACACCCTTCACTAGACCACGTTGCCCAAAGCCCCATCCAACCTGGCCTTGAACACTTCCAGGGAGGGGGCATCTGCAGCTTCTCTGTGCAACCTGTTCCAGTGCCTCACCATCATCACAGTAAAGAATTTCTTCCTAATATCTAATCTAAATCTACCCTCCTTTTGTTTAAAGCCATTACCCCTTGTCCTGTTGCTCCATGCCCTTGTAACCTGTCCCTCTCCAGCTTTCCTGTAGGCCCCTTCAGGTACTGGAAGGCTGCTATAAGGCGTCCCCGGAGCCTTCTCTTCTCCAGGCTGAACGACCCCAACTCTCAGCGTGTCTTCACAGGAGAGGTGCTCCAGCTCTCTGATCAGCTTCATGTTGGTAGTGCAGAGCATCTGAGCTGAGCGTGCTGTGCTGAACGGCTGCACACGTTGGCCGAGATGGCAGCCTCGTCAGCAAAACCGTGTGGCTTTCACCTCTCCATCAGTGCTTCTGTCATACAGAAGACCAAAACTGAGTCCTTTCCTTCTCTGGTGTTAGATCCTGAAAGGCTATGTTGTGGCCAGCTGTCTGCTTTGAGATGCCAGAAGGAGATAAAATCTCAAAGACAAAAGCTAGCAACAGCCAGCTGAAGCATGAGTTGCAGCATCAAGTGTGCTGTCTCTGTCTTGTCCTTTGAAAAAACAGACAGCTCTGTACACTACTCCTGTAGAAATAGCTTTTCTCTTCACACAACACTACTTTAACAACAGAACAAAGAACTCAGCAGTCAGCATAGACAATTCCAGGTCAATTCAACACTTGGTAGTCCTCTGTGAACAGCATGCGAGGCAGTCCACAGTCTGGGTAAGGTGTCTTCTGGGTGAGAAAGTCCTGAGGAACTCTCTCGTTTCCATGTCCATATGAACTTGACTGCATTTTGAGCTAATTTGAGCTTCTTTCAAAATAAAAATTGATTTGTTGACCTGAGTGTGGAGCTAGCAAGTTTGGAGTGTTATTCAGCTGTCAAAATATAGTATTGCTGATCGGGATTCTTCTTCCATTCCTGTGTGAAAGGAGGAGCTTCAGTCTGGTATCTTGCTAGTTTTCTCACTGCGTTGCTAATGTTGACTTTTTTGGGGTTTTTAGCATTTCTGGTTTCTTACTCCTTGGGACATTCCAGAGTCCCTGATTCTTTCTTTTTTATTTAAAGAGGAGGGAGGGAAATGGAGAAACAGGTAACTTCATGTCCTTATAGAGTTTCTGAATAAAATATTCTCTCTCGTTATCTTGAAATCATTTTGTTGCTGACACGTTATTATAAATTTTTTTCATTTAGTGATGATAAGGCAGTAGAAGAACAACCAGAGGAAGATGAAGAGCTAACTGTTGTGGAAGATGAAGACGCTGATGACGATGATGATGATGGTGATGAAATTGAAGAAGAGACAGAGGAAGAGTATGAAGAGGCAACTGAAAGAACTACCAGTATTGCAACCACTACCACCACAACTACAGAATCTGTGGAAGAGGTTGTCAGAGGTAAATTCATGGGCATTTAGCTTGGGGCTGGAAAACTGACCCTGCTGCTGTGCATGTTTGCCCTTTATGACAAAAAAATGTTCCAAACAGCAAAATATCCCAAGTTGCAGCATTGTTGTGCTTGGGCTTCTGTAATTTGCACATTGAATCCCCTTCCCTTTCCCATTACAAATATTCTTTGGAGGTGTCTGTCTGTGAGGTGTGGTCATTGTGTATGATGTGGATGGAAGCAGAAAGGTTGCTTTTATTTTAAAGTAACATTAAATAAAATTTGACTGCCATATAAAGTAAATAACAGAAGAGAAGTATGTGTGTGAGTTATCATGTGCAGGTGCTGCAGAAGGATAGGGAGTGTCAATTCACAGTGGGAGGTAGCACTTCCTGCTTTACATTAACAGCAGTGATTAGTCATTCTACATGATTTCTGTTAGCCCGTTTCCAATATTTCTTCATGAACTAGTAATTCAGTAAAACTAGGTGAATTTAGAAATAACTATGCAGAAAAGTGAACCTAACTAATGAGTTGTATTGGGGGTGGGGGGGGGAGGGGGAAATAGAAGTGCATTGCCCAAAAAAGAAAATGTGGAGTGTTTGTCATGATACTTTGTGGTTACATAACTGCATTTTAAACTTTCAATTTTACCCTAGTTCATGGACAACATAGCCACATAAAATTTTTAAATGCCACATTTCTCCTACAATACATACTGGAATGAATTATCCTTATATTTCTATTTTAATAAGTACAATTTCACGTGACGTAATTCTTTGCAAGATAGATGCCGATTTTTCTGCAGTGCTTACGTCTTTACCAATAAGTGCTGGAGATGCTGGTAGAAAATGAGATGAAAGGCTACAGTTGAAAAAGGAGTTGGGACTTGCAGGAGGCAGAGGCAAAATGGCAGCGATTGGGGCAGTCGTGAAATGAGGCAGAAAACATCTGGCCTGGTTCCTGTCCTCTCACCTTGCTCTCCCACCCTGTGCCTCTGGGGACGCTTGGGACTGAAGTGCCGAGTCCCCCATTTTGCATGTGACAGCATCCTTTCCTCTTGAACCGTGGTGCTGCCGTTTGGCAGAGCAGGTATGGAGCAGAGGGGGGCTGCCGGCTACGGTTCATCACGCAGCTGAGGTCAGAAGGTTGCCCGGGGGATGCTTTGGAAAAAGCAGAGTTACTTCATTTAGGTTCTTCTGTTTGGTCCATGTGCAGATAAGCTCACTAATCAAAAAAGGTAATGCTTCGCTAAAATCACTTGCAAATGTTTCTTTGTAAGGCTGGCAACACAGCCTTGTGCGTTTTCTGTCTTATATAACTGCGTTGAGTGTTTTGCTCGGTTATTGGAGAGCCATTTCAGTGAGGAGGGAGCAGGAGGAGATTATGTTTAAATCTTTAAACCAATTAAATATATTTCCATATGTGAGCTTTCACCACCTGGGGATAAAACGCCCCATTCTTGCTGGTAAATGAATATTGAGAGAGGAAAAAAAAAAAAAGAAGTACACTTGAATTTAATGGGATTTTGGATGAGTGGAAATGAGGACAAATTAGGTAGAACATGTTTCTTTACTGAGGTTGACATTTCAAAGAGGTTAAGATGTTTAGCCTTCAGGAAAGTAGTGTGCGATAATATGAATATAAAATACAAAAGAGATGAAGCGAACTATTGAAGCCACCTTTTAAAAATCCTTTAGAAGTGTAGACACTTGCTAGCTGATAATGAAACACTATTGTCCTGTTTTTCCCAAGTCTAAAATGTCCCACCTTGGGTGACTTAAGTGAAATACTTGTTGCTGGCAGTGAGGGGAGGGCAAGCTGTTAACAAAACAAGTTTTAAATGCAGTTCTGCCACAGCCCTTTGGGCTTCCTGACCTCCAGCCCTCCTGGGGCACGGAAGGGTGCAGAAACTGTCCCTGAGTGCGTGTCACTGGTATCTGACAGAGATGCACTATGCAAAATGCTCGCTTATTTGTAAATGTAGAAGTGTACAAATAACTTATAGCCTTGGCTCTTGCTTCTACCTCCCTTGCTGCACTTGAGAGAAAGCTTCCTACAGGGCCCATCTTCCTGATTGGGCCAGCAGATTGAGCATAGGAACTTATGTAGTGAGCATCCACTGTATTTTTGCTGTTGCAAACAGAAAAGTTCATCATTGTCAGTGCAAATGAAAGAGGCAGAGGTACCTTGTAGACAGCGTATGTATTAAGAAGTGGTCCATCCTATGGAGACACCTTGAAAGGTGGAGTTCAGTGTCAGACCTTCACTGTCATGGATGTGAGCTCTGTTCAGGCTACTTTTCCCAAGCATTACTCAGTGCAGTTCATAAAAAGTATCCTAGGATGCTCTTCACAGACACTTTACAACCACTTTTATGTATGCTTTATGAAACTATAACTAATACTATGTCATTAGCATTAAAGAGCACAGAGAGCGGGGTTGTCCAATTTGAGAGGAGTTGCCTTTCATCTGTGAAATCAACAAAAAGCAACTGCTCTAAAACCATAAATTAGGATCTAATTGTGGGCTGGTACTGAGCCCTTTCTCCCCCAAATCAATGGAATGGTTGCCATCAACCATAAATAATTGGAAAGCATGCTGTACTTTAAAGACACTTGAGCTATTGTAGAATCAATTCGTCAGGCAATTTTATTTCTATGCATATTTTAATAAATCATGATCAAAACAGCAATAGCAGAATTACTTGCAAACTTATTTCCAGCAAAAAGAAAGTTAGTCTTGCCTAGAAAATGGGAGGGGTCATTGACAGGAGGACAGTCTTTTCATTCAGTTTCTGTAGCAACTATATTTATATAAGCTATAGTGTTTATTCAAAAACCTGAATCTATTTTTCGTAGCACGGTACTTGCCAGTATTCACTTTCCTGCCTTTCTTGAAGGACCATCTCTACTCTCAGTTCATATGGAGTAGGACAGCGGACTGCCGTGGTGCAGCTGCCAGGTTCTTATTTGCGACACAGACCCAAGTTAAACTCTCAGATATGCTGTTGCTGGAGTTCAGATGTTAAATCCAACCGATGGTGGGTCTGAGGTTGCAGGGATCCAAACAGTGAAATGAATGTCAGGTCAACATTTTTCACCTTTGGTCACTGGGAGATGTTATCACTGAATTTGTGCTGAAGAAAGTAGTGGCTCATTTATAAAGCCCCGCAGGAAAACTGTGGCTCTTGACTTTTGCCTCTCTATGGAGCAAGGGAGGCGACTCTCTGCTGACCAGGATTTAAGCGGGGGAGCGGTTTGATTTCTGCTGTCATCGTCGCAGCATCGCGGGTGTTGCGGAACTGGTCCCGAGGCATCCGGGCTCTAGGTGATTCTTCCAGCACATGATGGAAGCAAGCAGGAGCGCTGCTCCCCCGTCACGTGCAATTGTTTGAGATTTCATTTCTGCTCTCCTTCAGCACAGTAGGTGACAAGAAAAATCAGTCTTTCTCGGCGTACAACAAAGAATAAGCAATTTCAGCTTAGTGCTTCCTGTCACCATAGTTAGTCAATCAGGTCTCATTTAAAGGAGAGCAGCAGGGTCAGTGCAGCGGCCTGGCAGAAAACACTTGGCAGCTTCTTTGCATACCTAGCAGCAGATGCGAGGGATTCAGCAGCATAAGCTTGACCTGCCTCGTCTAGCGTATAATGTTGCCCTTTAGCAATTGGTTTTGCTTTCTCTAATTCAGCTGGATTTCTTTAAGTGGTTAGGAAAGAATTTAAGCAGTGCTGCTTGATGTGACATTTTAACTATGTTTACAGTCTGGAGTTGCAAGTGAGAGACCATATGCTAGTGAGAGAAAAGTAGCCTGATGTTTGTATGGTAGCTCTTAGCTTTATTGATGTAGCGTGGAGGGTTTTTTGCTGAAGATTTTTGTCTAAAAGACTTTAAATCCATGCAGTGACAGCTACCGTGTATTCTAAGGCAAGGGATGTTAACTCTGATAGCTAGACCTATCAGCTGTAAATTTTGGGATGATGCTAGTAGCATGTATTAGATTAATTGGGCTTTTTTTTCCCCTCAGTAGCTTTGCCCCACTTTCTTCTTTGAAAGGTTATTATCTTTCTTTTAAGGTAGTAGTTCCTTGTTCTTGTTCATTTGCTTCAAGACTATGCAGTATGCTTTAGTTGGAAAGTGGTAATGTGCAGTTGTATTCGCTATTAAGAAAACATCGATACACTGCTATATGAACAGTACACACTATTATGATAACTACTGGTTTTTTGTTATGAGATCTTCATTAAGAATGATAATCTCTAGCATATGAGCAAGAGCTGATAAAATTAACCTAATGGATTTGCATTAGAATAACTGATATCTTTTAATTAGATGTTATAATTTAAAGCACAGCTATTCCACCATAATATAATACTTAAAGATATGTTGCAATTAGGAGAAATCTTTTTTATGATCTAGTAATCTTGTTGAGGGAAAAGCAATATATTACTGCCATTTGGGGTCTAGGGCAAAAATGCTGACATACTAAACACAATAATAGTGTTGTTTCACATAAGGTTGGAGGGTGGAGAGTGGTTTCACTTGAAATATACCCTGCCAGAAGAAATCCCCCCAAGAATCTGCTTCCCTAGAGAAAATGTGATTTTACTATATTGAAGCAATAATTAATTGACTTTTATTTTGCTATGTAAAAAGACTGGAATGCACTTTGGGGCTAATCCTTGCATTCATTGTCTTGCCACGTTAGCATAGTCATGATGTTATGTGGCAACTGTACCTTTTTTTAAAATATACGTAAATTCAGGACATTTCATCGATCTACATTGAAAATCAAGCTGAGGTTTTTGTTTGGGTTCTGGCCATTGGTAGTAACTATATGGTATCTTGGTTCAAAATGTAGTCGTGTTGTGCACAAGTAAGGAGAAAAAGCATTTTTGCATATTTGGTGCACTTCAGAATTGTATGGCTTTGTATTCTAGCCAAGTATACAATTACATTTTATTTTTGTATTCCAAATATTCCTCTCTAGTTGCTTAAGAATAAACATTAAAGAGAGAAATTCAGTCTTAATTGTGTAGGATGGAAATTACATTTTTACAGTATTAACAATTTTAAAAGAGCTGTTCTTCAGTATTGCATTTAGAACTCATCATTTTGCTTTTTTCTTTTAACTTCCTCTGTAGAAAGTATTTTAGCAATTGTGTAGCTTGTGCACCAACTTTATTCCTGGAGTATGTGCCAGCTTCACAGCTGCCTCCCTCCTAATTTCCAAAAACCTCTTCTGAAATTATCTTTTGTCTTTGAATACTCAAACTAAAATTTGGCTGCCTCCTCTAACCATATATTCAGAATGAGGAAGTTTTGTTTCAATGAAATTATCTTTAAATATTCTCTTTTGATTAATTCATTGAGCAAAACAGTATTGTGCCTTTTTGGAACACAAACGGTATAACTGAAAGACAAACAGAGTGCATTTACTCTTTAATTTGTCTAATTTTCCTCAGCTAGTTAAAGAAAATGAGGACTGATACAGATGTGTATTAATATCCTCAAACTATAGCTGTCAGTTCCTGAAGACACAGAAGCCAAAATTACTCCTACTGTAATTTTATATATACTAGCGCATAATAAAGAGGAGCATATACCTTATGATATATATTTGAGAGGTTTATTCCTTTGGCCTCTCATGCATTAATGGATTATTCTGTTCTTTAGTGAAATACAAATGGTAAAATATAAAATTGTGATCCCATATACCTAAGCAGCTAAATGCATTACTTGTTTGGGTCAAGTATGATGGTGATCCGGTTTGAACTGACAGCAACATAGACAAAGCAAACATATACCAGTGCTAGTGAGTTGGCTCATACCACCAGTATGATTTATTTGTACGTAGCTGACAATATCAACTTCAAACTTCAAAAGGGCTGGTAATATAGAAAGAGTCATAAATACATTATTTTTGCCATTACCATGGCTAAATTAAAGGACTTGTAATAGACAACACAATGGTATATTTCTAATGTGGCGTTAAGGGAAAGAAGTTTTTCAGAGGTGTAAACTAAACATAGGACCCAACTTCTAAGGTTGGAGATGGTAGTCTAACTCTTCCTGTTTGTTCTTTTTTTTTTTTCTTAAATTATCTTCAGATTTAATTTCTGGTTTAAAGTTTGGAACTGACTATGCCAGCATTTAAAAGAGCTTAGGTCTTATGATCTTGTAAATAAATTCAAATCCTGAAGAAAATACTGAGTAACCTTGATGTTTACAGCGATAGAAGTATGTAAATGTAGCTTTAATTCTCTCTCCCCCCTCCCTCCCCCTTAGAAGTTTAAATTTTATTTCAGATTCCTCAATTGAAAATGTTGATGTTCACAGAGTGAGCATTAGTCCCATGTTGAAAAAAAAAAGCATGGCATTGAGATTTTGAAATAAAGCTATTATAATTTCACTTTGATTTAAAATCCGTTTTCTGCAAGGAACAGAAAAAAACAATTTATATGGTAATGAAAAAAAATTTAAATATCACTCAGAACCATATTTTATATTTTCCTCTGTAAAAATCAATCATCAAAAGTATCTAAAATGTTTGCACATAAATTCTAATTAGCTCTACTAACAGCATTTTGGTAAATGAGTGTTTATGGAAGTACTTTGTGTAAAGCCATTATAAATCAATGTCCACATACTTGAAAACTCTATTTCCTAGGATGCTGAAGCCTGTGCTTTTCAAAGGAAAAATAACGCACTTAGTACTGATTTTTAGTGTAACTAATTTTTTTTCTAGTATATCGTTTTAGCTATTAATTTTAAAGCAAATAAAAAAGCTTTGCCACAGCACTGTTCTTCAGGGAATGATCTACCTGCTTGGTTAGAAACCACTCTTTTTGCATCAAGAGGCTGGAATAACTAGAAGAAGCTTAGAATGAGGAAAGTTGAATTATACTTTCCTGATTATCTCAAAAATAATCTGTCAAATCTAAGGTTTCAGAGAGGGAAGGTATTGGCAACTGTGATTTTTGATTTAAGGCACAGATTCAATGAGAGAAATTTTGCTATTGAAGAAGGATGGTGTGGAAACTCTAAGTGTCTGAAAACAAAGTTAGAATTTAGATCACTTATGAACCTGGGTTGTGGCAAAGGCTTGTCCTCTTTAATTCTATCCAGTGTCATGGACCCAAAGGCAAAAACGCTTCTTTGCAGGGGTAAGGGTGAGCATGTTCCTTAAACAAATCAAAGCTCACCAATAACACTATACTTGATACAAATTATTTGTGATATTGAGTAAAATTGAATTATACAGTGGCAAAAAGTAATTAATCTTCTAATCAGTTTTCAGCAACAGGAATAATATATTAAGCAAAGACAGCTTTTAATTTTTTGATGAATTATTTAGCAGTGTATGCTCCTTGCCTGCTGCTAATATCTGGGAAAATACCGTAGCTCATCCATCATAGGCATTAATTGCTACACTTGGTAGCAGTGGAAGGGGAAATGGTATTTGGATTAATAGCCCAAGAAAACCTGTTGAATTTCCCATCTTTGTACTTCATTTCCCCACCTTCTCAGTTGCGGTGGTACAGCTGAGGATCGAGTGTTGTGGCTTTTTTATATGATGACAAGTGATGGAGTTATGGAGAGGCCTGAGAGGAGCAGCTGACCCACAATTAGGAGCAAGGGGACCATTTCCCAGGCATTGAAGCTGGTCTAAAAATGTACGTTTGCCCCAAAGCAGGGGTGAAGGAACGCCACTCTGAGCCCTCCACTGAGAACAGGCGGTGGTGGACGGTGGTGGCATCACTGCGAAAGGGGTGACAGCAGTGAGAAGTTTCCTAGGCTGGACCATCAACATGCTTCCCTCAAACAGAGCAATCGTAAAACAGTAACCCAGAGCATTTTTCCTCTTCATTTAGGTCAGAAATTGTTTCCACAGTGGACCGTTTCTGTCTGCCATGAAATAATTACCATGTAGGTCTCACCAGTAGCAGTAGGGTCAGCTGTGCGGGCTGGAGGAAAGGACGTGTCTCCACCGTCCTGCTGTGTCACCCCCAGCCTGGTGGGAGAGGATGTGTCCCTGGCCACATCTCTGGGCTGCAGTGCCTCAGGCTTGCCCTTTTTAATGTGCTACCCTGTGGTTTCCTGAGTGCTTGTCCCAGTGCAGCTTTCACGTGTACGAATGACTGGAGTTTCCAAAGAGCCAATTCCCTTCTATCACTATTTAATGGACAATTACCATCACTTTCGCTTGTTATTTACACATGCAAACAAATCTCTCCTGCTACTTCTGTGAAAGATGTACCTATAGGGAATTTCATGTTAAATCTGTGAACTGTTCCCATCCTGATAACACTTAACAGTTCAAAATGAAATAAATCAGACTTTATAGCAAAACTAGTATTTTCAGGGAAACCTGTAGGCGCTTAGTGTGTGGATAGAGGTCAGCCCATCATCAGCATTAACCAAGACAGACTTGTTGAGACTTTTGTGGTTTTTGAAATGGCATTTCTTGTCAGCAAAAATTCTCCTGATTATACCTGTCTCTTTAATGTCAAGAGTCACTATTCATTTTGAATTGACATGTGGCAGCTCTTCCAAGGCTGTGCAAAGTTAGCTTTGTGTGAAGATTTGACTGTATAATGGGACAACGGGGCAAGATTTTATTTTGAAATAAATGAGAAGAATCACTTGTATACTAAATGTGGTATATAATTAATCATATGGTAGTGTACAATTAATTGTAATGAATATGTTTTACAATTAAATACACTTACTTTGTTTTTTTCCTAAAGTAAAAAACCTAATATGCCATCACCCCCAGCTATTCCTTTCCCCCTAATTGCTTGGTACAGAGCTGTGACATTTGTAGCACATCCTTGGCCATTGCATAGGTGGATCTGTTTCTCTTGGACCACATAGATGCTCCCTAAAATCGATTCTTGACATTATTTCTAGGTACTGTATGTGAACATGTTAAATACATGTAAAATTATACCTATATTATGTATTTAAGGAAATGTGGATAGACACTGACTACCAATGACAATTGAATATAAAATCTGTTTATAAATAGCGGTGCTCCAGGGGAGAGTGAAGTGCTGGGTCAGGTCGGACTCTGAAAGGCGGGATTCTTCATAGCCAGCATCTGAGAGGTGATAAGCGTGAGGGGGATTTTCAGTGCTAATGCACTGATACTTCTTCATACCTTTCAACCCTTAGGGATCTGCCTTCCACAAAATTCAAGTGTATGCACAGAATTTAGAAGCCTCTAGTTAATGTACCAGTTTGTCTGCCGATGCAGTGCGTGGGATGAAAGCAAATGAGGAGCGTGTTGGTGTTTAACGTGATGTAGATGTGAAACGACTCCTGCAGCACATTGAAAGATAAAACTGGTTTTGTCTGTTTGGAACATTATTGGTAAAGGGCTATATGTTTACATGTGTAATTGGCTGAATTCCAAATTGCAGGCAGAACTTGCTTTGTCTTCCTTTATTTTGTCTGGTTTGGTTCTTCCCTCAGGTTTTGATGTGTTGCAGGA
Organism: Balearica regulorum gibbericeps; assembly: GCF_011004875.1. NCBI lineage: Eukaryota > Metazoa > Chordata > Aves > Gruiformes > Gruidae > Balearica > Balearica regulorum. Next base: position 113,280,163 of record NC_046184.1, on the reverse strand, counting down.
TGTAGGCAGAGACTGTGGCAGCTCACAACGAACACAAACACAATCAGTTTTCATTTTTTCCTGTATATATTCACTGGGGATGAGGTTTCCTCCCATGGATGGGATAAAGCTATGGCAGTAATTTTATATATGTGAGCCCTCGAACTATGAATTATAAACCCTGTGCCAGGCAGCCTGCAAGAGGGAGTTTCTTCAGCAGTGACTATATATAAATAGGTGTCTGAAGAGAATTTGTTTTCCTCTATAACACATAAATATTTTTATTTTATTTTTTCTCTTGTATAACCTAGGAAACCTTCTCAGTTGCGGGGGGAAAGGGCATGTATAGCTAAAAACCAGCAAGAAAAACAAGTGGCACCTTCTCCCTTCAGGTGTTCCCCTGCCAGACAGGTCCCAAGTGGGCTGCTTGGGCAAGAATCTGCCTGGGGCCATCAGCAGCCCTGCGGGCAGCAGCTGGGAGGGTGGTTGTACCCCTCTGGCCTGCAAGTAGACAAAACTTAGCGCTGGTGCCATTGCCACCGTGCTGGAGCTTGTTTCAGAGCAAGACCCCTCAGTGTGTGCGGATAAAGTAGCTAAAAATGTAAAAGTATAGGCAGGCTAAGGAGACTTAGTGGCACGAATCTGAGTCAGTTCAAAATTCACCTTCGTTGTCTCTGGGGCGGTTTTCCAGGGAGGGGTTTCCTGTTCCCCAAAACACCTCCTTGGTGCACCTCCTTCCTCGCTCGTGTGTGCGTGGCCATTGAGAGGCACCTAATTAAGAAACCGAGACAATACCATTTACATGCTAAATGTGGTTCCTCCGGGTCTCCTGTGACTAGAAGTGTGCTCTGAGCAAGCCGAGACTGGTCCCTGCCGCGCGATGATCTCCCGCTGGTACTTTGACGTGGCCGAAGGAAAGTGCGCGCCCTTCTTTTACGGCGGCTGCGGCGGGAACCGGAACAACTTTGACTCAGAGGAGTACTGCATGGCAGTGTGTGGCAGCATCAGTAAGTGCCCCTCCACGTCTCCCTAGCTCCCGCCGCTTGGGAGCGGGCCTGGGCTCGCACTAACCCCCCGCTGCGGTCTGTCCAACACCTCCGCTCACCGCTAGATCCTCATCAGCCTCTCGCTAACCCGGCATGGTAGTGGGCGACTTCTTGGTGCTGTAGACGGGGGGTCTGCAAGTAGGTAGCTAAAAGCCTAACACTTCCTTAGACGATGCCTTCGCGCTCACCTTCTCCTAATTTTCTGTCAAAGCCTACTGACATTTTGTGTGTCTCTCCGTGTGCGTGTACAGTGCATGTGCAGGGGAAAACACAAACTTTAGGGAAGCCTCAGGTAAGTTTAAAAACAGCTTGTAGTTTATACAGTGTATTTCAATGTATTATTTCTGACCTTTTTTAATCAAAGCAATATAAGCTTATTATAATACCAGAATATTTATTTCCAGCCTTGGAAGAACTGATTCTTTTTGTTTGTTTGTTTGTTTTTAGATTGAATACTTTATGTGTGTTTGCAATGAAAAGGGGAGAAATGACATGTGATTTTTAGGTTTCCCTGAGGGCCGCGATGCACGTGGATGTGAATCACTTCCCACTTACTTTGTTTAACACGGCATTTATTTTAATGATCATTTTCCATGAAGAAAGAGTGTTCGCATTGTGATTTTGGTTTGAGAAGGATGGCTTTCTCTATCACAGGGTATTGAATCAGGTGCTGGATTTATCAGCTGTGTTATGTTCAGGAGCCTCTGGTAAGCTCCCTTCCTCCTCTTTTGCCTGCAAGTACTCTCAGGAGAGTACTGGCTGCCATTTACGTCTGAAACATTAAAGAGTGAATATGTGTCTCACTGTCCTGCCTGCTTACAGGGCATGGAGGAGCTGAACAGAAGCAGCACATTAGCAGCATGCTTTTAGTAAAATATTTTCCAAAAATATTTTCCAAACTGCACCTCAGAATATTTGCAATAAGTAGAAGGCTTAAAAACGCACACAGACACAAGCATCAAGGTGTGCTGCGTGTATCGTGGAGCAGAGGAGCTGACCTGTATTTTATTGGAGCAGTAGCAAGAGCAGTCATGGAGGCAGGAGTGCTGCTCTGATCTCCAGCTGCATTTCATCTCGACATCTTTTAGAGCTGTTTGTGGCACAGCTCCATGGAGGGAGGTGGAGAAAGACTACCACAAGGCCAGAGAGGAGGACACTTCATGGACAGTGGTCAGGTTCTGCAACAAGACAGAAGATGTAATGAAGAGAAAGAACAACTATGCAGTAGGTTGGAGTGAGGTCTATATTGTATTTGCTGACAGAGTGAGATTTTGAACCATTAAGTTCCCGTGTTAGGTAAGATGTTTCTAGAGATGCAAAACATAGTTTGTCTCTGGTTGCATGCACTGTGACAGGCAAGAAAAACTGGGACTTTGTAACGAGTTAAATTAGGACAGTAGTAGAAAAAAAGAGAATTTTAAAGAAGAAATTAAAAATGTAGGGTATGTGATATTGACGAGCTGTTGATACTGTAGACATGGAAGGAGGAAAGAAAATTAAACTTGAAGATAGCCAGCTCATGCAGATTTAGAGGCATTAAAAATACCCCACGCTGCAGTGAGAGAGATGTTGAACAATAACCCTAGAAAAGCCACTTGAGCTTTTCTCAATTTAGTTTCAGGAAGCTGAGATAAGGCTGTGTTTATTGTTTACTGTTATGGGCAATGGAGAGTTTGTAAAGGATGACCGCCTTTTTCAGTCACATGTGGGTGAGTATCATGCTTAAGTGGTGATTGGATCCCAGACAAGATGATGGCTATCAAAACCAGTAGTGGAAAATAGCCAAGAAACTGAACCTTTTGCTACTTTACATCTGGAAGTAGTCCCAGTTAGCAAGGGAAGAATGACAGGACTGAACATGATTTACTTGCACAGAGCTTTGGATACTTCAGGTATTTGCCTTAGTCTATAAGAGGCAAATGAAAGTCACCTACCTCCCATATTAGACCTCTTGTGACAGTACCTGTTCCTTTCCCCATAAATTAAAAAAAAAAGGAGGGAGGGGGCTTCATCCTTTCACTCCATGTCCAGCAAGGTAGGATTAAATTAAAAAATAGCTATTGTTTTTTTGTGCTGTGCATTTTATTTTTATGGTCAGTAGAAGAGTTTCTAAAAGCTACATACGCTGGTTCTTGTTGGGAAAAGTCATCCTTTTCACATAGGGATTAAGAATTATTATTGCCTTTGTCAGTATTGTTAAAATATCTAGAATATTTCTGCGAATGCTGAACAACAGCATAAATGAGGTCTTGTAGTAGATCTTGACTCTTGGAAGATTGCAGTTTTGTTAAAGGCCTGGTTTTTATAGATTTATTTTGAATCTTGCCCTTCAAGCTGAGCCATACGGATGCATTTCTCTGTCCAAATTCTGCAGTGGGACTGTGCAGACTCAAATATCTCCTAACATCGTGCATCTTGCATACCAAGCTGTCATTACTCACCCAGCACTTCAAATCTGAGAGTTTCATTTCTGGGTTTTATAGTGCAGCAAAATTATTACACAGAGGGAAGGGTGTTGCTGACTGAAAGAGCAGTTGCATCACAAAACAGACTTCATGAGATTATACTTAGCATAAAACTTGGAGGAATGAGACTCTGATTTATCATGTTCATAATGCAGTGGTGTTACCGTTCACCTACAGCCTGTATATTAAATCATAGCACTGACTGCTTGTAATCGCAAGCGAGCAGAGTTTACTGTATTACACTTCCCAACAACCTACTGATTTTTTTGCAGGAAATCTGCTATAAGGGGTGACCTCGGTCATGTTCTTGAAAAGAATATTATAGATTGAATGAAACTTGAAAATTAGATTGTCTTCCTTCTTCAAACTTGTCTCTTGACAGCAAAAGTTGTCTGTGCTCATGCTGTTTGGGAGGATAAATGTTCTTCTTTTCTAAGACTGTCATTTCTTATGCAGCATATGAAATCAGAAACAACTTCTAAATTTGTTGTATGGCATATCTGTTAGGATATTCAGATAAGCCCAGACGATTCCTCTTTATCTTATGGAAGTTGGTACTTTGGGTTTTTTTCTTAGGTTCAGTTCAATAAAACAATGTCAAGAGTGTTACCATTTCTGTTCCTTTCATAGGTATCTTCGTTTACTTTGGCATTCCCAATTTTGGGTCATTTTGTATTTAAGGAAAATGGAGTTAGGTTGAGTACTTGAACTGCATGGCTTCATTTGCACAACTGGCGGTGAGGAAAAATAGAGCAAATCTTGTGTTCTAAAGTAGATCTCACAGAGGACTTTTTCCTGATTTTTCTTCAGCAGTTTCTCAAAAAAACATTTGAGTCTTTAAGGTACACTTTCCAAGCTATTTTAATTGTCTTTTTGTTCCTGTATTTTCATGTTGTGTCAAAGTGTTCCATACTCTGATCTATACATTTCTTATTTTTGTTCCTAAAATACTTTGTTTTCCTCTGGTTTTGTCTGCTGTTTCAGTATTACCATACTGCTTTTCCTTATTCTTCATCATTTTGCTGTCTTGCTTGGGTTTGTTTTTTCCCCCCTGTGACCCTTAACTTAATCTATTTGATCTCTGTGCTCCCCCCCTTCCCTAGCCCATGCTTATTTATTTATTCCATTCCATTCCATTCTATATTCCTTTTCTCTCCAGTGGTCACATTTTTGTTGCTCCCTTGTGTCCTGTAAAAGCCCAGTAAGCCTCTTAGGCAGGACACAGGATGAACACTAAAAGCACGTCTTCCCTTTGTCTAGCTGTAGTCTGTTTTGCAGGATAAACTAGTTGGCTTTTACAGAGAGGAATATGAAACAGTGGGTACTAATTGGGTTTCTCTTGAATAGTGGGCAAAGGATGAAAGGATGGGATGGGAGTTTGTTTTCCTCATAACGCATTGAAGTTGGACTGAACCAAAACCTGAGGATGTTCTGTTGTCACAAATACTCATACGCTTTCAATACTGAAAGTGTGAATACTGAATACTAATATCCTGAACACATTGTCTACATCAAAAAAAAATCATGTTTTATTCTGCTTCCTTGTTGAAGCCTCTTCACGTTGATCTGAAAAGGTGGGTCTGTCCTGTCATGCATAACCTTAGACTCTCTCCATGATCAGTGAATTTGACTGATGCTCTGAGGTATGACAAAAATGATTTGTCTGTTGGATAGGAGCTACTACTGTCAAATTTTTTCATTCATCACCCATGTGGTGGGTTGACCCTGCCTGGGGGCCAGGTGCCCACCAGAGCTGCTCTATCACTCCCCTCATTCACTAGACAGGGGAGAAAAAATATAACAAAAAGTTTATGGGTCGAGATAAAGACAGGGAGAGATCACTCACTAATTATCATCACGAGCGAAACAGACTGAACTTAGAGAGGGAATTCATCTAATTTATTACCAAGCAAAACAGAGTAGAGGAATGAGAAATAAAATCAACTCTTAAAACACCTCCCCCCAGCCCTCCCATCTTCCCGGGCTCAACTTCACTCCCGGCTTCAACCTCCGCCCCCCTCAGCGGCACAGGAGGACGGGGAATGGGGGTTACGGTCAGTTCATCACACATTGTTTCTGCCGCTTCTTCCTCCTCAGGGGGAGGAGTCCTCTCATCGTTCCCCTGCTCCAGCATGGGGTCCTTCCCACAGGAGACAGTCCTTCACAACCTTCTCCAACATGGGTCTCTTCCATGGGGTGCAGACCTTCAGGAGCAAACTGCTCCAGCATGGGTCCCCCACGGGGTCACAAGTCCTGCCAGCAAACCTGCTCTGGCGTGGGCTCCTCTCTCCATGGGTCCACAGGTCCTGCCAGGAGCTTGCTCCAGCGCGGGCTTCCCATGGGATCACAGCCTCCTTCAGGTGCCTCCACCTGCTCCGGCATGGGGTCCTCCATGGGCTGCAGGTGGAATCTCTACACCCCCTCATCCTCCCTCCATGGGCTGCAGGGGGACAGCCTGCTTCACCATGGTCTTCACCATGGGCTGCAGGGGCATCTCTGCTCCGGCGCCTGGAGCACCTCCTGCCCCTCCTCCTGCACTGACCTTGGTGTCTGCAGAGTTTCTTACATCTTCTCACTCCTTTCTCCGGCTGCAAAAGTTCTCTCTAGTTTGTTTTTTTCCTTCTTAAATATGTTATCACAGAGACACTGATCGGCTTGGCCTTGGCCAGCGGCGGGTCCATCTTGGAGCCGGCTGGCATTGGCTCTGTCAGACACAGGGGAAGCTTCTAGCAGCTTCTCACAGAAGCCACTCCTGTAGCCCCCCCGCTACCAAAACCTTGTCATGCAAACCCAACACAACCCAGCTGCATAGGAATTGATATATAATTACCTTAGAAGTATAAGGATCTTGTTACCAATTCCTTCAGCTGGCCAGACCACATGCGCTCTCTCTCACTATTGATTTTTAATAAGGATGTTCAATATTGTCTACAGTTTCTATTCAATATAAGGACTCAAACTTCTACTGTGTGACTGGCTATAATGGCTCCTGTGAAGTCATTAGCATCTATAAGGCAGTTAATTCAGATTTAATGACCTCAGAATGGGTATGTATTGACAAGAATAAGCAGAAGATGATAAATTGCAGTTATCGAAGGAATGATTTCTGTCTTATTGTCATAATAAAAAGGAATCTATTGTACAAAGTTTTTTCACTTGTCTCTTAATTGTTGGTTGTTAAATTTTCTTAAAGCTATAGGAAATACTTTTTTTAATAAGTACCATTTTGAAATTACATTAATGTTCAAGTCTTAACTTGGGGGCAAAAGAAGCTTCAAAGCTGGGAAAATTCGTTATCTTAGATGTGCTTCATTTGTCAGGTGTTGCATAGGAGACAGCTCACCCAGCAGCTCCTACAGCCGCGGTGCGTTTGGAGTGGAATTCATGCCGCTGTGTTTACATTTGTTCCGCATCTGAAGTGGGAATGAACTGTACTCCAGTGGCACAGTCGGATTTTGAAAACTTTCACATACCATTAAAATGACCTTTTATAAAATAGGGGCTTTTATTGTACTGAATTCCTATGGCTAGCGTCAGAAGGAACCAACAGGGTTCAGTGTTGTCAGTTGCCTCCTTCCTTGAGTAAACCCTGAAACCTAGTAATAAGTTTAAATGTCAACACATGTTGTTTTATTTTTGATCATTTTAGAGCATGATCACAGATTTTAGGTGAATTTAGGTAGAATAGTATGTATTCTCTAGGCTAAATTTTGTAAACTTACAAACTTGCTAAATCTCTTGGTGATTTTTAAGTGACAGATACTTTATTTCAATTTCAAATGGAAGTTATGAAAAGAAACAGACACTCTAAAAGCTACAATTCATAATACACGTGGAATTTTACACCCTCTTAAATATAGATTAAAATATTGTACGTGGGCCTAAGACTAATATGGGGGATCCACTCTTACTGCTTTTCATATAGGCTAGCTTCGGCTTGCCTACAGATGAGCTTTGGTCTGTCCCTGATAGTTGATGAAATGGGTCTTACCGTGTTTCCACTTCATGCTCTTAAGCAAGGGGAAAATTCATGACCTGTAGCGTTTTTGCAGTGTTCAGTCTAATTTCCCTTCGGAGGTACTGCGAATGACAGTCTGTACGTTTTAACAGCAAAGGCTTATAAGATGATATTCCTGTTGTCAGGAATTTCCTTTATCCATTTGGTATTTGTTTGGGATCTTGACATCTCTCTAGTTAGCAGGAAGTAAAATGTCTCGGCAGCTAAACTTGCATGCCAACTTCCAGTGCCTGTGTAAGGCATTAAAGTGCTGCAGTGCATTCCTGTAAGCAGAACGGTAAAATAAACCAAATTCTTAGTTAGGTAACACGTTTTAATCCTTTGTCTTACGTACTGTGTGATTGCTTATTTTATGTGTACAAGTACAGAGACGGCTCGAGCCTGAGGTCAGGTAGGAGGCTCAAAGACAGAAAGCAGGCCATGTCTACAACACGTTCATCTGGGCTGGGTGATATTGCCTCTGTGCTGCTTGTGAGGCTTGTGGGGGCTTGGCAGGCCTGTGGCTGTAACAGCAGCAGAGCTTGCAAGTTGCTTCATGCCAGGAATGCTTTTTTTCTTTTTTTTTTTTTCTCTTTTTTGACAGTGCACTTAGTGTTGGAAAATACTCATTGCAGTCACCAGCTACAGTACTAATTTGTCACGACACTACAGGAGATCTAATTTAAAATACAGAGGTCTAGTGCTAACATTTCAAAACCTAAAAATCTGCCTTTGTAAGCAGTGGTATTGCAAGGAAGCAATTCTCATAATAAGTACGAAGTCTTTTATTTGAATTAATAAAAACCCCCAAGTTACTACAAATTCAGTAAGGACAACCCGTTGCTTTGTCATAAAGGCTCTTTATATTCAGTTGTCTTACTGCTTCCCACATTGTAAAGGGGACATTACCTCTCAAGACTTTACTTAAATGTGTCCCTCTCCCACCATCTCCAGCATGAATTGCCTGTATCTGCTGGGTTTTATTTTCTCTGGCATGAAAACTCGGCCAAATCACGCGTCCTGATGAAGTTGAGGCCAGTTTCGAATAGTGTAGATGAAATCTTACGAAAAACATATTTTTGCAGTTCTTTATTCATTGTGAGTGCTTGACAATTATTCGGTACCTAGGAGCTGTAATGGGATGAATTCTAATATAATCTATTTAAATTGTTAATTTCGACTACCACTGTTAGAGGATGCAAGTGACTAATTTCTGTTTCCTCAGTTTCTTCATCTATATAAATTCATACTTATGCTTCACCGTTGAACCACGTGTGGAACCAGTGTTGGACTGGGCCTTTTTAAAAATCAGTTGGATAAAGTTTAGGATTCAAAAACTGCAAAATGTATATGTTTTCATATACAAGAGTTAGACTACTGGTACCTTCAAGCACTAGGAATTTTATTAATGTGATATATAGTATTTAGGACAAGGGGTAATGCGTTTAAGCTGAAGGAGAGTAGATTTAGATTAGATCTTAGGAAGAAATTCTTCACTGTGAGAGTGGTGAGGCACTGGAACAGGTTGCCCAGAGAAGTTGTGGATGCCCCATCCCTGGAAGTGTTCAAGGCCAGGTTGGATGGGGCTTTGGGCAACCTGGTCTAGTGGAGGGTGTCCCTGCCCATGGTGGTGGGAGTTCAAACTAGATCATCTTTGAGGTCCCTTCCAACCCAAACCATTCTGTGATTCTATGATAGTTGTAGACAGTGTTTTTCCTGTAACTCGTTTTGTTGGGTCTAACCACAGTTCTTTTTTTTTTTTTTTTAACTCTGTGGAACTTGATGACTCTTGTTTACAACCTTGGCAGAAGGCATTTGAGGAGAATACTTCTGTCTTTTATTTGTTCACAGCAATCTCATTTGATGTAACAGGTGAAGAATTTAATGGTGGGTTTTACCCTCATAAATATTTAAATTTATGGTGACAAATCAAAAGAGAATTATCTTGAAGCAGAGTATTGTGAAGAAGCTTGAGGCAAGTTTGCTTTGGGGACCTTCTCTCAAGCTAAAAATGAATCGAAGAACTTGGCTTGGGTGGGAGGGGGGGTGTAGGGCGTGATCTGAGCAATTAATGACCAGGATGAGTGTTGAATGGATATATGGATATGAGCAAAGCAAAACTGCATTTGTCAGGGCTGGTGAAAAGGAAGTTGCCATCGTGGCTGCCAAGTTCTAGCTGTGCATAGATAGAAAATGTATCGTGAAGTTCTTACACAGAAAGATTCTTATATGAGAAAACTAAACTTAAACCTAGTTTAGGTGGCAAGTATCAACTTTAGCTAAGGAAATAGGTGAGGAGTAATATAAGTATGTTTTGGGTTTTTTTTCTCTCCAAGTCTCCATGAGGGATTTCACTAAACTGTCTTACAAGCTGCCTATTGTTTTGACGCCATGCCAGCTATTTAAATTATAACATATCAAAGGAAGATAGGATCAGCCTTTCCAAAGTAAAGTTCAAAATGGAACGTAACTCTTAAACATATGATTTCTCCATCTGAATACACTTAATTATATTTTCAGGCCAAGGTTGCTGCATTGACCTGTAATTATTCTTTGAATACTGATGCAAGTTATGAAATACTACAGAAATTATACACAGTCTTTTATGACAAAGTAGTTTAGCCTTGATGGCTAATAAAAACAGTGAGATAACCCAATGTTAAGAAAGGAAAGAGCATCCCTCTGGAACACTGGGTTCTCTTTCACGTGTTAACTCTCTTCGTGTCACCTGTGCCTGGAATCTCTTTCAATTAAACCAGTAGACATATTTAAACAATGTGCTTTATAATCCCTTTAGGAGCATTCACATTCATGTCATTTAACAGAATTTTGGAAGCTAAGAGTCAGCTTGAAATTGAAGGTGAAGTCAAGTCTGAGAACTGGTGATTCTTTTTACTGCTTCCCTGAGCATACAATCACTACTTCTACAGCAGGAGGTGTTCTTAATTCAGTACCAACACTTATATATTTTTTCTGACAGAAGAATATATTTATTTTTATTCAGTCTGCTAGACAATGTTTTGTGCGTTCAGAAGCCCTAGCATTGTAGTCAGAATTCCTCAGTTTTTATGGAGAACATTTTACTTTCAACCACTTTTGGGGTGTCTTAAATATATTTGTCAAAACATGCAGATAAAGCAAATGTGCAAGATAGATAAAACACAGCTGAATGGGTGTGTGATCAGGCTGAGTGATAAATATGTAGTTGAAATGGATGAGCCTTAACATCAATGAATACCTTAATGGGAGTTTGCATTATGGAGCATCTTTGCTGAAAATTAAAAAGCGGGCAGCTGGAGTTGAGTGGCCTGAAGGACAGGAGTGCCAGGCTCTGATGGTGATCAGCACAGCTTACTGGGCTGCAGTTACCTGCCAGGCAGGGAGATGTCCTGAGGAGCCACCAGGCAAAAGATCTGGCTCCCAGAACTCCTGCCAGTCCAGGGGTGATGCCAACCCTTGGAGCACAGCAGTGCTGTCTGTCTGCCCTCCAAAACCCTAAAAAGAAACCAGCAGCAGCAGCAGCAACCTGCCGCTTACAGGTTAAAATACTAAACCTGAGGCTATGTCTGGTTTTCATTCTCATGTGCTGTTGTCTGTGGGAGAAACTCTGCCCTCCCCTTTGTTCGTTAGTTTTAGACAGAGCTCAGAAAGTGGTCTTGGTGAAAGTGTGTATGAAGAGAAAGTAATTAAAAGTGAAAAGGACTGGCACTTTGCCTGCTAGTCCTCCAGCTTACAGTGCTAAGAATGAGAATAGTGGTCTCTATAATGCAGTAGATTATAATTTATATATAGTATGTAAATACGTTTACTGTTCTGTGCCACAGTATTAATCTCTACTAGCAAGCATACCAGTTTGGCACACACTTTTCTCCAAGTAATGAAATTCTATTAAACTTTACAACTTCTTATGTAAAAACTCATTCTGGTACATCTTTTTCCCTGCATTTAAAATAACGGTAATTTGCTACAATCTTAGATAAACCTTTCCCAGCCTTCATTTGTCTCGTGTCATTCAGTTGGTAATTTGTCTGTTTTGTAATAAAAAAGTAATCGTTATTTTCCTTCCCTGTTGTTTAGATTCTGTTTGTTGGTTTTGCCACCCCGCTGCAAGCGGAGTAGCTTATTCACAAAAGCATGGGGGCACCATCTTGTAAAAGCAGCTCACTTCAGAAGGTAGCAGCAGCAATAATAGGAACCCTTCTTGCTAAAGATATTCCATATGCACTTGTGATTGTCAGAAGTGCTATAATTAGTTGTGATCTTAGTTAACAACTGAAAGCTTTGAACTTAATCCTTCATTAATGAGGCAGTTGTGTACGTGGAATTCAGCGGCAATGAATGCATCCACTGAATACTGCATTGTAGTCGGGTAATGCTCTTATTTCAAATGATTTCCCATCTTATGTGCAGCAGCCAATGTCATTCAGAAAAGGGGCATCTACTAATCCTTTCACTTGGTATGAGGTTGGTGAGTGACTGTTTTTTCTTTCACTGGAAAGGCTGATATGGATTATTTATTTTTATGCAAAATAGTAAAACAGGATCTGGGGGCATACTGTTTCATTTTTCTTCCCCCCACCCCCCTCCTTTTTTTTTCCCCCCTGGTTTTCTGATATGTAAGAATTGTTGTTAAATAGCAAAATGTGTAGAGCATAGTTTGGCTGTATTATTGAACGTATGTCTCCAGGAAGGTTAGGATTTTAAAGTCTAATAAGAATAAAATAAAAAAAAATCTGTTTGGGAATTGACAGGTAAAATGAGTGCAAGTGTGAAGAAAATGTCATCTGATACCACATTTCTTCCACACCTGTCAAGACACACTTTTTGATCAGTCTTCATGCAGTAGTAGAATGAGTTACCTTATAAAACAAGCAATGCATAGAAAATGAAACCACCTCCTAAGAGCAGATGTGGTCAAAAGAGGAGATCAGGCTGCAGATTTTTAAGGAATCCTTACATGTAACTGATGTGTGACCAAATGTTCCCAATTTACTGAGAAAGCGTGCAATACATCTTTAGAAACAAAGTCCCCAAATGTATTTGAGTACAAAGGATAGGGTTTGTGCCAACAGCCATGAAGAAATTTCAAAATGTTTCTGCTTTATGCCAAAGAAGGGAGGCTCAGTATTTTTGTAACTATTATCTTTTTTTTTTTAATTAGGGGGAGGGTAAGCTGTCAGTTATCATTATGTAGGAATCGCAAGGGGGGTTTAACGTGCTATTGATAATCGTGCGTTTTTTTAATATTGGATGGAGAAGTCACATTATTATTTGCAGCCTTCGTAAATACAGGGAGCGAAATCTTGTATAGTTATTTATTTTTAAGCAGGCTAGTTATGTTTTGTACAGAGAAGCATTTCCGATTTCAGATTACGTAACTAACCACTCATTAAAAGATGGCTTCTGAATCACAATTATAACAGAAAACAAAACCATGTATGACTGTTGCATCTCACCTTTTAGTATTTTCATAAGCATAGATGGTGAACTTCTTTTTAATGAAAATTGTCCCTGTTTTTTAAGAGTTGAAACAGCTTCTCTGTTTTCGGAGTGAGATGTGGTCAGTGTTGGTAGGTTAGTTGGTCCCTGCAGCCGAAGAGACGTTCCAGGAGCGGTGGGCAGGCTGAGTCCTTACAGCTGGCTGTGGGCAAGCTCAGCCTGCTCTGACGTGTGCTGGGCACGGACCAGAACCAGCAGCAAGCAGGGAGGGAGAAAACACCTGTTTTACCGCTGGCTTGCACGCTTGTTTGCTGGCCGGGTTTTAGAAGGAGATGCTGAAGCAGGATGTTTTCAAGGATGCTTTTGAGTGAATCAGCATATCTTTGCATAAGTTGTTCAAATACTTAATTGCGCTTTCTACTGAAAGTGGGTGGCTTATTTCTGGTCTGGATTTCCAGCCTTCTTTCTGCCTAGCTTTGCTTTCCAACCGTCAGACCTCAGTTGCTTCTTTCTGATAAAGCTACTGTCAGAAGTCTTTTCTCGGTAGAGATTTTCTAAATCAAATCAGTAGTTCACTCCCTGGTGGATGAGTGTAACTGATGGAGCTTCTTACCATGAGCCCCCGTTTCCGAGCCCTCATTCTATTTGGTAGGGTGTAGTGGAGTGCCCCGTGTGGGCACTCCAGCCTTCTGCACAAGGTCAGGGGTAGTACCTTCCTCCTCCTCCTCCGCAGTATTGCTCTCCCTTAGCGTTACCCTCTTTAGCAGCGTTAGCTGAGAGAGCAGGCTGTGGTCGGGTATCACCGTGCCACCCACATCCTTTCCCGTGCTGCTGGCACAGCCCGGCCGTCTCGGGCGTGCAGGTCTGTGGTGTTCAATGCCCAGTCTTTGCTTGATTTGGTTTTGCGCAGCTTTCGGAGGGGGCTGGGTTCTCCAACATCCTCAGCACCGAGCACTGAAATCAGGTTTTCCAGTTCTTGGCACCCGCTGCCCTCACCTGTTCAGAAACACACCAGCAAGCAGCCCGGTGGGAAGTAAGTGCCTTGTCCAAAAATCTGGGCTGTAAAGGCCGCGCATGCGAGACGGGAGCTTTTGAAAATCAGACCTTCAATGTACAAGTGGCTTAACTGATCTCAGTGCAAATGCTGGTGACCTTTTTTTGCCTGTTCAATAAATTAAAGGTGAAATTTACATAATTTACTGGGCAGATTGGCACTTCTTTCCATTCACATTTGGACAGACTTAAGTTCAGTTAAAAAAAAAAATTAAAAAAAAACTATAAAAGATGGAGAAGGATGGCGAATGTGCCAGAGGTCTACCCCGTTGCATCTTCCCATGCTAAACCCCGCTGCGTCCTGCAGAGGCAGCGATGGAGGCTGCGGGCAGAGGGGAATCCTCTTCACGCAAAGCCTGATTAAACCGTGGAACTCGTTACTGCACCATGTTGTGAATGTTAAATCTCATGCAAGTTTTTTGGGGTAAAAATATAAAATTAGAGTCTTGGAAGGCAAATTCGGGAAGGTTAGTTAAACATTGCAAAAGAGTAGTCACTGCTCTTGCCTGGGGGTGTTTGATGAACCCCTGTCAGGAAACGGGAGCCTGGAAGGGATGGCCTTGGCTCCGTCTGACACTCTTAAATTTCTTCCTGCTTTGAAATAGAATTTTCATTTTCTAATTGGAATTAAAATGTACTGTACTTAACTGTGGCTTCAGGAAAGATAAAGATTAAATTAATTTAGTGCTTGAGAGATGAAGAGGCAAAGATATTTAGAAATAGTTCCCAGCATTAGAGAGATGTTTTTGCTCAATCCAAGCTCTGGCTGATATGTTTTTGGAATTTGCTTACGTTGGCTGTAGCCTTTCTGGCAGGCAGCACTGCACCCCAGCACAAACCGCGTTATCGTTGAAGATGGCTTGTTATCATTAAGAATTTAAAAAGAAAGAAAATTTTTATGCTTTTATAACAGCATTGGAGACTAAATTGTCTGAAGTTGTAGAAGTAAGCACTGAAAATATTAAGAGTTGCATTCTATTTTTTGTAGTTTCTGTGGCTTGTCAGGAAGCTTATTTGTTCCTGTTTGTTACAGTACTTCAGTAACAAAGTTTACAATTTTACAAAATGTAAACTTGTAATTAAATATTTATGAAACAGATCTACAAATGGTGGGAGGAGTAATAATTTGCACTACCTGTGACCTCTCAGTTGCATTTGTTTTGGTTGCTTGTAGATTTATTTTTTTGTTTTGAGACAATCAAGGCCTTTCCTTTGATCCAGTGAGTAACTTAGAAAATCCATTGTGCAATTTATACCAACAGCAGCCAAACCCACTCATGCCTATTGCAGAGAACATGTAGAGATATCTTAAATGCAGCTTGCTGTTCTTTTTTTTTTTTGGTGGGGGCTAAGGGGGGTGTTTGTTTTGCTTTTGTTATACGCCTACAGTAAAATTGGAGGAAAAGTTTGGACTTTGCTTTAAGTTTTTCTTAAAATTTGAGGATGTATTTCATTGGCACTGACACATACTTCTAACTGATGATTTATTAATTTAAAAAAATACTGAACATAGACGTGTTTATATTTCAACTTGTTTTGGGAAAAGTAGTCATAAATAAATATTACTCAGTCTGATCTTCAGATTAATGTTTGCTTTTTTTTAAAGACATTGAGAAATGTTTGGGGTGTGGGAGGGACCTAGGTTTTTCCCTACCTGTATTAGTCTAACTACTAAAATGTGTTATGCATTTAAAAAAAAAAATATCTGCTGAACTATGTGCACTGTCTCTGTTTGTTTGTCAGAATTTTTAAACTAACTTTGCAATTGTTGAACTAAATGTGACCAGGGAAATGAAACTAACTATGTAATAAAATATTTAGGGACAATATAGTTGGAATGAAATAGTTGATCATCATTGGAGAGCTTTCTAAATTGCTCTTATGTCCCTAGCACAGGCATGTTACTCTAGTTAATGGAGAGGTGGTTAGATGTCGCTGCGTAGTGAAGGTGCTCACTCTGCCTGAATTACCCCAAACGGAAATCTTTCTGCTACCTGTGTGATGGGTATCGCCTCGTTATCCAACAGGAATGGCTGGCAGTTAGTGCGTGCTTGCTGATTAGTTCCTGCATCCGTGAGGGGTTTTCTTAATCAAAGTTGTTACAAATAAAGTAAATATCTGTGAGGCCAAACTGTCACTCGTAGAAGGACTTGAGGTGTTTCGTTAGGGTACTGTGGGGTCCATAGGTGCTTTAAAACGTATTTGCATTGGCACTTGTGTGTGTTACAGTTTACCTTTTAAAAATAAACTAATATACAAAGCATGCAACTTTGCAAAGGGCTTTCTGCTGGTTTATGTACTTTAATCACTGCCAGGCTTTTTCTTCTCCTTGGAATTTTTCCTTTGGGAGCAGTTTCTAACCTGTTTGAATAACATTGCTTTGTTCACACTGAAGAGATTCTTCTGGATTAGAAAATGGGGTGGTGGGGGGGGGAATCCTTGTATATTCACATATATTTGCTGTGTGTCTCACATGTCTGCCTATACCACATTTTTATATCCTCCTCTGAGGTTAAATGAATGGCTTTATTCTGATGGAAATTAGAACAGATGTTTCTTGCTTGGTCCGACTAAATTTTTCTGGTACTAAAGTAAAAATTCTGCTTTTCTTCCCCCTCCCTTCCCTCCCCCGCCCTTAAAATTGTACTTCAGTCCCTACCACAGCTGCTAGCACTCCTGATGCTGTTGACAAATACTTGGAGACACCTGGGGACGAGAATGAACATGCCCATTTCCAGAAAGCCAAGGAGAGACTTGAAGCTAAGCATCGTGAAAGGATGTCTCAGGTAAGGGGAGATTTCTTTATTTTTAAATATGGGAGGGAGTCCTTCTTTTTCTTATTTCCCAAGGCTTCAGCCAGCTGCCCTGCCTATTTGCAATTTTGTAAATACACCATTTACTGTCTTTCTGACTCTATCTAAGAATTCAGCTGGCTGGGACATATATTTCTGGTTGGGTTGCATCTGCCATCATAAGGCGATACAGTTGCTTGTGCTGGTAAAAAGGAGAAATCAAAAAAAGTCTGTTAAAAATTTCTCTCATCTTTGTGGAAGAATGTATGGTTTGTGAGATTATTCTTATTTCTAAGTAAATAACTTGACCACTGTATTAGTGGTCTTTCCTTTGCAGCACCTGAGGGAGATTGTTTGTGATTAGCTTTGTTCTCTGTGTGTATGCATACATGGTCGTGCCCTGGGGTAACATAAGTTCACATATGTTGTCTAATAGTCTCGAGCCTCAAGGTATCGTGAAATGCATCTAAAGTCAAAGAAAAGAGGAAAAATTAGTGCTTTTGAACTGAACCAAACTCCAACTGAATCAACCTTTTTTTTCCTTTAACCAAAGAGATTTGTGTAGCCTGAAACTGTACGCTGTGTTTAATCCTATTGAACACTAAGGGATGAGCTATTTACTCTCTCAAAAATAGGGTTTATAATAGCAATGCCAATAAAAAATTGTCACAGTTTTGCTCTAATAATAACAAAGAAAAATATAAGAGGTTTAAAGGAAAGCCTGTAGTGTGTATTTTTTTAGGATAGAACAACCGTAAGAAAGAACGCAGTATAAATCAGATGCACTGCATATATCTGTGTAGCTATTTTAGTATAATTTTTATTGAAACTTTCTTCCACGGTTGCATTTTTAGTGTTTCTATGTATTACTGACACATTAACCTTTAGCTGCATGCTAAAATGTTTGAGTAGGCCTAAAATTAAGCTCTTTGAATAAGTCACTCTTTACTGGCACTGTAGCTATGCCCTGGACTTTTCTAATAAATAGGGCAGGGCACCTTACCTGAAGCACTCAGCCGGTCGGTGCAAACCACCTGCCGTGAATATGACACTTAATGGATGGGAACATATGTGCTCCTCATCTGGCTTCTGCTTGGGAAGCAGCATAGCACAAGCTGTCTCTTTCTTAAATAGAGAAAACAGTCCCACGTTAGTGCTATTTGAAGCATTATCACGCTGATGGTTTTCTTTCCTCTGGAAGATTCAACAACTTCATCAAAATGACCCGTGGCTGGGGCGGCAGGGGCGCAAGCGTTGCTGAGCGTGGGTGGGTGCATTGCCCAGCTTGGAGCCGGCCTGAAGCCCTGGGTTGATCCGGGGCGGAGGTGAGCGATGGCTGCCGAGGGACTGGCTCAGCCCGGTCCTCATCCTAACAAACCTCTGTGCGGCTACAGTACACCGTTTGGGAAAGATGGGCTGGGAATCAGGAGGACAAAGAACGTTGTGCATGCAGCCTGCCTGGTGGAGGAGAGAGATCCTGCCCAGGCCGGATTGGTGGGTGATGCAGTGTCACTTCATTGTTCCTTCCGTTTTCTTGAAACAGCCCCGTTTAACGAATGCTGTGGGGCGGGCGTCCTGAAAGCAAAGGACGGTCAGTGCAAAAGGCAGGTTTCCCTGCAACAGTCCTCGGATTCTCACTGCGGTTTCAGATTTGTCTCCAAAATCCCATATGCGGTGTCAGGGTTAAGCTGAGTAATTTAGGGCAATATTTGGGTGAACTGTGTATTTTCTATTTTCTGCAAAGCACATGGTTTGTGGAAAAGAGCTAATTGAATGCATGGGCACCCAGAAAACATACAGAGAGACCGTACAACGTTGGTGCTCGAGGCCAGCAAAATAAACTAACTGGGGAAAGCACTGCACCATAGCATCAGAAAACTTCTGGGTAAATGCGCCACGCATTTTACCATGCACATTTGGGGCAACCTTATAAATGAAGGCTGGGGTTCAAGGGTTTGACTGAAGATCAGCACTGGTGCTGCCGCATGCTCTGCCCTCGTTAGCACCTTCCCAGCCATCCCTTCTGTCAGCAGTAATGAGCATACAGCTGCAGGGTGAGGCAGGTCAGCTCCCTTGTCTCACTGCAATGTCACTCTTCAAAAAAAAAAAAAAAAAAAAAAAGTAAAATAACCAACTCTGGCCAGTTCAGCAAGCTAAATCAGACCTGGGAAACAGCAGCCCAATAGGTACATCAAGAAAGAAAGATCAAAGATCTTTAATTTGTTTAAGCTGCTTACGAAATCACAGCTTAAAGTACATATGTCTGGAAGTACACAGGACCCCTGCAGAGCTTTGAAGAAAAGAGCTAACTTAAGTTTTTAAAAATTAGTTTTCCCTTCTATGAGTAATGTTTTGTACAGGATTGAACTAGCTTCTCCCAGTTAATGTTTCAAATGTTTAAAAAAATATAAAATCTTACGGAGAAGTAGAAAAGCCAGCTTATTTATCGTTCTGTGTTTCCTCACGTGAACTGTGATAGGTCTGTGTCCCATAGCACTGGTCCCTTTTATGGCAGTTTATTTTGAAATTGCTTTTTACATTTTTCTGTAAAATCACATATGTTCTCAATACATACTTAACTAAAAATTGATTTGAACCTGTTACTTGTTATGTTAAAAACAATGCTGAATATACTAACTCAGTAAGCTTTTGCTGTCAATGTTTTCCTCTCAAAAAAAAAAAAGTTAACAAGTGAGAGTCACTAGCAGAGTCTGCCAGCTGCTCCGAAAATATTTGTGGGTTTTTTTTAACTCAAAGTCCAGTTCTTTCAAAGCTGAAAATGGGGGGTTATAAAACAGCAGAAATGCTCATTTTTCTTCTATTAAAAAGAGAGGAAATGATAAGTGGGTTTAGGAAAATGATCAAGTAATTCTTTAATCTTGATAAATGTCATAATATGAAATAAATTGGTTTGTTCGTGACATAAGTTTATTTAATAAAGCAGATAGTTTTAAACAGTATTTGATTTGATGCACACTTTAATTTGCAACAGCCAAGTAATAAAAAAAAGTCAGATGCATTCTAGTTCACATATAAAATGTAATCATGTAAGGAGTAGGAAAGTTTATCATTAAAAGAATTAAATTGAAATTAAATATTTTAATCAAAACGTCATCACAGCAAAATTCTGTATATCCTCTTTCTGAGATATCCCTTTGTTTATCATGAAATTCTGACAACGTACATTTCTTTTTCTCTTGCATAAAGATATTCAGACAGGCAGAGACCCAGCTTCTGTTGGTAGTTGTGTCGATTCATAGTTCAACGCTCCTAAAAGGCTCTCTTAGTAGGTAGGTCTGTGCTCTTTAGTTCAGTGACCTGATGCACCTCTGGTTCAGACTTTTAATCCCTTCTGCTCTTAAGTGTCTGTCCCTTTAGACCACAGACCATGAAAGTTTTTCTGCCTTTACATCTTGCATGGCACCTGGAGCAGCAACACTCATAAACTTTCCCAGGTACTGCTGTAAAGAGAATTACATTAGCATATAATTTTAAGCTTTCCCCAAGAATTATTAATGCAACTCCAAATAACAGTGAAGCTACATTCCCATGTGAACAGGGTAGCTATTCAGCGATGCATGTGTAACCTTTAAATGTTTTATATTCTCTGACGTATAACAGGGAGAGATTATGCTAACTCTTTGCAGGATGCCGTGGTTCTCACTTCCTGTTTTGGTACAGTTCCTCTTTTCCTCTTTCCAGTTTGTTAACTTCTGTACAGCTCCCTCACTTAAATAGCTGCTGCTAAATAGGCTGGTGGAACCAGATATTGAACCTTACTCAAGGGAGCAGTATATTTATACATTTCTCTCCTCAAACATATTGTGACATCCTCGTGTCTTAAATTTACTCTTCCTCTGGCTGTTTGCAATATTTTAGGAGTCATAGCATGTACAGTATTTGTGATAGGAACTTAATGATAACTCATCTCCTTAGAATAGTCTTGCTTCTTGAAGTTTATTTCCAAAGCAAGGATGTGAAAATAGTGCAGTCCCCAACCAGCCTGGACAGGGCTGGTGTTATGTGCAATATTTTTTTGGATCATTGCATACTGCTAGTTCCAACATCCTATAGAGGTCTTCAGCTGATTTTTAGTGCCAGTGGTATGATAGAATCACAGAGTGGTTTGGCTTGGAAGGAACCTTAAAGATCATCTAGTTTCTACCCCCACCATGGGCAGGAACACCCTCCACTAGACCAGGTTGCCCAAAGCCCCATCCAACCTGGCCTTGAACGCTTCCAGGGATGGGGCATCCACAGCTTCTCTGGGCAACCTGTTCCAGTGCCTCACCATCATCAAGTGAAGAATTTCTTCCTAATATATCATCTAAATCTAACCTCTTTCAGTTTAAAACTATTACCCCTTGTCCTGTTACTCCATGCCCTTGTAACCAGTCCCTCTCCAGCTTTCCTGTAGGCCCCTTTAGGTACTGGTAGGCTGCTATAAGGCGTCCCCGGAGCCTTCTCTTCTCCAGGCTGAACAAGCCCAACTCTCTCAGCCTGTCTTCATAGGAGAGGTGTTCCAGCCCCCTCATCATCTTCATGGCCCTCCTCTGGACCTGCTCAAACTAAGTGCATGTCCTTCTTATGTTGGGGCCCCCAGAGCTGGTACTCCAGGTGGGGTCTCATGAGAGCAGAGTGGAGGGGCAGAATCACCTCCTTCGACCTGCTGGTCACGCTTCTTTTGATGTGGCCCAGGATACAGTTGCTTTCTGGGCTGCAAATGCACATTGTGGGTCATGTTGAGCGTTTCATCAGCCAACACCCCCAAGTCCTTCTCCTCAGGGCTGCTCTCAATCCGTTCTCTGCCCAGCCTGTAGTTGTGCTCGGGACTGTGCCCAACCCATGTGCAGGACCTTGCACTTGGCTTTGTTGAACTTCATTCAGTTCACACAGGCCCACCTCTCAAGCCTGTTGAGGTCCCTCTGGAAGGCCTTCACTTCCCTCCAGTGTGTTGACTGCACCACACAGCTTGGTGTTATCATCAAACTTGCTGAGGGTGCACTCAATCCCACTGTCCATGAAGATGTTAAGTAATACTGGTCTCTATATTCCTCACATCCCACCATCTCTATTATTGTGTGTGGGAGGGCTCTTTCCTTCCTTAAAACTATTAGCTTAGTAGCAGTACCTCCCT
This sequence comes from Balearica regulorum gibbericeps, assembly GCF_011004875.1. Taxonomy (NCBI): domain Eukaryota; kingdom Metazoa; phylum Chordata; class Aves; order Gruiformes; family Gruidae; genus Balearica; species Balearica regulorum. The sequence goes on along the minus strand of NC_046184.1, from coordinate 113,258,255 downwards.
CGGTTACATTCAGGACTCTTTGGAGAGGTTTGGTGATGTTGTTACCAGAAAAAGAGTTGAGACTTAAGTGTGGAACAAAAGCCCTTGACAAAGGTAGGCGTCTTATTGGCATGACTTTCATCTTCTAACTAAGCAAATCTTCAGGCAAGCACCTCTGCTGATCTGATTGCTGTAACTCAAATTTTTGTCATAAATTCTTCTCTTTCAGCTACGCTTCTGTGCCCTAGTGCAAAAAATGGGAATAAATTCTGCTGGTTTCTTTATAATGAGATTTGTGTGCTTAGCATCTCTCTTAATAATGAATTATGCTTTCCATACTTCCTTTTTGCCTCTTGCTGTCCCCTACAGCCAAATTTCAGGAGGAGTCTGCCAGGCACTAAGTCCTGAGTTCTGAAAAAGTTTGATTTTGAAATGACTTGCTGCTTAAATCTCAACCAGAAGTTGTAATTTTTCCTGCACAAAGCTGCCAGGCCTTGAAGAGCCATAAATCTGTGTGTCTTTAATAGGTCTGTGCTTTCAGTGAAGGAGAATAGGTTTGTGAGTGCATAGAGGCCAAGTTCAGCCTTTTTCTGCACATATGTATCTGGGACATTGGTTTCTTTCCCTTCTTGCTCTTTAGTTTCCTACAGAGAACTATGGCATATTTCTTAGTCACTCATAATTCTCTAAAGTGATGACCTTTGGTGAGAGCAGAAGTTTTGTCTGGGTGGTAGTGCTTCCCATAGATAGCTGTAGGGCAGCTGTATCTTCAGTTAGTTAGCATACACACAGAGATGTTTTCAACCATTGAAGTCATCTGAATTGCAAAAATCAGCACTCAAAGCACAGCTTCTGCAATCTTTACATTGAATATTGTTTCTGGAAATGGCCACGTCATTCTGGTTTTTTCACAAGCCATTCAGTCTCATTGCACCAGAGCTGAACTCTGAAGCCTGTAATTTACATCCTTCCCAAGTAGCTGTGTAGGCTGTCAGTTTATCATCCTACCTTAAAAGGTTTAGAGAAATAAAACAGCAGAGACCCTGGTCTAGCCAAAGGTCTCCTTATCACATTACCCATGATACTTGTTTTCATCATATGAATTAGCAGAGGGTTAGTTCAGGGGATAAAGATGGCAAGGGAACTGTTGTTCTGAAAACCCATCAACTGCTAATTCAGAGTGAAAAAGAGTATTAAGCAGATGTCAGACGTGATTTGAAGACATAAAAGTGTCATAAAGTTGCTAAGCTAAGCCAGTGCTCAAGCTTGAGCACATCATTGTAGTTTATGACTTGAATTAATGCCATAATTTGTGGGTCTTCTGTAACGTTCACATCCTGGCACCAGTGATGTTTCAGGTCTCTAGAAAGGTGCTGCCCATATATGTAAATTAAGTTTTCTCAGCCACCACAATCATATGGCCTAAGCGTACAATTAAGAGATGAATACCTAACGTGCACTTAATACACAGTAGCACTGTAAGCATTAATAAGTTTTTGCCAGAACACATCACGGTGCTCTAAACTGTGGTGTCCGTTCATGCCCTCTAGTCCTGCTTTGTCAGAGAAGTGGTAAAATCTCCTGTGCCAAAGTACTGGGAAGGTAACTGGTGGCGGGGTGACCTGTAACTTCAGTGTGCTATGCCTCATGTTCTCTGTCATCAGCTGCTTACTACAACCCCTTGCAAATGAATTTTCACATCCTCTTGTGAATTTTGGGTTCCTACCTCCCTAGAGCTTGGCTGCAATTTGCACATCAATGCTTATTCGCCTGATGAGAAGCTAATGTACAATTCTTGGGACTTAAGTTTCAGCTTACAGTTCCCAGTAAAAGAGCAGAGTGAAGTTAAGACTGTGATTTCTAAGTGCTTCAGGTCTTTGTGCTTACAACTGCTGTCTAACCATGCCCCTGCTGAAGCCCAGAAACAGACAAAACAATTTCCAGCTTTAAAGTTTTGAGCATCACGTTAGCTTCCCAAAGCATATGTCTCCACTCTTTCGGGCTGTTATTGAGGCCAGAATCTCTAGTTTCACTGACAGTGAATTGACCTGATTTTACTATGACTGAGTTATTGCTGTCTTGAAATACATTCCCAAGCTTGGGGTCAAAAGGAAGATGAAAACTTGACAACAAAATCCCATACGTTGAGTCAGTCTTGAGTCTGCACACTGGTTAATTGTTAGGGTCTGCAACCCTGTACAGGACTGAGAGGAGATTACATTCCCAGGTCTGGGACTTTTGTAAAAGTCTCCTTTGATCCAGGTTTGTTCTGTGGTGTGTTTTTTTTTTTTAAGGGCACAGGCTCAACCAGATACCCTGGGGCACCACTAGTGCTCTCCAGTCTGTCTGTCGGTGTCCTGTACGGGAAAACTGGGGAGCCTGAGACAGGAGCTTGAGTGGTGGAGGGTCAACTTGCAGACAGGAGACACAGCAGGTCTAATTTGTCCTGCCTTTGGTATTGGTCTTGGAAAAATTTCAGTCATGCATGCAGACTCTGAGCTTTTCTAAAATCCCCTCTAGAAAGGGTGTGTTTGACTGCTTCTAATAAATGGTATGAAGGTGTGTTTTTTGGTGAGAAAGGAAGGAGAGGAAATGCACGTTTTGAGTAATTGCTTCCAGGTTTCTTCTGTCTTCTTCTGATGTTGTGCTAATCCTGCAAATAAGTCACATATTTGTGTGCCCTGAAGTCAGTGAGAGCAATTGTTCCTGCATAAAATATGTTACCTGAGGCGATTGCTGTCTAGGTGTGAAATGAGTAAAGTCCTTAAGTATGACCACGAGAAGGTTTCAGATGTCATGGACAGCAAGTTAAGAGTAACTCATTCCCTGACTATTGAAATACTGCCCTGTGTAACAGGAGCAGGTAGCCTCTCATGTTGCTGAAAGGAGTGGTACTGAAAGTTCTTCTACGTCATTTTTCTGTCAGCATTGTACTTGAGATATAAATATATTCTGTTCTTGAAGTGTTTGACACCTGTCTGGACAGACTAGCACAAATTGCATGTAATTCTTGATCTGTCCTACTTAAAGGCCAGTGACCTAGTCCAAATAAATCTAAAAGTTTTTGTGGTATCAAAATAAGCATCACTTAGAATGAGTTGGAATTCACTCATTTTGACCCAGGACGTACAGTAGATGAAAGCGGTTTCCTTTTTGTCGGAGATGAAAAGGGGTTGGTGTGTTCACCCATGGAGACCTCCACTTCCCTCACTTGAGGGCTGGCTAATGGCTGCGTTGCTTCACAGCGGAGTTGCGAGAGCTTGGCACGATGTTCAGACACAGAAGTACTGTCTTTGTTTAATTTAATAACAGGATCCTACCTTCATTAAATGTTGTAACTGCTTTTTTTATAGAGATAAAAGGACGAGAGGAATATAAAAAGATGACTGTCAGAGCTGCAGTGTTTGGCTGTTGCTAAACCCTGAGACAAGAGACGAAAATATGAAAGTCACACTCCTTGTTTTGTTCGTTAGGTCATGAGAGAGTGGGAAGAGGCAGAACGCCAAGCAAAGAATTTGCCAAAGGCCGACAAGAAAGCTGTTATCCAGGTAAAGGAAAACGCAACTGTGAAGCCTTACCGACTGGAGCCACAGTTAAAATACAAGGGGTGCTGGGTGTGATATAATTTTAAAACCTACTTCTATGGGGATTTAATGTTATTCTCTGCTCTTGCTGCTGCTATTTTTGTTTCCAGCCATTAGCGGCTGCTGGGTGTCTCTGTACTTTGCAGCCAGTCCCTGGAACAGCAGGGCAGAACATCGCTTGTGACTGCGTGGAGGGGGAGAATTTTGCTTGAATTTAGATTTGTCTTCAATGAGAACTGAAAACTCGGTTCCCATGGGCCCCTTTCAAAATTTAGGCCATGATAAACTAATATAAGCTGCAGGGCCTGAGCTCAAAGCAGAGATGGAAAATGTGATTTAAGGAAGGAATCACCATCAATTTTATCTGAAAGAAACCCTCAGCCAAAATTATTTTATCTAAAATTATACTATCATTCAAAAATTCTGACAAACCACACACTCCTTGAATCCCACTGTGGCTATGCCAGATATTATTCGGCACTGCTAGAGTGATTTCAATGCAAAACTATGAAAGGTAGCGTTCTGAACCAAATTGCATTGCACATTAGATCTCGGCTTTGCTCTCTGTGCGTTTTACCCAGTCAATCTTTGCCTTTATTGAATAAGTTTGGGCTCAATTTTTCTTCCTGGTGACCAGTTCATAAGAAATTAAGTGTTTCTGTTCAGGTTGGAACTTTTTTTTCCCCCTCGTGTAGATGTGCTCGTGAAGTCACGTTGATAGATGGAAGACCCAGGGATCATACACTTGCCAAACTCCACCCTTGTCTAGGCACAATTCTGTAGCACTGAACTGCTGTCTCAGGAAGCAAATGAAGGATTCACTGGTGGTCGTGCTGAACATGTCAGGAATATTTGATTAGATTAATAAAATATGGCCAGGCATTCAGGAATACAGGGAACAGCAGTTCCCACTGAAATCACTAAAAGGTGCGTTCAGCACAGAGCTCCTGGGAGCCAAGCTAGACTGACATGGGGAAACATTTTGGTGATTTGCAGGCGAAGGTGTTCATGTCCACTGATCTCTGCCGATGCCTTCACTGTTCCTGTTGTGATGGGTATTTTTTTCAGCATTTCCAGGAGAAAGTGGAATCACTGGAACAAGAAGCTGCAAATGAAAGGCAACAGCTGGTAGAGACTCATATGGCGCGGGTGGAAGCCATGCTGAATGACCGTCGCCGCATTGCTCTGGAGAACTACATCACAGCCCTGCAGACTGTCCCGCCCAGGGTAAGTGCAATACCACAAGCTCTGTCGGCTGTAAATCACTGTAGTTGTCCTGGGGAAAAAGAATGCGTGCCCAGGTACAGTCCTCCTAAGGAGCAGAGAGTGTGAGTTCCCTGTGCAAAAGCTACCGCAGCTGTCAGCCTCTTTGAAAGTTCAAAGTGTAGACTGATATGTGTACATAATGGTAGGCACAAGCACATGCCTCCCATACATACACATACATACAGATGCTTAAGCAAATAGCGTGGAAGTGGCTTGGATGCCAGAAATTGTAGCCGTTCACAGATCCTGCAGAAGGATGGTGACAGCGTCCCTCCAAGTGATGTGCAGCAGGGTATTTCATCATGTCAAGATGGAGCGTAAGGATGAATGTGGTTGTGACTTTCTGTTTTGTTTGATGAACTGTTGAAATGTTTGGTGAAGGATCTAGTGAGGATTGTTGGATGGCGTGAAGATAGCACACTAGCAATTCAAAGTTGGTCTGTGTTGGATGTGATGGCTATTGGTGGGTGTAAACACTAAGATCAGAATGTGGACTGAATGGAATTTTCAATGACTCCATATCTGTGATGTTTGTATTCAGTACCTCCAGAAGAAGAGAATCTCCACGAACACAGTCAAATGTTTTATGTACCTCTTGCCTCTTGAACGCTTCCTAGATGGAAAAAACATTATGTTACTGAAAGACTTTTGGGTCAGCAGTGCAAGATGTAGCCATTAGATCCTGAATTTGGCCTCACAGGGAATTGCATGAATATGACTAACCTGGTAAAATTATATGGTTTAAATTAATTTCCTTCTTTAGAGAAAGCTGCATATTCAGTGAACATGGAAAAGTGATCATCATCTTCATTCTTTATCATCATCAAACTTTTTTCTCCACCCCATGGTGCAAAATTCTCTTGTTTTTACTGTATGCCGAGTAAAAGAAAAATCTTTTACTTAGATAAAACTGTCATGGGGAGACTTCAGATTATTCACTTGCATGAAGAGTTAATATAAAGCCAGTCTGTATTAAATTGGTAGAGGATGTTGTTTGTTCTGAGTGCGAGATGCATGTTGTAACCTCTGACTGTTGCGAGAGTAGTGAAGGGCTCGGACTCGAGTGTCTCATTAGCAGGCACATTAGCGAGTTCCAGACTGGGATGCAGCTTCCTTTAGGAAACCAGAGTCTGCGGCTCAGACCTGAGAGTGACGTGAGGTGAGTGCATAGACTGGCTGCAGGTCGCGTTTGCACTCTCGCAGTGTGGTTTTGGGTAGTTCACCTAAGATACGATTTCATGTTTGGCTTTAGCCAGTCAACTGTTGCTGTAAAGTTGAGCCTCGTGCAAATGTAATCCCATCCAAAAAGTATCCCAGAAAATGTCAAGTTGTGTGTGGATCAGGCTGACAGCTTGGTTCTGCAGGTATCTGAGGTTGTAGAAGATGAAGATGGGGACCACACGTAACAGCAGAACATTCTCTAGAGCTGTCAAATATGCAACTTCGTTCCTAGCACAAGAGAACTCAACCTTTCATGTTTGTGGAACACAGATGACATCTCCACTACCAAAAAAAAAAAAGTGAACTTCAGCTGCAGAACACTAAGGGCGCAAAAATGTTAACACTGACTTTGGGACTAGAAAAACCTGCATTTTATGCCTGGGTTGCTTGTAGTCAGCTCCCAGGACATTTAAATTAATAATACATTTACTGTGTCAGTGGGAGAGCATCAGGCCTGAAAGACTGTGTCAAAGAACTCTCTTTGACACATGACTCCAATAGAAGTAAGTTTTGAAGGTACTCTGAAAAGACTGAGGTGCATCCTATATTGTGTCCCTACAAAAGCTGACCATTCTGAAAGGAGCAGGCAGCAGCCATGGAGGTAACATCAGCTGAAGGTGCTACCCAACAGGGACTCATCTCAAAACTAATGGGAGTGAACAGTTTAAAGAATAATGTCTTTAAACAGTTCCTTTGCCAGACTTGTCAATGGTACTGTCCTTGCCTCAGCATTTTTTGGTTGTGTGCTCTGTAGTTACTGACAGTTCAGGCATGCACCTCTGAACTGCTGGTCAAATATGTGCCAAAGCACATGAAAAACCTGATCTTGAATTCAGCAGGAGGATTTGTCTGGTTTTATTGTGGAGCAGAGGGTGAAACCTGAGGAGTGATTGATGATAGATGAATGGCCTAATGAATGAATCCAGTCTGCTAACTGCTGTGCAGGATATGGAGCCAGAAATCTGAATACACTGTGAATCCGAACTTTGGCTGCCTAGCCAAAGAGAAAATGGGATTAATGGAAAATTCATCTCTGATACTCTAGCTATATTTCTCTCTGGTGGTTCTCTATTAAATTAAAAGTACATTTGATGCAACTGTGTTGTCTTTGGGAGAGTAAGTCATAACCTTACTGGTGACGTGTTAAGTAATCTTACAAAAGGGAGGTTTTTCTGGAGTTCTCAAGAAATATTTTTAAGAACTCCCTTCCACAGCCTGCTTCAAATTACATGGTTTGCCATTATTATGTTTACTATAAAAGTAGATTCTGAATATTTAAAGTGATGAAGTTTTTTTCTCTAAAGTTAGAAGGACAGAATTTGGATTTAAATTGAAAAATTAAGTTAGGCTTTTTTATTGAAGTGCATGTCTTTTGCACACAGTCGGGAGGGTTACCATAATTCTGGCCTGTATATATAATGTATACAGATGTGTGCGTATGTGTGCAAAAAGTATTTTCCATGTGCTGTTTAATCACTTGGACATATTGCCTTATACTTGAATTTGAACATTTCCCAAGATTTTTTGGACTTCTGGCAGACCCGTTGAAGCAGCAGGATTTCATTTGGCTTTTGGATGTCTAGAAATCCATGACCGGTCTTTGCCTGCAGATCAGTTATCATAGAAACACAGCGAGTCTGGCACTCCCGGTGCCATCAGACTGATCATGGATGTGGTGCACGGTTCTCCGAGTGATGAAATCCTGATCCACTGGGAACTCCTGTTTTCTATATGTATACAGATTACATGGTGCTTGTGTTCAAGGGGTGGCCTCTTCAGGGGAGTTGAAGAGAGACTTCCTCTGGCCTGGAAAGTCCTTGGACTGTGGACAGGGGGAAGCTGGAAGGCTATGTGAGGAGAAATATCATCATTTACTTGCATCTTTGGAGGAGGCTTTCCCTGTAGGACAGCAAGATATGGGACTAGGGGAACCTTCGGTCTGGGCCAGTAGTGTAGTCATTACGTTCTTACATGTGCCTAGAAAATCAGTAGCTTTCAGTGCCATTCTACCTAAAACTGCAAAATTCTGGGAATCCTTTGTGAATAGCTTCTGTACGAGTCCAAAAACTTGACTGCAGAATTTTTTAGGTGTTATGCAGATGATTGCCCAAAGCCGATGGCAGAGGAGTGCTTCAGGGTACTGCTCTGGGCAGCAAGGGAGCAGATAGAGATGAAATTGCATATCTTCAAGGTCTGCTAGAAAATAAAATTGAGCAAAACCAAATATTGGTACTGTTGTTCTGTTCTCAGAAGCACTGTCATGCAGGCTGCCCAGAAACTTAAAATTTGATCCTCATCCCTGATTCTTGATGCAGCTTAGCTGTGTTGCTATACTTCGTTGCCTTTGGAAATGGGGTGCAGCTGTTCAGTATCCAATGTCAAAATACTGTATTGTTTCATCCTGCTTGATGGCCTTGCTACAGAAAAGGAGGATTAGTGGCAGCTGGAACCAATATGCCTCTAGCTTTTAAAACAGTTGGAAATTTTCCCCTTCATTTTGCAAGTCAAGTAGAGGAATTCAAATCCATCATTCTCTGTGAGCAGGTTGATTCTATAATTTGTTTATATTCCCTCTTTCATGTGCATGTCAAATTTTGCTGGTTTATGTCTCCCTGTTTAATCTTTGTTGGTAAGAGATGCCCATTTTCTGTGGGAAGCTGGGGGGGGGGGGCAAGGAGAAGCAGAAAAGAAATCCAGCTCCTAGTGGTGAAATAAAAGGTTTCAGAGCAAGGAAAAATACAGGAACACTTTGAAAGGTAATTAATTAACCTCCTTACTTTGCACATAAAGTGAGCATGTAATGATTAAAATCACTTTTAAATGCTTCTCTTCTAATTTGGCGCTGTTTTACTGAAACATAAAATTATTGCCAAACAGAGGAGGATCATTGGGAGTAACCCTAGCATGTACCGTAATCAATTTGAATTTTTTTTGCTGTGTTTTTTTCTTGTTGCCCTCAGATTTTGCCCTGGTACCTTTAGTGCTATGGGAGCAGTGTCTGTTCGATACAGAGAAAGCACAGTATGGGCTGAAACTAGTCGAGTTTGGTTATTTGGACATGGAAGAGAGATCTGCAGAGGGGCCCTTACTCAGTGCCTCTGCATTGGGGAAGCTCGAAGCCTTTCCCGAGTCCAGCGAGGTTGCTGTGGAAATATGCGGTTGGAGGCAGGCCAAAGCATCACTGTTGATGTAGTGATAAAAATCCTCCTGTGCAGCAGAAAAGAGCAATCCAGCTCTAATACTCCACCCTTTAGTTCCACTCCTCTAAACTCATAAACTTACAGCTGTGGAATTTCTCACATACACTTAATTTGGTAGGATTTTGTGAAATAGGCTGCACGGATTTCAGCTCTGCTTTTAAACCAGGTCAGACTTCGAGAAATGTGGTCACCTAACTCCGTTTTCCAGCAGCTTCCGAGGCTTTTATGTGAATAAATCCAGACTGTCTTGTTTTTTTCCCCAGTCTGTGGGCTTGAGCATATGGTATAGTCATACACCTAGGCTTGCTGGTAGGTTTTTTGTATGAGCAAACTAAAGACAGAAGAGGCAATTCCAGATGGGTATTCAGTTCTGCAAAATCATGCCAGGTTCATTATATGTAAAATGCAAAGTTTTAAAAGAGTGGAAACAAAATTTGTCTTAATTTGTCAAAGTTGAGTAAGTTCAAATCCTGAAAAGCAAATGATGAGATTTACTCAAATACTGTTTTCATTTTATTCTGTCCCAGGAATAGTCCTTGGGACGGTAGGCAAAGGGAAGTTTTGAGTACCATTATAGCCATATATTTGTGATGTGTGGGGTAACTAGAAATTAGGAGAAGGCATGTTTAACTCCACAAGAAAGATAGCTAGATGAGAGTTTAGTTGTGTCTCACCTATGAGTGAAAAGTCTTCCATTCATCCTAGCCAGCTGGTTTTGAATGTTCCTAAAATGAAATACTATGCCTCTGTCAAACGTGACCCACAAGTTAATAATATAACAGGTAGAATATATACCTAATATGGTATACAAGGTATTCCTAATAAGTGAATGTAAAGAAGTGATTGTTGCACATTTCAAGAGCCGTAATCAGAAAGGACTGGTGATTGATTTTTTTTTATTTTATTTTTTTTTCCTAAAGGCAAGATTAAATAGCACAATACAACATTGTGAAACTTTCCTCTCGGATTTAGAGAGAATTTTGATCAAAATGACAAGCCGGCTCAGAACATCCCATGGAAGTTCCATGGCACAGAGCCGGGAAGTTGTATTTTAAATACACAGAAGTGCTTTAATGTAATTTTTGTGTTGTTTCTCTGTAGTTAAGTATTTTGGATTTCCATGGGGGGAGTGTAAGTTATATTTGTAGCAATCCAAACTACATTTGATGTTTCCATTTTCCAAGTTCAATGAAATTATACTATTTCATCACTCCCTTAAAATATGAAATTGTAGACTAGGATCAATGTAGAGTTCATGGGGGAAGCATCTGTATGCATATATATTTATTTTTATGTGTATATATTTCATTTACTAGGAACTGTGTTTCAGGCATTTTAGATCTCACATATGATTCCTTTATAGGAGCAACCTTATGTCGATACTGATGCCACCTGAAATAAAGGCACTGGAGCCACCAATAAATAAATAAAGCCAAGGAGCCACCAGCAGTCTCATAGAATGGTTTGGGTTGGAAGGGATCTTAAAGATCATCTAGTTCCTACCCCCCTGCTGTGGGCAGTGACACCCTCCACTAGACCAGGTTGCCCAAAGCCCCATCCAACCTGGCCTTGAACACTTCCAGGGAGGGGGCCTCCACAACCTTTCTGGGCAACCTGTTCCAGTGCCTCACTACCCTTACAGTGAAGAATCTCTTCCTAACATCTCATCTAAATCTACCCTTCCTCAGCTTAAAGCCACTACCCCTTGTCCTACCACTGCATGCCCTTGTAACCAGTCCCTCTCCAGCTTTCCTGTAGGCCCCTTCAGGTACTGGAAGGCTGCTATAAGGTCTCCCTGGAACCTTCTCTTCTCCAGGCTGAACAAGCCCAACTCTGTCAGCCTGTCTTCATAGGAGAGGTGCTCCAGCCTTCTGGTCATCTTTGTGGCCCTCCTCTGGACCTGCTCAAACTAAGTCCATGTCTGTCTTATGTTGGGGCCCCAGAGCTGGATGCAGTACTCCAGGTGGGGTCTCATGAGAACAGAGTAGAGGGACACAATCACCTCCCTCAACCTGCTGGTCACGCTTCTTTTGATGCAGCCCAGGACACAGTTGGCTTTCTGGGCTGCAAATGCACATTGTGGGTCATGTTGAGCTTTTCATCAACCAACACCCCCAAGTCCTTCTCCTCAGGGCTGCTCTCAATCCATTCCCTGCCTATCCTGTAGTTGTGCTTGGGATTGCCCCCGAGCCATGTGCAGGACCTTGCACTTAGCCTTGTTGAACTTCATTCAGTTCACACAGGCCCACCTCTCAAGCCTGTTGAGGTCCCTCTGGATGACATCCCTTTCCTCCAGCGTGTTGACCACACTGAAGACCCTGGGTCTTCCTTCTTTCCCTTTTAAAAAAGTGGGGGTTATGTTTCCATTTTTCCAGTCAACATGAACTTCACCAGACTGCCACAACTCCTCAAATAGGATGGAGAGTGGCTTAGCAACTTCATCCACCAGTTCACTCAGGACCGACAGATGCATCTCAGCAGGTCCCATGGACCCCTTCAGGTTCCTTAGATATTCTCAAACCTGATCTTCTTCTACAGTGGGTGGTTCTTCATTCTCCCAGTCCCTGCCTTCTGTGATCTGGGCAGTGTGGCTTAAGCATTTGCCAGTGAAGACTGAGGCAAAGAAGTCGTTGAGTACTTCAGCCTTCTCCAGGCTCCTGTTTCCTTCCAGAGAGGGTCCAGATTTTCCCTAGTCTTCCTTTTATCACTGGTGTACCTATAGAAGCTTTTCTTGTTGCCCCTGATGTCCCTGGCCAGATGCAATTCTATCAAGCCTTTAGCTTTCCTAACTTGATCCCTGGCTGCTCAGACAGTTTCTCTGTATTCCTCCCAGGCTACCTGCCCTTGCTTCCACCCTCTATAGGCTTCCTTTTTGTGCTTGAGTTTTCCCAGGAGCTCCTTGTTCATCCATGCAGGCCTCCTGGTGTTTTTACCTGACTTCTTCCTTGGATGTATTGTTCCTGAGCTTGGAGGAAGTGATCCTTGAATACTAGCCAGGTGTCTTGGGCCTCTCCTCACTCCAGGGCTTTGTCCCATGGTACTTTACCTAGCAGGTCCCTGAAAAGGCCAGTCTGCTCTCCTGAAGTCCAGGGTAGTCAACGTGCTGTGTGCCTTCCTTGCTGCCCTGAGGATCTTGAACTCCACCATTTTGTGGTCACTGCAGCCAAGGCTACCCTTGAACTTCATGTCCCCACCAGCCCCTCCTTGTTGGTGAGAATAAGGTCCAGCATAGCACCTCTCCTCGTTGGCTCCTCTATCACTTGGAGAAGGAAGTTATCATCAACGCATTCCGGGAACCTCCTGGATTGCCTGTGCCCTGCTGTTTTGTCCTTCCAACAGATATTGGGGTGGTTGGAATCCCCCGTGAGAACCAGGACTTGTGAACATGAGGCTGCTCCTGTCTGTCTATAGAGGACCTCATCCACTTGGTCTTCCTGGTTGGGTGGCCTGTAGCAGACCACCACCACAGTGTCCCCTGTACCTGCCTTCCCTATAATCCTGACCCATAAACTCTTGGTCAGCTCCTCATCCATCCCCAGGCAGAGCTCCATGCTCTCCAGCTGGTCATGGACATACTTCATTTGGGCTTCTGCCTTGTGCAGTTGGAAACCTATTAACCAGCGGTCAGGACTACCTGGTAAACTTTCAAACCAGGGCATTGCAATACAGGTCATTAACTCTGCCCTGGTGGATATTTATATTCACAGAGAGAACTGTTTGCCAAATAAGAGTAGGCATATTCCCTACAGTTTGGGTCGAAAGCCTAGGCAGTCTACATAGACGGCATACGTAGTCTGTGAATCTGTCTACTGTGTACCAAATGAATACATGCAAGTCCCAGCATACTCACAAAAACTATATATAAAATAATACTTTGACAACAGTCTCCAGCATAAACGGGATTTTAAACTAACAACTAAAATACCCACAGACATGAGTTATGTCTGTTGGCCTGTCACGATAGCTTCCGAAAGGGCTATGATTGATCTGTGCTTAGCTTTAGATAAAAAGTAGGGGTTGGAATCTGCTGAAAAGGGGGACCTTTGGAATAACTTTCATGGGAGCAAAGGGCATGACAGTGTGTGCTTGAAATAGAAGCAGCATGTAACAGCAGCGTTCACGCTGCTTCACCCTGCGTTGCCCGCCGTGCACCTTGTTAGATGCATTCTGGGGTTTTTTCTGCATTTGCCTAAATAGCGAGTGTGCGCCATGACACTGAGGAAATAATATGCATTCTGAATTTGGTGCTGGCTCCTGTTGCTTAGGATGCCACTGGCCATTCTTGTTGCTGGATAAATGACAATTGCCAGTAGTGTCAACTAGGGTGACTAAAACCATGGAAATAAGGGAAATCATGTTGAGCGTATCCTGGTCGCTTTCAGAGGAAGGCCAAAAAAGCCAACCCAACAAAACAAGTACAGACAACTGAAAGCAGTGGAATTATTTCATGAGACTCAGGTAGCCTCTGGTGGCTGATACAAGTTAGTTATTCTGCAAGGTGTTTTTTATTAGGTGACTACAGATGTGAATACTTTGAGTTTTCCCTGGCAAAACATGCAGCAGAATTTCAAGTGCTAAACCCAGAATTTTTTAATGAAGTTTGGTGGTTGGTACATTATTTATGCAGAGCGAAAAGTGCCAAGCTGGCCCTGGGATGTGTCAGCCATTTGTTCTTCTGTCATAGACAGTGTCAGAACTCAGGCCTCGGGAACTTAATTTAGCTGATAATAGCACCACTTTCATTTATAATTTAATCTGAAGGTTCCTGCCTAGGGTCGAAGTAATAGACAGCCATAGATATAATAGCTTCAGGCGCAGGGCCTGACTGCATCTCCTCAGCCTGTGGAGCGTTCCCTCACCTCTGTGCTTGATCGTTCGTTGTGGCCACTCCGCTCTGCCATCACAAGAGTTCGTATCACTGCTCGGTGTACTAGGTTTGGGGGCAAATCCTGCTGAAAGTATCTCAGCAGAAGTGCTTGTATGGGTGGGATTTTTGAGCAGAACCATTTTACTCCATAATGACATTTAAAGGAAAACGTGTGTGTAATACGTTACGGAGGTGGGCCTTGGGGTGACAGGTACTTCTACTGATACAGAAATTTGTTAAAACTGTGCAAGCAGTAGGTCTACGATTCTAGGCATTAAGGAGAAAACGATCAATTAATTTTTTTTAATTTTTTTGTTACTATTAAAGTTACATTCGGCTATAAAACTTGGTCCTTATTTATGGTAACCACCACACTCTGGTGAGAGAGCTGTCATTGCCCGTCACCAGCTCTGGCAGTTTAAGCCTGCAGCCGTGGCCCTGTTGCTGTGAGGCAGTAGCACAGCAAAGTTGTTGGGAAGGTTAGAGGTCTGACCTCATCCAGTGTGACAGGGACTTCAGGCAGTTAGGTCTACTTCCATACAGCAAGTTTCTAGTGGGTTTCTTTTGCTTGAGAAAAGGCAAAGTCGCTGCCCCTGTAAGGAAACAGCTTGCATTTGATATTCTTTCTGCATTGTCCTATACTTGAATTGCATTTTTCTGCTGCCATCACAGGAAGATTTCTTGGCCAGACAGGCTAGAGGTATGCGTATCCATTTCTGCTTTATATTTACAAGTTTGGGGCACTTTGCAATGTTATAAAAGGCACTAAAGGTGACCCAGTTTACCCAAGTGACTACTACTGTTAGTGGTATTTGACAGTTAATTTCAAGATTGTTATCCTATTAACAAATCTGCTTGTGACTCTTAATGTAAAAGTTTCATTGACATAGTGCAGTGAATAAAAACATACTGAGGGAAAACAAAAAATATACCCTTCTGGTATTAGACATGACACTTAAACTGGAATATCTCTTGAAGAAATAGAAATTAATCCTTTTCTCTCTAATCTGCCCAAACCTGCTATCTTGATGTGTCTTGGGGGCAAGGAAAGCTGAAGTGTCAGGAAAGGTAACAACTACTTCTGTCTTCAAAATTTTCTTCTTGTTAAGCTTTCTGGTCTTGTAGCCTTTGTTCCTACAGAGCTTTACAGTTGGCATTTCAGTTTGTTTTGCCATTACCATAATGTTGTGAGGATTACTTACTTTCCAACATTTGTCCACAGTTTCTTGCAACTTGATCCCAGAGTGCTTGGCTTTTGGGGCTTGGGGTTATTTTCCTCATGAATGAGTTTTCAGTCGTGGAGCCACTAAGTTTAATCCTTTGGCAGGGAATGGCTTCACATCTTCTATTTCTGTCCAACAAATCTTCTTCAAATAACCTTTGGTTTACTTTCCTCAGACATTTTTAAATCTGTTGCTTCTCTTAAGCTGAAGAGATTCTTAAATCTTTGAGCTTTGTAGCTTAGTATTCATCTCTTGTGTAAATGTTAAATTAGTTCAGCCTCTATATTTGTCCGTGAATCTAAGTCTTCTTAAACCTTTAACTTCGCCCACGGTTCTTCCTGCTTCAGAAAGCAGTGCATGGAGCCTCTGCCGCTTATTTTGTCGCTTTCCCACCCTCTTCCCTGTATCCCTGCCCATGCCCAGACCAGCTGTTTGCTACTTCTGCTCATTCTTTAATCTACTGTACAGCAAGGTCACCTTTCGCGCTCTCCTCACTTGCATCAGCTTCATGCTTCTTACTGCTCAGCAGCTTCAGGTAGGATGGATGAGCACAACAGCACAAGCAGAGTTGGGGGGGGCAGGGAGTGGATTTCCACAGTCCATCATAACCACTGAGTTAAAAATGAATGTCTTAGCTGAATGCTAGAGAACATTTCCCTGTTTTGGCACTGTAGTATTGTACAGAGTAGGAAAGTACATAGGAATACATATTTCTTAGTCTTCACTGCTCTACCATCAGTCTGTGTATGTTTTCATGTTCCCTTCAGCTACAGACTTTAATTCTTACTCAATTATATGCCTTAATGCATATATTTATGTGGTGGTTTAACTTGGCTGGACGCCACGTATCCACCAAGCCGCTCTGTCACTCCCCTCTTCAGCAGGACAGAGAGGGGAGAAAAATAAGATGAAAAAAAAACCCCAAAAAACCACTCATGGGTCAAGATAAAGGCAGTTTAATAAAGCAAAAACTAAAGGCCGTGTGCGGAAACAAAGCAAAACCAAAAGATTTATTCTTTTACTTCCCATCAGCAGGTAATGTCTGGCTACTTCCCGGGAAGCAGGGCTTCACTACACATAGCGGTTGCTCCGCAAGACAAACATTGAAATAACAAATGCCCCCTTCCTCCTCCTTTCTTTCAGCTTCTTATTGCTGAGCAGACATCATATGGTTTGGGATATCTCTTTGATCACTTTGGGTCAGCTGTCCTGGCTGTGTCCCCTCCCAAGATCTTGCCCACCCCCAGCCTACTGCTGAGGGGTGGTAGAAATGTTGGAGAGAGACAGCCTTGGTGTGTGCCAGCGCTGCTCAGCACTAGCCAAAACCCTGGTGTGTTACCAACACCTTGCTGGTTACCAATGCACAGCACAGCACTGTGAGGGCTGCTGTGGGGAAAGTTAACTCCATCTCAGCCAGACCTTATACGATTTAATAGTTTGTACTAATTAAAATCACCTGCTATATATATAGGCTAAGATTTTTACAAATTCTGGCATCCAAGCTGAGTACCTTCAGAAGAACCAAGTAGGTGGCCCTTTTTCGTATGGCTTTTCAGTCAGTTGTGTATTCTGGATGTGTATTTTGCATACCTCAGCTCAGTGGTTCCTTTCCTCTCTCTTTCTCCCTGGTGGCGTAGCAGTAGTGACAGGACAGAAGTCTTGAATTTTTTAATTTTTGCAGTCAAGTCTTATGATTATTCCTTGACTTAGTGCTTTTGCATGGTCTTCTGTGCAGCTGTTCAGCAGGTTACCTTCTGATTTGAATCTGAATGTGTGCATTCAGTTTACTGTTGATAAAACTTAGTAGTTGTAACCTTTTTTATTGCTAAAATTTGACTATAGTTGATGGATGTCGATACTGGTTGAGTATTCAGCATAGTAGAGCATATATGGGGAATCTTTGAAATGCTTCGGATGGAGTCCAGGTTTGAGGGGATCTTCTGGGAGGGATTTGCCTGATGGTGGTGAAGATTGCAAAACTGGGAGTTTGGATCATGGGGGCTTCCTGTGTTGGGGGAGAGAAGTAGAGTCTGATGGAGAGAATGGAAGCAAAGCCTGAAGGAAATTGATGTTGGGTGTCCATTAACTAGCATGCTAAGGCGGCACTTGCTGTCTTGTTGAGGCAATAGTATAGTGGTTGGACAAGGAAATGCAACAGCCAAATTTCCCCTTATGGTCAGGGAGGAAATCTGAATGCCCTCCCCAGGGACTGCATCTACCACCTACAACCACTGTTCACTGGTGCATCCTGCCGAATGAGTTGAGTGAGTAGATTTTCCTTACCGTAGTCAGACCTGCCTTCGGAAGATAGCTGCAGGCACCAGCTGGCCAAGTGCTTTTGGTTTAAGATACATCTCCAGTGCGAGGAACTAAAACGTGTGTTGTTCTAAACTAAACTGGTTTTTTTCCCTATTTCTTCCTTATAGCCTCGTCATGTATTCAACATGCTGAAGAAGTACGTGCGCGCTGAGCAGAAGGACAGACAGCACACTCTCAAACACTTTGAACATGTCCGCATGGTAGACCCAAAGAAAGCTGCCCAAATCAGATCTCAGGTAATCTCCACTGAAGGTTAATGGGGTCGTGTTTGATAGTAACCATTGTGAAGTTTCTGTCAACCTATTTTTTTAAAAAATACCTGATGCCTTTCTGTGGACAACTTTACATGCAATAAAAAATAATCTGCTTTCTGGCAGGACATTAAGGCAAAGTGATGTAGGAGTAGGGTGGGTATAATTTGTCTTCTGAGAAGAACTGAAAAGCAGGTTTTCTGTCTATCCAGACAGTGAGTCAGTCGTGGGTGTTTCCTGAGGAGCCCTCCAGAGCATTAATTCCCAAAGCCTTTATTTAGTGCTTTGGTAAATAATACCTCTGGGAAAATGTCAGTAATAGATTTAGCGACCACACATGGTTATGCTTCCCTCAGCTGAAGTGGTGTAGCCATCTGACTGCAACCTACCTTTCTATAGTCATTGCAGAGGTACTTGCAGCATCTATAAATGTGATTACTGTGATGCGCTCAAGTTTAACATGTTCTTTTAAAATAGGCAGTGTAATTCATGGCATTTCAACTGCTGAATGTTACTGCAGTCCTCAACATGTATGTTTTGGAACAGCTTTTATGTTGCCTTCGTAAATCATGGAGGGTAAGAAAGAAAAAAAAAAAAGAAAAGAAAAGACTGAATACGTAGCTGGTTTTCAAAACAGCAGTTAAAATTGTAGGCACAATGGATAAGCTGTAAAAAAAGTGTGCTGTAATCTGCAGAATTATAGTGTCTGCAGAATCAGCCACTATTCCCTCTGCAGGGTGCAATGGGAAGCGCTGTTCTAGCCACAGTTCTTGAACTGACTGGCATCACTAGAAGCTGAATCAAAACCATATACCTCCCTGGATGGCACAATTGGCATATTGGACTTCTCAGACATCTATTCCAGGACAGACTTGTACAGTGAGGTCATGCTGTCTTGAAATTGCTAGCGTTAGAAATGCACACTTCTAACAGACTTCTGCAGTGATGGTTCTTTCCCTTGTCTTTCCCAACATTAAAGCATGTCCTTTTGCATCTAACATGAGTTTTTAGTTTCTAAACCACGGGATTATTTAATAGCAAAAACTAGTGAAATTTTGCAGACTATAGATTGTGTGGCAGCACAGGTAAAGAATAGAAACTTACATTTAGATAAAAGAAGTGCAGTGTATTGCTTAACGTATCATCATAGGAATGAGTATTTCTACAGTATTGTTTGCTTCTTGAATTGGTTAAAGGTTGGGGCAATGTAGGCTGGAGGACCTGATGGGGAATTTTTTTCAGTGGAAAGTGGAAAACAAAATATTTTGTTCAAAAGCATAAATACTATCTTTAAATTTGAAGAAATCATATTGGGTATTTTTCATTGAAATTGCTCTCTGCAAGCCATTTTCCTCTTTAAGCCTAATTGCCCTGTCATTCTTCTAAGGTGCACCTCAATTTCCCTTTCTACTGAGAGAGGTGATACTTGTGGAGTGTACCCTGGGGGAGCCTATATCATGGGATGTCGTGACTCAACCCATAGCAGCGTGAGGGAGCCTGAGGTGATAGAGTTGTAATCACATGAGACAATGCAGTAATGCTTCTAGGTGGAAATATGTTTGGTTTTAGCTGAAAATATTTGCAAACTTTTTTACCAAGAAAATTGGAGCTTTTTTCAGAGGGTGCTGTTTCTTTTTGCAATATTAGGATAAAGGAAAGAAAAAAAAAAAGCAAAAATCAGCTGAAACATTTTGATGCAGCAATCATTGTGCCTCACTTAGTTTGCATGTTATGTGGAAACTTATGGGTATGGGCAAATGTAAATGTTATTGAAGGGTAAATGAGGCTGCAGATTTCTGCCACAATATCTGCTTGTGTACATGCAAATGTAAACCCCTACTTTAAATTACTGCATTCCCATGGGATTTCAGGTAGTTGCTATGGAAGAGCATCTAGAACACTATTTTTGTAGCAGCTGTAGGAGAGAGATGAATTTTGCAATGGATTTGACAGCTTCAGTACACAGAGCATGCTGAAATCTTGTACCTAGCACAAGTGAAAACTGTCTTGCTCTCTATAACCTATAAAATTTGTAATAATGCCAAATTAGCAGTAGTATTCCCCTCCTTATAAATACTTTTATTTCCATAGGTTATGACACATCTACGTGTGATATATGAACGCATGAACCAGTCTCTCTCCTTCCTCTACAATGTGCCTGCTGTGGCAGAGGAGATCCAGGATGAAGTCGGTATGCAAACTATTAATGTAGAAAAAGGGAAATATTTCTGTGATAAGAAATTACCACCAAAAGCTAAAATACACCATCTTACTTCTTCTATTGATATACTGTCCCAGCTGAAAAATAGGAGACTAAACTTGCCAATGTTTTTAAATTATAAATTAAATTATAGTGAATATTTGGAAGACAAATCCTGTATAACGCATGCAGTGACATCATGATATTGTTGTAAATGTTCTTCCTGAAATATGTTAATTTACATTTGGACCCTCCATGCTGTAACGGAAACAGCTATTGACAATGAGATTTCGTAAATCCTTCCTGGGTTTGGATATTTAATTTACATGGTAAGTATTTACATTATCTGATGTTAGATGTTTTGGAAATCCCCAAGCTAAAGAATGAGTTGCAGACCCCCGCATCTGAGGAGAATATAAGTATCAACTGGAGGTTGCTAAGTGCAACTTGGCAGTATCTTACTGGTCATGCATTTAGTCCTTGGTTAGTTGGTCAAATGGGTATCTCCTCTCTCATTTTTCTGGTGCACAGGCTGGACCAGTCAGGTAGCAACAGTCCCATGTTTGCATCTTCCTTGAGTGCTGTCGCAGCAGACAGCTGTGAGGGAGAATGGTATTTCCTCCCATTCAGGTTCCTGCTCTTGGCTGTGGCATTGCTACTACAGTGACATCTCTGTCACGGCACTTGGACTCTGCTGTGTTGCTGCTGTTACAGCAAGGCGACTTCACTTACCCTGTATTAATTTCAGATACAGCCACAGCTTTGGACATCATGTTGCTAATGTACTTCTTTAAGAAAAATAATACATGGATGAATGCAGAGGCTGGAGATGGGACAGTCACTGTCTTTGAAGCAGCTTTTTTCACAAGGTGTAACACTCTGCCAAACAGCAGTTAATGGATTCGTTTCACAAATAATCAGCCTCAGCTGACTAAATAAATTATTGATTTCTTTAAAGCACAAGGGAAGGAGGCGTGCCATTGCTCTAAGGATTAGGATGCATTGAGGACACAGGGAGGGGGATGGACAGAGAGTAGTGGGGGATTCATTTGCCCAAAGCACAGGTTAGGAAGGAGATGTGCTGCTACTTGTAAGGCAGCTTGAGAGGGCTGGGGATGAGATCAGGAGGTTGGCAAAGGGGTTGGGAGGGAATAAAAAGATAACCAAATTAGTAATTGTCCTTCACCATGTGTTTCTGTGCTCCACAGTTGTAAGGCTCAATCAACAGTCTCAGTCTGCAGTTGTAGAGAGCTGGTCGGGGGGGAACCCACTATGTTATTGGTCATTTGAAAGTATATAATTTCTGTAGCAAAGGAGATGCCAGTGCTGTTGGGTCTTCAAGACACTCAGTTTGTTTTCTTTCTGTACCACCATCATTCTCCTATCATTCCCGTGGGTTTTTTGCTTGAAGTTTCAATTTCTTCTAATATTGGTAATGTTAACGCTTGTTGGTCAGGACATTCTTCTAAATTTTCTTCTCCCTCCTAAATACTGAAATGGAATGGGAATTTCAGAGGCTTTGAAGTGACATGGGACCAAAAGTCTATTAAATGCTAAGTAGTTTGCAAAAATCTGACTCCTAATCTCAAATGTAATACTAATTTTTAGGAGGGAAAAGGGCCTAAAATTAGTAGGATACTATTTCCTAATAAGATGAGAGGACTAAGATATCTCAAAGAAAAAGTCTATCACAGTCTCTTGAGCCCCTACCTTGATTTTTGTGGGTTTGGGCATACTAAAAATTCTTCAAAGCATTGCAAAGTTTAAAGCAATGAAGAATAAGTTCTCATACTGGGAGTTACCAGGCAGCAGAAATTAAAGAAGGCACTATCAGATCTGGGCTGTACTAGATAAAATAGTTTTCAGTAATGAGAAGAAAGCCTGTTCTCTTTCAGTATCAATGTTCTCCTTGGTAAGATCGGCTGTATACTTGGTTTTACATACTGGTTTTACTGGAAGTTCATTGAGGTCATTCCCATCTGTTGAAGGAGACAGTGTTCTTCTCACTTAGAGCACTGATCAGTCTGTTTCAAATTCTGTTCTGAAATTACTGAATTTCTTAGTCTCTGTACTCTTCCTAAACCCGTGGAACAGAAAATCTGTTACAGCTGCAGTATCTGTGGAGAAGTAAAATACTAATAAAATTGCACTTCATAACATTCCCAAGAAATATTCTAACTGTCATCAAAAAGAAAAATGTTTCATTAAATACCTTTTGTTAGAACCATTCACTTAGAAAGTCTGAGTCAGTGGAGAAGTTGAAAAATAATCTAGGTAAGAACATCTCACACATACAGTGTCTGAATAATAAATCACATGTAAGGAAGCATAGTTGAAAATATGCTAGGCTAGGATGCAAGTTAGATGGCTGATGTTTTAGTTCAGTTTTTTTGTTCATTATACTTTCAGTTTCTAGTTCCATGCTTTATTTACTGCAGAGTTCTTCATGAACAATTTTCATCCTGAGGAATTAATAATCTTTGCTTTAGAAGACACAGCTCTGGCAAAGGTAGTTTTTCCCTAAATTGAACAAGTAGTTCTGTGAACAGCAAAATAAATGAGATCTAGTTTCCTGTGAATTTGTACCATGGGTTAAATTCCTCTAATATCTAATAAGGTGCTGGGTTTTACTAGATTTTCTCATTGCTAGAAATATTATGCCCTATTTTGCACAGTTTCTCCCAGTATTAGCTGTTGACAAATTTGAATCTCAGGTTTTGGGATTTAATTATTTTTTTAGAAACTAAAGTAGAAGTACATTAAAATTTCCCTTATGCCTTCCTGACAGTCCACTACCAAAGGTTCATCTGTTAGAAATAGGTGCTATTCTGTCGTTGGAAAGTATATGTGTCTGAAGATAAGGTGCAAACTTTGTAGTTTCTCTCTGTAATTTTTGAAGTCTTTATGCTGAGCAATGAATTTGGATTACATGAAAGAGAATCTAGAGTTATTCCTGGGGCATAGCAGCTGCATAGAGCATGTTTTCTTCAACAATCTGAAGATTTTTTAATTAACGCTTGGTGATCAGATGAATCACAATCCAGCAGTTGAACATTTGACGTTCCTTCAAAATACAGAATATTTTTGAAGTTCCTACCTCAAAAGGCAGGTTCATAGCCATAGTTTAAAGGTGTGGAATCCAAAATACAAAATCCAGCTTCTATGCTAAAAGAAGCCTTTTAAAACCTCTGGTTATTTTCAGAACTCCAGCAGAGATGATGGTAGGAAATTAGGGTAAAATTTAAAAGTGTTGTAGTCCTTATCTGCAGGTGTCCATCACCAGTTGACGTCTGTTGGCCTAAACAGAAGATGTCTTGATTTGCATGTATAGATACATAGGAAGACCCAAAGCACTCTGAAGGGTAGAAAGCAGCACGTACGTGAAGTGAGGATTTTTTTGCTAAGCGTTTGACCAACGTATAATGGCCTGTCTGACTGCGACTGTTAGGACAAAGGTTGGAAAGTGTAACGCAGGTCATTTGTGTAGGAGACCATTTGGCGTTCTGGCTGCAAATGATTTCTCAAGGGGCAGTGATGCAAATGTGCTGCAAACGAGGTCACTCTCAGCAACTGATGTAGTTCTTGATGTTAAGTGGTGTTTCTCATGGGCAAGCGTATGCTCCATGAATAGGAGAGTGGCACGAAAAAATCTGAGAAGAGAGCTTTATTTGCACACTGTAGGTGAGCAGATTATTTGGTTACCTTGGTATTTGTACTCACCTTTTCCCTCTGATAAATCTCATATACTATTTAATATGTACAAAAGCTCAGAGAAAGCAATGGCAGGCTCTAAGAGAAATCAGCAGTTCCTTTGAGCACAACCTGCTTTAAATCCTTATTTGATTAGACTGCTTATCCATGTATGTAAAAGGCAATTTATGCTGGGAGTGGCACAGCAGGCACAGCTTCTGAATCAGAAGCTACGTCAGAGCTTTGTGCATCAGTCTAATGGGCAGGCAGTGAGCTGAATTTTTATTGTCTTTGCTGCTCTGTCTCCAAACTGATGTCCTCAACTCCATGTTTTGTAGCCCACCACTGATGAAATATTCAGCACCGCCTACCGCAACAGTATCGTAACTAAGCTCTGAAACATTCGGTTATGAGTAATAAGAGAATATGATTTCATCTGTCCCTTGACAAATAAAGGCAAGCTATTGTTATTTTATTATTCCATTCCACTGTGCCTATCCCTTTCTTCTGCAGCATGTTCCGGCTGCCACACTCACATTCTTAAAGCTGGGAGAGAGGACAAACACAAGCAGACCCTAGATCACTGCTTGCATTCAAATGCATGCAGTGTGTTGTGGGTCATGTGCTATTTCAAGTATTTGTATGCTCCAGCTTAGCATGACAAAATTTATGCAAGAGAGTTTTGCCTCACAAATTCCTGTGAAGATTTTTTAAGTATTTTTAGAAAAAAGCTTGACAGCTGTAAATACAGGACAAGCTACAGACTGAAGATGTCTGAGGACTTGCTTTCTTTTAACACTTTCTCTTTAACCATCAGTCCCTGTATCTATCAGTCTGCATCTCTGCATGTTGTCTGGACTACTTGTCGAGGGCAAAGTTAGCCCTGCCTCAGGTCGTTCTGGTCTTTCAGCATTTATACGACTTACTGTTCATTTCTTGTTTCTAGCTGCTAATTTTGACCTGTAGTCACTCCACAGCCGTGCTGCATTTCTTGCCATGAGTTGAATTAGGATGCTGTTCTCCATTCATTCTGTGGTACCCTCCTTCAGAAGTTTTGAGGGTATTAGCTGCTTGCTGCAGGCTGACAGTCCAAAATGACAACCATAGTGGTCAGGATTTATATTGCAAAACCAAAACACACCCCTGGGGGCTTTGCAAAAGCAAATTTTGTGTCTGTCCTGTTTGGTGCCATTTCTTTTGTGATTGGTTTTTTCATCCTCTCCCTTAAAAAGTAATGTTTTGAATATGTAATTAGTAATGTCTTTCAGACTCCAGTGGGACTTCTTGGTGTCTTGTTTTTCTGCAACTCTTCCTTGTACTTTCTGTCTTAAGATTTAGCTGAAGGGAAGAACTCTTGCCTTCAAAAAATACATATAAAATCATGAAGCGATGCTTGGGATTTCTACACCTTTGTTTGAAGTTCGGTCGCCATATTGAGGTATCAGAATAATAACAGGAAGTTGACATACATTTAATGTGTCAATAGCTTGTTAAAAGGATGTTGGAAGGTTACCAAGGGTATTGGAGTGGGATCGTACAGAACTGTTTAGTTCATATCAAGTAAGAACCGTAATTACTTTATGACTGAATTTCAGTACATTACACTAGAGAATTGAAATTGCGTGTTGGTCATGGAGGTGGCAGTTCTAGTCTGCTTCATGGGAAGCAGTTCTAGTCTTCCTCTTAGACTAGAGGCAAAAGTACTTGTAGAAGTTGCTTGATGCAATTAATGTCAGGTATCAGAGTGGTTTTAATGTCTTAATTTATGGTTTTTTCTGATGAAGAAAAACAGGGATGTTGATGCATGGGTAAATTAATAACTCTAGGATTTATCTGTACTGGGACAGACCAAGTTCAGTGGACTGGCATAGAGAAAGATGAGGAATTGTCATCAGTGGTGCTCATCCCCAGGACAGTTGGGTTTTGCACCATTTCACAAACCTGTTTAATTCAGTCAACGTATCCAAATCCTCCTCAGTCTGTGTACAGTAACATTTTAGTTGACATAGGAGTACATTTCAGTAAAAAATGTCTCAGTCATCCTTATTTACTGTGTTATTCCACTTCATGACTTGCTAGTGTAAGCATGGGCTCTGGGTGTTGTTGAGAACAGGCACTGGGGAGGTCCACTTGGTTGTAAAATACTGGCGCTTTCTAGCAGTACATGGAGGTGCAGAGAAGCATGCTGAGGACTGGGAAACTAGAGATGTTCTTTCTGAAGAAAAACAGTTCCTCTGGTTTTGGTTATCCATACTTTCCAGTTAATGTTTCTTTTTCGTTTTTTAAAGGAGTCAAATGGAGTTGAACTTTTTACCCAGGGTAAAATAAACAGCCACAAATCCAGTATGCAGCTGCAGTAGTTATAAAAATCTGTAAATGAGGAAGGTTGGACAATTCCTGTTAAGTTTTATACTTTCTGCTGTTCTGGAGGTCAATGGAATTGTCGTTTCTAAATTGCCCCAGGCACTTGGCTAGTACTTGAGAAGGAGCGTCTTCAATCTTGGACACAAGGGAATATCATCTTTGCCAAACCATAAGTGTTGAAATTTCTACCCTCGTCTCTTTAAACTCAGCACATTTTTCCTTGGCAGCAATTCTTCCATTCAGATTTGATGGGTATATCTACACCATACAGAAATTTCTCAGTAAACTTTAAACAGATTTTCTGGAAGTAGTACAATTATGTGCAGGTCTTACCCTAAGGTACTGTAAAACCTACCTTCTGGTTTTCAAGAGACTGGTCTGTCTGTGCTATATCATATATTACTGTTCCTCCTGCTCTGCTCTGCCCTTTTTGCCCATAAGGGTAATGCAACTGGAACAGGCCGTCGAAAGCAGCCTTCAGAGAACGTATATTTGCACAGATGCCCTGGAGTGACTTTCAGCACTAACTACGTGATGCTTTCTCCCCATAATTGACTTGACATATTTGTGCGTATCCAGTAACCTTGGCTTTCCAGAGAAAAATTTGAATTTTCTGTGAAGTGCTTATTTACCTTTAATCTTCTCCCTCTAAACCCTATAGCATTCAGTTGAATAGATGATTTGTTAGAACTCTAGCAAAAAATATATTTTGGGGTCAGTGGTTAAAAATAGCAGAGTTCTCCCACAAAAGCAAATGAATTCTGTGTTAAGCTTTACACAGCAGCATTTAGATAATTTTTGTATGCTTAAACACAGACATGATATGGCCCAGGTGGACTGCCTGATAAGCAGTTAAGACCTCTTCCACCCAAGGACATTGGTTTTTAAAGCATCAGTTGTTGGTTTTTTTCCCCCAGGTGTTCTTTTAATCATCACAAGCTTATAATCTTTACAAAGTCACCAGTTTTGCCACTTTGTTACTTCCATAAAATATTTTTATAATGATTTAGATGCCATAAATAGCTCAATAAGATACCATTGAGTTATTTGTTGGAGCAAGGTGATGTATTCTGTTTATGTGAGGAATCAACTGATGTCACAGAATCACAGAGGTTGGAAGAGACCTCTGGAGGTCATCTGGTCCAAGCTCCCTGCACAAGCAGGGTCATCTAAAGCCAGTTGCCCAGGACAGTCTCCAGATTGCTTTTGAGTATCTCCAAGGATGGAGACTCCACAGCCTCTGTGGGCAACTTGTGCCAGTGTTCAGTCACCGTCACAGTAAAAGAGTGTTTCCTGATGTTCGGAGAGAACATTCTGTGCTTCTGTTTGTGCCCACTGCCTCTTGTCCTGTCACTGGACACTACTGAGAAGAGCCTGGCTCTGTCCTCTTTGCACCTTCCCTTCAGGTATTTATACACATTGATGAGATCCCCCTGAGCCTCCTCCAGGCTGAACAGTCCCGGCTCTCTCAGTCTTTCCTCATGGGAGAGATGCTCCTGTCCCTTCATCACCTTTGTGGCCCTTCATTGGACTTTTTCCAGTATGTCCATGTCTCTCTCGTACTGGGGAGCCCATAACTGGACCCAGCACTCCAGGTGTGGGCTCAGCAGTGCTGGGTAGAGGGGAAGGATCACCTCCCTCCACCTGCTGGCAACACTTTGCCTAATGCAGCCCAGGATACTGTTGGCTGCCTTTGCAGCAAGGGCACATTTATGGCTCATGTTCAACTTAGCGTCCACCAGGACTGCCAGGTCCTTTTCTGACGAGCTGCTTTCCAGCTGGTCAGTCCCCAGCATATATTGGTGCATGAGGTTGATCTTCTCCAGGTGCAGGACTTTGCACTTCTCGTTGAACTAACTAACTAACTGTCCTCCCTTAGTGTGTTTTATTTTAATAGGCAAAGGTAGTTGCCAGCTGGAACAACAGTTAGGTGTTGCTGAGGCTTTGTAAATTCTGCATGCCATTCGAGAACTTGGAAGAGCTGAAGAACCTCAGTTACTTCTCCAGGTTGGAGGCTCAGTTCTGTCTGCTAGTAAAATATGTCCTTTGCTGCAGCTTAGGGGAGAAGGAAAAAAAATCCTGGAAACAGAGCCAGCATTTTCCTCTTCTAAACATCTGTTATTTTCTGTCCAGATTATTTAACTGTCATAGAAAATTAGGCAGAGAATAGTAGATGATTAAAATAGATATAAATGCACTTCACTGACATTGATGTTCCCAATTACTTTCATTAGTAGCATACTGTATCCTCCCCATCTTTTGTGGCTAAATGGTCTATTGTGTCTTGTCATGGGCACTAATGTTCTTCAGAAAAGATAGGAATCCTGATTTTTGTGTGCACAAGCCCTCTTTTAATCTCATAAATATTGTGAACATGGCTTTAGTCAGTAAAAGATCCAGCTTTCTCCAGATCTTACAGATATTATGAAAAGGAAAAATGGCTTCACACGACTTTGGATTGGGGTCGCTTTTTCATCAGGGAAAGATATTGGACATCGTGTTCTTCTGCTTTTCAGAAATTTGATCAGAATAAAAAGGTCTTATGAAGTTTATTAAGAGGATTTTTTTTCTGTGGTTTGAAAAACACTATTCTGTTTCACTTGCATCTTTAAGGAAATTTGGTCTCGTGATCCAAGTGTTGGAACCGAAAACTAGGAACTTCTGATAATAATTACAGGCTTGTAAATTATAAACAAAGTATTTTTTTAATTTTCTAGGCATCTGCTATTTCAGTGGGTATTTAAGTCTTTCATTCTAAATAATTCATCCGTTAGCAAGGGAGGTTTAAAGGTGTTGCCATGATTTTCTTCAGGAGCTGATGGCTAGAGCACTCTGCCCTGCATTAGCAGATCCTTCTTGAAGTCTCTATTCTGTATCGTTTCTGTTACTCTAGCCTGACATATTTTTTCATAGACACTTGTCCTTAAATAGCAAGTTACCATCACCACCACAAGTCCCACAGGAAGTTTATGACCAAGAGACCACTCTGGGCTCACAGTGGCAGCAGGTTGAAGCTGGTACCATGTCCATTTCACAGCTTTTTTTTAAATACCCCTTTGGAGGACTCTACAGGTGACCTTGTGCACAATGGATTTTCATCCTAGAGTTAAGTAAAAATGCACTAAACTTTGAATAATTGTCTGATGGCTGGTTGTATTATCTCCTGGGTTATTTTCTTGTTTGATTGGATGCATGGAAATGCGTGGGTTTGATGAGGATTTTCTTCTAACCCTCCAGTCATTTCACATGTCATTTTCTGGTATCTTGGAGACAGCAGATTGAGAAATTCTGTCTTGGAGAGCATTGTTTCTGCTGGTAGAGGGGCTACAGTTGTATGAAAATGTTGAATATATAGGAGTGTGTGTATTATTTTAAGTCAGTATACTGGATATGTTTGATTTTAAAAAGCATCATAGGTCGGGATTACCTCCTAGTTACAGATTTTTTTGTGAACATCTATTTGAGTTGAATTCCTGCTCTATTATGTCTTCGGTGTATGTGAAAAGAAAAGCTGGAGCACTCATTTTTTGGAGACAATACAGATAAAGCATGTGCTGATACTAAAATTCTTTTAAAGTCTGATTTTACTGTTTTATGGAATGAGGTGACTTCTTTCCACCTTTCTCTTCTGTATTTCCTGATAATTGCTTTTGCCATTATACTTTAAGGAATTAATAAGTTCGCTCATCATGTGCCAAATTTAAGATGTCATTCTTTTATCGAATGGATAACAAAAGTCTGAAAAAATTTTGCAGTTGTCCAGTTTGCAATATGACCTGAGAGCAGGTTAGCTCAGAAGAGCCCATCTTTCTGAATGCATAGTTTCCGTTCAGATGGGGAGGCAATGGCTCAGTGACACATTGCCTGCTTACAGAAATGTCATTCCACTTAGTTATTGAAAATTTTCTTGATGCATTGAATATACATGTAATTTAATTCATAAATATGTCATCTTCCTGTCATCTTAAATCAAGTTAACAATGTCAGTGTCCATAAGTATGAAGCAGCCCAAAATTGTGGGAGCACAGGGGCTCCAGCAACAGCTTCCACTTGGTACTTGCTGTTGAATAATGGATTTTCTTTCCCTAATTACTTGGTTTGAAACACAGTTTTGTCATTCTATGTGATTCACTCTAAGATCAGATTCCTAACAGGGAATGCTAGACTGTGAAAGAAGCAAATTAATCATCTTAATCCTTACGTGCTGTCAAATTGCAAGTGTCCAGTAAGAACCAGTTACAGACTGTCTGCACAAGCTTTATATTATAGCTTTATATATTACAGAGCTAGCGTGTCAGCCATCGTTCCCAGAGCGCTCTCTGGAATTGTTATCCAGGGGAATTCAAACACTGAAGTCTGAAATGCAACACTATGGGCAGATATCCTGAGGGGGAGGGCTAAATATGCCTCTAAGGCCAACCACGTACTAAGTTTTGCTTTACTCAAGCATAACTTTCTCTTCAGATGCGCAGAGTGAAAATTCACAGGTGCCTGTTATGGCCAAGAGTATCTGACGTATTCCTGCTAGGTAAGCTTTTATTATTGGGATAAAAAGGGAAAAGAATTACTGAGGATATGTGATTTTGCAGAACGGCTGGATTGATGGAAATGTTTCAGTAATCTCCTAACAGTCAGTTCCCATACACGTGGGATTATAAATGAAGCAATCTTTCATCAGCACAGCTTTCTCCTGCTGTGTGGTTCTCATATGTCCAATTTAATTGAAAAATGCATTTTCCTGAATGGTGCTACCTGGGTGGGGTTCCAGTCCTTTCACTGTTCTGCTTCCTGCTATTAGATCATGCATATGAAAAATGGTGTAAAAGCCATCAGAATAGGTCATATGTGGATATATTTGTTAAATTTAATAAATGCATCTCTTCAGAATACTTGGACAACCCAGGATACATTTGGCCTATCAAATTCTAAAACTGCAATTAATAAATAGCCAACATATATTTTGTCTTTTCAGTTTTGGTGAATTCTGATTTAAACTATTACAAGTGAGTCAAATCGAAAATTCTCTCTTTTGACCAAGGGAATCAGGTGCAACAAATTGATGTTCAAATTTGTATATTTTTATGGATTATTTAATGATTCCCAAGCTGCCAAGTTCAGTACATATCAAAAATTGTTGTGGGATTCATACTCTGACCTTTACAGGTGTTTATAGAAAATGATGGGTAACTGACTTTTTTCAGGTGTAGGAAACTGGTAGAGTTTTTAGTTTTACTGTGTATTAAATAATATATAAATTAATAATTATTTTCAGAAAATAAGACAATAAAATTCTGTAGCAGTTTTTCATATAAATGCTTTTTTGCAGGGCAGTTTCACTTACAAGCCTTATAACTTATTTATTTGGGATGGAAATGTACTTGGCTTTTTCTACTTCACACAAGCCTGAGGGGGAATAATGAATGCTGATTCATCTGGCAGAAATATCAGTGATGATTAGGGGGGGCTGTTTATTTGTTTTAATTTAGACTCTTCAGCCTATTTTGAAGCACTTAATAA
This sequence comes from Balearica regulorum gibbericeps, assembly GCF_011004875.1. Classification (NCBI taxonomy): domain Eukaryota; kingdom Metazoa; phylum Chordata; class Aves; order Gruiformes; family Gruidae; genus Balearica; species Balearica regulorum. The sequence continues at coordinate 113,226,574 of NC_046184.1, read as the reverse complement.
TATGTTAATTGGGAATTAAATGTGGAGTTAAATTTAAACCTGGGGAATTTGCCACAGTGCCTTATGTGGATCAGGATGATGACATACGATGTACGTTCTTGATTACGTTATAGAGTTTCAAGTCAATTTTTTCCCAAAGCATTTTTTAATATATCCTTGTCTGCCTTGGTGTTAGCTTGCCGTCTTACCTGGAGAGAAACTTTCCACATGCTAGCACAAAAGAAAAAAAAAACCAAACCCACCCACCCAACAAACTATGTTTCATTCAGAATTTTTACCTCAAAGAGTTCCGTAACATAGAAGTAGGATTTTTCTACATTTCAATCCAGTGCTTTTGAGGCTGTGAATGGTGAATTATTTTTCTGAGACAATATTAATATTTTAACCAAATTGAATGAGGGAGGGGGTTAGAGGAGGGGAAGGACACCACAGAAATGGACAAAAAAGCTTGAAGGTGTGAAAGGGAATAGCATGGTCTTTAATTTCTGTTTCATAACTCTTTTTCAGAGATCACACAAGCTTCTGGGTTTTTTACTTACTTTATCCCACAAACTTGCTTTAATACTCTCTGCTTTGAACTGAAGGGGAAATGCAGTCATTAATCAGGTGACTGGCTGTTAAATATTAAAAAAATATAAATGTGCACACATCTATAGCCATATATTGATATTTAATTTTAGTTAATAACTAATTTATGTAGCTGTCAGGTAGCTAAGGGTCTGTAGTAATTATAATATTCCTTCACTGAAGGTAAAGAGTGTCATAGCAGACTTATTACAAAATTAGAAAAAATTTAAAGATCTTTAGTTTCATAGCAGGCTCAAAAAATGGGAGAGGATGATTCTGGTTCTTCCTTGATGAAGTGGTGTGGAAATTCTCATGAACCTTTGCTCGAAGCGCTCTGCAATTGCATAGCCATATACGAAACTGAATTTGCATTGAAGTCCATCCCTAATGAAAAGAGACACCTAGGTCATATTGAAATTAATCATGCTTTCCTGAATTGGATATTCCAGGCATTCTCATGCTTTGGATGCTGTTCACTACTGGAAAACTTCTTATAACCTGATCTACCTGAAAAAGGCAATTGCTCTGTATCCAAGTTAGACATCTTTGGGTTTTTTTATAATTTAAGTCAAATAGTCTGCAAGGCAAATCTAACTGAAACATTATTACCCGTACCTACTTACAGGAGGAGACTCACTTGGGTTGTTGTTATGATGATCACATCATTGAAATCCACATATTCTGAAAGAGCAGAAGCAGCAAGAAATGGGAAAGAAGTGATAAAGTTGTGATTCTTTTAAAATATATTTGAAGCATATTTTTAGTATAGTTCTAAATATTGCAGCTATTCTTAAGTTCAGAGGTGTATTTCTTCTAAAATTTGATTCTTAGGCAACAGGGTATTGTCTAAGGCTATGGGATGGTTATTCTGTTACTAACTTCTGGGAAAATAATTCTTAGGTCAGCTGTTTCATAATACCTTAAATGTTCATTTTCTGACAACTTGGAAAAGTTATTTCACCTTATTGAACAAGATTTTCATACACATAAGAAATTTCTGAAATCTGAAAAACTACTGCTGCTGCTTACTCTTGCCCTAGTGGTGATGTCTCTAAAGGGCAGAAAATAAGAACTATGAAATAATGTTTTCCATGGTTCTTGCTCTTTCAGTCTCAGATTAACCCTGAGAGAGACATACTGCACTGTAAAAGTTTCCAGATAAGAAGACCTGTTGTGTAATTTCACAGGCTAACTAGGAGACAAGAAGAAGATTAAATCTGATGGGGTGGTCACACTTCTCTGTCAATATGGACCTGAGCATTGTAGGTTGGGCTCATTTCCAGTATTTTACAGTAGTGATCTAGCATATCGCTCTTTTATCATCATCTTCAAAGCATGCAGGCAACAAAGCCGCTCTCACACCTTCCAGTAGGCAGGTCGTTTTAAATAAAGTTCTCATCAGAGTTGCTCTCTAAATTATGTTTGACTTGTACTATACAAATGAATTAGTTCAACATTGAATACCACATAATTGTGTTTTGCAGCTTGACAATGTTATAATTATGACACCTAGTAGTATGTAACATTGTAATCTTATAATGCTTGATTCAGCAAAACACCTTAGAATTAACAATATGCTTGACATTCAGTGGAGCTTAACTCTTTGTGGTTAGGCACAGACTTCAGTGCAATTCAATTTAAGCATGTGTTTGAAATTTCCTCTGACTTGGGCAGAGGCTGGAGGAAATACCCGTGGTATTTTCTGGTATATTCTCTCCTTTCGCCTTAGAGGAGGAACTCCTACTTGACGCAGTAAGTTACCTATACGAAACCCGCAGGATACACAGGTGACTTAACTGCCTTTCTGACTCTGTAGACTACAATTTATGTTCATCACAGATACAGAAAGCCCTTTGAACCATAAGTGTTGCCTCTCTAAAACCCTTATTTGTTCTGCTAATACTTTGTATTTTGGAGTTCCCTACGTAAACCCTTATTTACAACATGTCTCAGTAGAAATGACTTGTGGGAAAATATAAGTGCTTTCTGAATATGAAATACATCTGTTCATTTGCATCAAGTTCGTGGAAGTGCTACAAGCATAACTGTGGGTTACAAGTATTCTGTCAGTTTATGTAAGAGCTCTAATATAAATGCAGGTGTACAGGTAAATAATAGTTTGGGTTTGTTTTGTTGTAAAGTACTCACCAAGGCAAAGCCTTTAAGGAGGTCTTGTTTTCATATTTAGCAATTTGGGGGAGTTTTGATTCATACAGCTGACAAGATGCAGACATTCGAATTTAGTTAAAAACTTGACTGCATTACATCAGTGTAATTACATCAGTCAGCACTCCTTTGGGCACATGCTCGTGTTGAAGATTATGAACTATGACATACTGAATTAGCCCATAAAGTAAGTGTACAACCGAAAGCTGCATCTAAACATGTTACCTCTTATCACATGCACTGTAACACATGATTGTGTAAATGTTCTTAGCGAACCCTAATTGTGACACGTGCCATTTGCAGGATTTAAACTGTCTTCAAACATAATATGTGTGCACGTGCAAGTGAAGTAATCGCTGTGACTCAGGCACTCTGTAATTTCTTCCATTAAGAAGAATAGGGAGGTTGCTGACACTTTTTAATTTTGTCATTTTGAAAGCACATGGTCAAAAGCAAGCATAACTTCGGGAAAAGCACGTATTCAGTTCAGACTGAAAGGTGACTGATGAGATGATGAATACGAGGCAATAAGACTCTGCGTTTGTATCAATTTATTTAAGGTGGTCCCAAACCTGTATTTGTTGAATCAATATATATTCTATCATGTAGATGTGGCTTTACAAATGAAGTTTGGTGTTGGGTCAAAAACTATGGAATATCATTTGATGATGTCTTAATTAGTATTTAGAAGAGGTGTTTTGGGTGCACTTTGTTTCTAATCTGATTTAAGACCTTAAATAGCTTTACAGAACTTCCAAAATTACAGTTGCCAATTTTAAAGCTGCTTTTCAAATAAATTCAAAACTCTTGCACACAATAGTGATTGCAGAGCTTTTCGTCTAGTAGATAGGCTCCTTGAAAAGAAAACACAGCAAACAAACATTCTAATTACTTTTGGAAATTTTAAATAATGAACTATGAAAAATGATGGTTTGAAAGATAATTAGTGGATTGATGGCATTCCAGGACAGCAAGTGGAGCTGTTCCACATGAAACTTTGGTCGTTATAGCTATGCAAGTTAAGGGCTGGGGTAAGTATGCCCCAGTATGTCAATAAAAAGTAGATAAAGTTACAAAGTAGCATGGGTTTTGTCACTCTAAGACTCCTTCACCTCTGTTGAGATTTGTCATGGTGCCTTTGCTAGTACAATGCTCTTTGCAAAGCCTTTCCAAGTAGAAGAGTGGTCTAGGGGCATTCTGGACAAATGGCTTCTAACAATCCAGCATCCACCAGAAGATTTTGTAACAAATTCTATTTCTTTTTATCTGCTGCTTCTTTGCTTTTGGCTCCATGTGTCTCTTTGCAGGATAAGAGAATAGTCTTGAAAGGAGGTTGTTGTGTTATTACCCTTCCATCTAGTTGCCCAAACATATTTCACTCCAGTTTTTCTAGGTGCTCTTGTTGAGTAGTGACCCACGGGGCAATGCCTGCAGTGAGCCCAAGAATGAGTGAAACTTCCTTAGAGATGATGATAAGTCTGAGAAGCATTTTACTGAAGTGCCAGACGTGAGCCTGTCTCTCGTCCAGAGAAAGAAAGGGTTTGGGTGCCTGAAGGAGAAGAAGCAATTGTGTGCTCTCACACCAAATACTGGGAGATTGGAAGTCCCAACTGAGCGTGTGTTTTTCCCAAGGTCGCAGTTGCTTTTGAGCACATGGTCTCAGAGGGACAAAAAGTTCTGACATCCTCTTTATTCTTCTGGATGGCAGGGCTTAGCAGAATGGTACAAGGAGATAATGAGCTGAGCAACAAAAAGTTTATTATAGGAAGATTGTCATGGAGTTTTTGTCTTGTTGGTTTGAGGGGAGATGAAATTTTGAAGAGCAGCCTAGAATCTCTCTATTTTCAGCACCTAATAATGAAGATATTCACCACACAAAGAAAAACCCTGAAACAGTCTTGAATGCACATCCTAGCCTCCAGCTGTGTCTGTACTCCCTGCTTATTTAGGGAATTGTCTTTTGCTGGGTGGGGGAATTGAGTTGGCAACTGTGAAAAAGGGAGGGAATACTGTATTGATGGGTAACAGTGAGACTGTATGGCTTTCCATTCGCGTAAGTGATGATTCAACTAGCTATCAATGCTCTGAACAAAATCAACACTGAAAAATTGATCTTTGACTTTGCCAGTTAGCGTTGATAACTGGAAATCCTAGGGCAAACTTTTTTAGCAGTTCAGAGATTGAAACAACTGTTTGCAAATCATTTACTTGGTGCAGACACAGCTGCTTCAGGCTGATGGACTCCAGCACAGTTTCTAAGCCAGACACTTCCAATTCCTCACTATCATTCAGCGTCTGATTCATCGTGTCAGATGGCCTTGATTCATTTTGGCCATTGTTTCCCCATTTGTAAAATGGATGTGATCATAATCTGCTAGTTGTAATATCTGTCCGCCTCACTTGAGCTATTGTGCAGGTCAGTTAATGTCCGTGCTGTGTGCCGCAGCTGAATTGGAAACAATGGAGCCTGCAAGCGCCGGCGACGCTGTGTTCCCAGTTGAGCAGTGTTGAGAGAGAGACTTTGTGTACGCATCCCTCCCAGCCTCTAAGGATTTGTGATATAATCACAGTATCGTGATGATAGTCAGGTGCCCCTCGCTGTCAGCCTGGCAGGCCCAGCTGTGCCTGTGCTGTGGCCTCTCCCCGAGCACCGTGCCAGCCGTGGTGCCACTCCTCAGCTGCCAGAGGCCAGGTCCTTCTCCCTCTGCTCCTTCCCCTCCATGCACCATTTGTCCCTTTCCAAGGGCTGGAGCTGTCTGCAGGTAACACAGAGTGCGTCTGCAGCAGGGAGTGGGCAGGAGTTGTGGAGGGTCGGTACCACCCAGAGAAAAGGGGCAACTGAGGCACAGCACCCCCAGCGCCGCTCCCTCCGTCCCTGTGTGGGCTACAGCTCTCTGCATCTGCTACGTACAATCCCCTGGGGTCAGGGAGGACAGTGGGAATGAGGGGAGCTGCACCCCAAAACCCTTTTGGTTCCTGGGTCCAAAAGGCTTGCAGGCACTAAGATGCTCAGTGTAATACTGTAATACTCACTGTCCTGTGATCTGCGGTGACTTGCTCAACTGGAATCAACCGTGGCTTGCTGCAAGGCACTTAAGGGACACCAGAGTTCTCACTCAGGGTGCTAACATCCAGCTCCTTTTTTGTAAAGTCATCATGTGATGCAGTGACTGCTCAGAATATCAAGGTGCTTCACTTGTCTGTGATATGAGATGCTTTAATTTGGTGAAAGATTAGTGCGATTCCTGTCCCCTAATTGCTACAGGTTTCAGATGTGTGTGTGAAGCAGTGACAGTCAGGAGGTCCTTAACAAAGTGAAGCCAGTCTTAATAAAAGCTTTTGTATCATCAGCTCTCATGTGTGCTCGTATGTGCAAGCACTTGCGCTCTAGTAATGTAACCTTTACAGTCTTGGATTCTGAAGTATTTAGCTCTAATGCCTATGTACTAATTACATTGATGCATTAATAGGAGTTACTTCTCTTCTTCATTGCAATTGCTTGCTTACTTGAATGTGCTGTTGTGCACCAAGTTCCCTCAAAGTACTTGAAAGTAATGTGTTGCTCCTACAAAAAAATGGCAGTGCGGGGGGAAGATGAAGAGTAGATGAACTTCGGTGTGAGAAGGGAGTTGGAATAATGAAGCACACACAACCTCCGAGCTTATTTTTAACACCAAGTTGGACAGTCTATCCTATACACCCGATGGAGCTGAAAAATGCTTTGATTGTTCTCACCTTGCTTAAGTCCAAAAAAACCCAACCTAGATAATATTACACAGCATTAGGTCCTGGTTACTTGTAAAATAATTTGCCTACAGATGCTATTACTACTTAAGAATTTTAGCAAAAAACTAATTTGGTATTTTGGTGAAGTTATATATGTTAAAAGGATGAATATTTCTTCAGATTCAGCACGTTATAGTAAGCTAAATTTAATACAGTAGCTGTTTTGGTGATTTAGGATTTAAGAGCCATGATGAGCTTCGATAGTGAGCATTTAAGAGGAAGGGGAAATAACAAAGACATTCCTTCCTGTGGGCCTCTTGTGTGTTGACTTATGGCAACATGTTGAATTGAAGGGAATTGATTTGTGCTTCTTTTAAAAGTGGTGGGGAAGGGTCCAGGGACTTGTAAAGCACAGACCTATTATCTGTTATGTGGTGGAAATGTGGGTAGGAAATGGGTTTTAACAATTCTGGTTGATGTTCCAAAAAAGTGCCTTACTTAGCAGCAGTGCTTATCACAGAGTTTTGACTATTCCAAGCCTTTATGTTTTTCTTTATTGTAGGAAAACAAAATCTCATAACAGTAAATTATTACTTTAAAAGCATTGGAAATAGGTCCTCTGAAATGCCGGCTCCTTCAGATAGTTTTTGTGTTGAAATTTCCTTGCAGATGAATTACTTCAGAAAGAGCAAAACTATTCTGACGATGTTTTGGCCAATATGATCAGCGAACCCAGAATCAGCTATGGAAATGATGCTCTCATGCCTTCGTTGACGGAAACTAAGACCACAGTTGAACTTCTTCCAGTGGATGGAGAGTTCAGCCTAGATGATCTTCAGCCATGGCATCCCTTTGGTGTTGATTCTGTTCCAGCCAATACTGAAAATGAAGGTATGTACAAAAGGGGGACAAACCACAGAATATTTAGAGTTAAGCTTTGTGATTTCTCTTTATGTTGTTCCCTGAAAACTGACATCTTTCTGATGTAAGCAGGTTCTCAAATGTGAGTTTAGAACTGGTCTGCCATGTCAGCTGTGTCTCTTTGATGTAACAGAAAATCCTAACTAAAATTTGGAATTTAGACACACATAAATTTCAGTGTTGAGCTTACTTTCCTTTTAAAACAAGTCAAAATAAATTCCAGCAAATTATGAGTGACAGTTTTGTAAAATACATGACAGTGAGCTAAGGGAGATAGATAAGTTGTTAGATTTGTGCCATAATGAAATGGGTGTTTCAGTTAAGAATTTTTTATTTGCTGGCATGAAAATTATTACAGATCCAGCACAATCCTAGCATGAGAGTTGATTTTATCACACACGCACACTGGTAGTCTGGAACGTACTGCAGAAATGTTCTTGCATACTCAGCAATGCAACTGGCTAGTGAAAACTTCTTTCCTGAGGAATATTTTATGTTGCTCATGGACTAATTTATTGAAGTGACTCCATAATACTTCAATAATTTATGTAAAATCTGGAATAGTTGGTTTACTTAGGTGCCAGAGCCAGTTAATCAGAAGCCTGAGGGACTTCGATCATGTCATTTGAATCTCTCCTATTGTGTTTATTTTCCCTTATCAGTTCAACTCCACCATCATTAATGGTAAGTTAATGCAAGTTTGTTTCTGCAAAGCAACAGTAGATTCACAGAGGCTGGAGCTACAGCAGTTTTTTCGGGCAAATTTGTGATTTGTAGCTGAACTGCACAGACATTAACATCCTCCAGAGGTCTTTTGAAACCACTAGCTTATGCTATACCTGCTCTCAGAATGAGTTTTGAGACTAACCTTACGCAGTTAGTCTCACCCCAGCAAGATGTATGAGTGACTGTGGGCAGCTGGGTGCTTGGGAGACGAAACATGGGACGTGGACATGGATTTGCCAGATCTGGTGTTGGTGCCAGGTGAAGTCAGTGGAGTCAGAACCAGTTTTGTGATCAAAGTGGGTCATCCCCAGGAGTCAGAGAAGCCCAAGATCAGGTAAAAGAAAAGCCATGGCTAGGATCTGAGCCAAGGTCAACAAACACGTGAGGCAGAAGATTTGAGGGGAAGAGGAGAGGCTGGTCAGGAGTGGGGCTAAAATCAGACTGCCAGGGAGTCAGCACTACAGCTAGGGGCCAAGAAAACGAATGGAGAGAGCTGGAGCAGACTGGGCGGACTGGCCAGCAGCAAGAACCGGCCGACAGGAGATGGCGACAAGGACTCCAGGCGTGTCTGGAGGGCAGTTGCAGCCAAGTGACGTGCTGAGCAGCTGGCTGGATTGCGTCAGGTGCTGGCGCGTAGTACAAGTGGCTGACCAGGCTGGCAGGCTGAACTTCAGTTTCCTGGGGAATCAGCTGCAGCTCACTATAGCGCCCGTGTCGAGGCTGGCTGTCTGCCCGGAGCAGGCCACAGTCCGGCTGGTGGTGTCTGTCCTGCTGGAATTTTCCAATACAACTCTTGCTGTGGTTTTTCCCATAGCTGAGGCATCCAGGGCATCAATTTCTATACCCACTGCCTGCTTTCATGAAACTCGAGGGGGATTAGTTATTTTTTAAGTCTGTCGTCCCAGCTTTCAAAATGTACTGATTTCAGTCACCAAGTTCAGAAGTTTTTAGGTAGACCCAGACATAACCGTAGTTTAATCACACAAGTCTTTTTTTCCTTCAGAAACCTGGCTAAGCCCAGAATTTAATAATGAAAGGTACATACTTCAGTGTGATGCTGAATTCCCATAGGCAAGTACATTGAGCATGGTTCTCCTTTTAAAATGTATGACAGCAAATATGAAACAAAAGCTCTCCTGGCTTGAATAACGTGCTGTTTAATTATAAATCCTGTATATTCTAATGCACTACATGGTGTGTTGCAGCACTTGTTAATGTTTACTGGGGGAACATCTTTTAACTTTCATGCCTTTAAGTTGTTGAGCTTTAGAATTTTTTAATAACAAGATTGTATTTGTCATGAAGTTACTGCAGCAAGCAATTCTGTTAGGCCAACCATTATTAGCGTTTAAGTTTGGACAATTAGAAATAGAAATTATTTGATGACTTAAACCTCTTCAAGTCCTTCTTGTTTCCCATTATACTTCCCTGTCATCTACCCAAACCACAATGTTGTTAATGTGATCATGCCTACAATACCTTCTTTGTCTCTTAATATACCCTCTCTGTACCTTTGCCTGTAGCATTAAAAGGGGAATTTCACAGCCTTATCTTTTTTCTTTGTGTTTGTTTCCCACCTCTTTGTTCCAGAAACCCAGGACTAACTGTGCCATTTGTCCTCACTTCCCGTGCCTGTTTTCTTCTGTGGCCATGGGCTAATCCCAGGCTTGGTCTAAATTGCTTTCAAAATGCTTGTCTGTTTTGTTACAATTTGCTTTGGAAGTAGCGAGAAGTACATAACAATTGACACCATTTTCTCCTCCTTTTTCCTCTCCCTCTCCACTGAAAGTCTTTTTGCATAGTCTGGTTTTCCACACAGTAAGTTCCCCTTATGCAGGGAGGTTTTTGTATTTTATGCAGTACTGAGCAAGTCATTGCTGTTTCTTAACAAATAACCATTGATCAGAAAAGGTGTAAGTTCAAAAATCATATGCTAGAGAAATCTCAAATATTGTAGAGTGACTAACTATTGCAGTATTAGGGACAGTCAGCATCTCTTGCTGCTGGGAGGTGCTGAGCATGACAGTCAACGTCAGAGAACTGAGCATCTCAGCCCTCATTTGCTTGAGCGAGAGCTGAGGGTAGTCAGCACTGTCAAGAAAATCACAGCATGTTCCACGTGAACGGTGCGGTATCTGGGAAATCTGCTGAGCAATTGGTCCAGCAGATTTAACAGAGGCTACCAGAGGAGTTTCAGATGGCAAGCAAGTTACAAGTTCAGTTGTTGATACTATTTTGGTCTGGTTTGAAAGCTGAAGTCAGCTTTTTTTAAAACTCTGCTGAACACAAATCCAGACTGCTAACAGCTCAGCATATGCAGGTGAGTTTCTAGGTAGAATGAGAGTCTCAACATCCTCACTGCAAAAAGCTGTTGCTCTGTATAAACAATGGTTTTCTTCAGTCCTGAGCAGGCACACCAGGTAAATCATTTACCTCATTGCAAATTTGCATTACTGTCATAACAAATTTCTAATGGGACCATTGGTGTCTGAGAGGCAACTGAACAGATCCCAGAGCTGGCTGGGTTAGGACCTGGGATCCCAACCCCCCTGGCACAGTCACAGCAGCAGCACTTGTCTTCAGCAAAGCATTTGGGAAATGCTTAAACCAAAATGTGATTGTGGAAAAAGTGGAAGGTTTTGCAGCCATTAAGTCTTCGTTTCAAAGTAGCCAGTATTCTGCATACAAGTGATGAAATTAAAATACTACAAATAATACCTTAAATTTGTCATTAGTTCCCATGCCTGTTTTCTTCCCTGGCCATGATCTAATCCCAGGTTTCACCCAGAGATATTAATAGTGTATTGGATTGGTACATTGCCATGCAATCTCAAGGTTTCATAACTCCATTTGAAATTTTCTCAATCTAAACTGCATGTTTAGATAAAAGGAGTAAGTTTTATGCAAATAGTTTATTTTAATAAAATGACTTTTTCTGATGAATGAGTGAAAAATAGCCTAAAAATAAAAAGACCTTGAAAGTCTAGCATAGCTCAGTAGTTTCTGAAAGTATTTTCTTCCTTTTTTCCCTGAGGTAGTTTCCCAGCAAATGTCCAGTCAGGTAATACATTACACAACCTGCACGGCTGAACGTATGTCTAGCGTATTGAGATACAAATCAGGTTAGCAAAAAATACCCTCTGAGGATACTGCAGAAGGCACCATCGAACTGTCAGGAAATTGTATTTTAAGAATGAAAAACTCACCTACAGAGGTGGGGACAAAACCCCAACAGCTGTGAAGCTCTGGCACTGCCATGGTCCCTGGGCATTTTGCCAATGACTAACGGAGTTTAGTGTTTTACCCTTTGTGTTTTACCATGCAGCTACTGTTAGCCTCAGTGACAAAGTATTTAAAGTGAGATTTTTGTGAATGTACTGTGTAATCCTTATGACTTGGCCAGTTACTCCCTTCAACACTATTCTTGGTAGGTGAGCAGCACATAGCTCTCCTCGCCTGCTGGTCTGTACCAGCTTTTGAGCTTTTTGATTCACCTTTCTTTTATTTTTGAAAAAAAAAGAAGCACCCATGTTCTTGCTCTTCTGAGAAGTATTAGCATTAGACATGAGGTGGGATGTGTAGCCTTGTATGAAGCCTGCATAGTCAGCATGAGCAGGTATATACCAATTTAGTCTCATGAGCCTATTTGGAAAATAACGTTTCAGTCTTAATTCTGCATACTTCTGTGCACGTGGAAGTGTGTTCAAGAGAAATATAATTTTGGAGCATCAAAATGAAGGCATTTTTTATAATAATACACAGTACATCTTAGAGTTTTGATTATTGACAAGTGCTGTAATAGGTTTAAACTTCTCCCCTCTGTATCAACAGTTGTGAGGTGGTGGGGTCCAGTGGGGCAGGCAGTGAGGAAGCCTGCGGACAAGAGTTTTCAGAGTTAACTGCTATTTGTGCATACATCGATACCGGGGCAAGTGCAAACAGGTTTTAAAATGCAACTGAAATTCAAAAGGTGGCAGCTCAGGACTCTCCAGAAACCAGCCTTTCTTTGTATCGTGCTGCCCATGGCACGCCGCACTTAGGTGCCTGGAATCACGAACTGCTTCGGAAGACCCTTGGCTCTGAGCTTTTGCCTCCAGTTTTTGCCCTGCAGCTGGTTTGTGACCTTGAGAGGGTTGTTTCACTTTTGTATCAGTTATGAAATATGCCAGTGATGTTTGCCTTTTCCCCTGTAAAGTGCTTCCAAAACTATAGATGATGGGAAAAATTATTTGTTATGAATACTTTCACCTGACTCCACAAATACTGCATTACTCTGAGGTCAAGTCCACGCTACTGTATAACAGAAACTTCCTCCATCCTTTTCTCCCTTCACCTACTCCCATTTTTATTGCTACCCACAACCTGCTTTCTCAGTTCTCCGTAGCTATGGGCATGGAGGGTTACAGAGTGCTGAGCGAGAGGGAAATAAAACCCTTCAGCCTTCTAGGGGGCAGGTGGGGGCCAGGGCATCAGAGAAGGGTACCACAGGGGCAGTTTGGGTGATTTCGGTGTCACTAAGCAGGTGACACAGACTTCCTACGAAGACAGGCAATCCCCTTGCTTAAGTCAGCAGTATCATCAGTCAAGTGTAGCTTTCTGATGCTGAATACAGTGAGCAGTTAATGATCAAAAACTGTGCTTTTGTCAGGTTTCCTATGTTATTGTGGCTCTCACTGCTAATTAGAAGGTTCCTACTTGAATCCTGAAATTCAAATGAATGAGAATACCTTATTTAGAAAATTCTGAATTCCAAGCTACAATGTAAAATTTTATTTCTGAATTTAATTTCTTTCTGACAGTGGCGCTTGGGTAGATAAGGAAGGCAACAGTATCAGAGCAAAAAAGAGAAACGACAAAAAAAAGAAGGGAAAAAAATCTGAATATTTTAATGAACTTCTCCAGTATGTTCAGTTTGGACTTAGGTGATGGCAGTAGGTGATGACTCAAACAGCTCAAAGTTTTGCACATCATATTTTCTATTAATGCCGGTGAGCTCCATCAACCTTAAGTTTCAGCTGGTAAAGCCTTAGTGTACAGTAATACAAGAGTTTTAAAACTGTGCGTGATGCACAATTCGGTAGAAAGTAGTGTTTCTCCTTTGCTTCCCTTTCAAAAATTGAAAGACAAATTTACTGTCTACAGATCAGAGCATATCAGAATGAAGTATTGATTGTATTTTCAAAATGTGCTTTACTTTTTTTCAAAGCTTATAGCTAGTGCTGTAAAGAACCCCTATTGAAAGGAAAAAGGAGTCAGGATTCAGTGGGTTTATGAGTCAGCATTGATCAAGACTGGCTGCAAGAACTCACTCGTCATGTCTGTTCTTGCTGCCAATTCCGATCAGACAACTGGTTGCACATAATGAATGTAGTTTCACTCTATAGACAGAAATTCTTTGATCTTGATGGTTTCTCACTTTAAGCAGTAACCAGAATATGATGTAAAATTGACACAGCAGCGGTGAAGCTTTCCTTCTGAAGTCGTGCCCATCCCTTCCTTTTATTTCCAGGATTAACTGAAGGCAGATCTTTTCTAGCTGTTGCTTTGGTAACTTTGTTTATGCAATATGTCTCTCCTGCACTGTCCCAACAGAACAGCAGATGACTTTATTGTTTTGGGGGATCTTGTTTATTTTTTGTTTGCTTTTTTGTTTCTTTTCTGCACATGCCCAGTTGAGCCAGTTGATGCCCGCCCAGCTGCAGACAGAGGACTCACCACACGACCAGGTATATAACTTGCATGGCTTTTACCTCACCTGTGTTTTCCCCGCATGCATGTGGTCTACTTCAGCTGAAACGATCACCTTTTTTTTGGTATAATCTTTAAAATGTAACACTATGCCACAAACCAGGGAAGAGTTCCCATGCAAACACCCATCAGCCTGTGTGAGTGCCATCAGCATCGAGGGTGTCGGGAGTGGGTAGTCGCAGAGGGAGTGGGACCCACAGCCCCAGAACTGATTCTCATATCAAGTTGTCATCCCTTCTACCAATAAGGCTTTGGCAGGTGCAGGAGGCGGTAGACACGGTACCCCATAGTGCAGAGAGTACTTTTAATTTGGAAACATGTGATAGAAATGTCGAATCCTCTATGTAGAGTATACAGTTTCTTGTACATTGGGGCTAACAAAGAATTCAAGTGTACAATTTTAGAATTGCAGGGGACATCAGGATTTTTTGCTGTGGTATTTATCTTAGCTTACTCCAGATATCTAAAAATTGATACCTACATTCTCCCTCTGGATTCACTGAGGACACCTCTATATGGCTATTCATTCCATTGTAGGATAGAGCAGAGTGATTATTTGCCCTCTGTAGGTACCTGTGTCTTCCTATCGATTTCAAAGTAATAGCAGATGACTAGCTTGAGTCAGGCTGAAAATGTTTTAAAAAGTGAAATGGGACAAATCCAATTTTCAAAAGTAAAAGATTGCTTTTCACACTAACTTTTTTTTATTTTTAGGTTGGTTTTCCCCTTGTTTTTGTTTAGGATTATCTAGTAATGGCTGGGTCCACTGAGAGCAAAGAGCCTTTTATTTCAGAAGAGGTTACTCTCCAACACATAGTGAAATTAGCTAGGTATATTTTAGGGTCAGAATTATTTCAGTGTCATATCATCATTGTGGTTTTTTCTTTAGATGAGATAAAACTGAGCAGTCTGTCTTCTTTTTTCCTTCATCTTTTTCTCCAAATGTCCATTACATAGCATTATGGGAAACACCCTCCTCCTGTGTTTAAAACTTTCCAATAACTCACTGGTGTTTTCTGACTACAGAAATTGCTACAGTGGGAAGTAAAAAAAGCTCCTATGTTACAGCAATTGGGACACATGTCAAGGCTGGCCAGGTGATGTGCTCCTAGCACTATTTTAGACGTCTAACATCTTTACTTGTATTTAGAGTCTTAATTTATTCCATGAAGAGAGCCTGGAAATAGGTACGGAGCTAGCTGTACAACAGTGCGAAAAATCATGGGATCGGGGAACATCCCCTCAACACTGGGTTACCTCTGCCTTTTGGATTAGATTTCTTCCCCAAGAGCAGTAGAAATATCATCACAAATGAAACATGAACGTGTTTAATTGGAATTTTGTAATCTTAGTTCAATCTAGCAATTTTCTGGTAATACTAAAGTTTGTGATTGTTAACTATTTTAATTTCAGTTGTCTTGAAAAATCTCCCGTTATGAGGCCCATGTTTATTACTAAAGATTTATCCTTCCTCCTTTCTGTTCCCCCGCACGTACACACACATGACAGAAATCTTTGGTGTCCCTTCTCTAGAGAAAGGATTTTCTCACACTGCTGCACTCTAGTTTCAGAGTGAAATTACGTGTTTCAGTTCACTCTATCAGAGTGCTTTGTTGGTTGAGGTGATACAAATAGTACTATATATGTCTGGCTAGCATAGGTCAGGACTCACCTTTGTGAATGTGTACGATAGACTACTAAGGAGAGGTAAAATATATTTCACCGTGTGACCACAGATACAGTAATTTTTGCAGTAGGAAAATCACTTGGGATAGTTCCTCAATTTTCTGCTCAAGTGCAAAAGTGCTGTCCAGGGACCTGCACCGCCTTGGCCACTTTTAGCGCAGGGTTCAAGTGCTGCAAAGGCCCATGCTGTTTGGCACAGAGAGTGGACTCCTCCAAACTGGCAAGGACGCACGCCACATTCCTCTGTGCAGAGGGATGGTTGCTTACCTGGAGAGATTGAAATCTCTCACTGCTGTGCCTGCATTCCGAATTTCACAGCATAAAGTGTCTTGCATGTGAAATGGAGATTTTGCCCCTTTACAGTAGTGCTAAATGTATCGTAACAGTAAGCAAAATGCATTTTCTTCACCATTCTTAGTAGACCTTAAGTTCCTTAGGTCTTTAATCATGAGGTCCAGACTTCTGCAATTTTGTGCTTACTGATACAGATTCTAGCAATAAATGTCCACCTGACATTTTCATCATCCTTTAAAAACAATTTATCTGTGATAAAATTTCAACTTAACAAAAAAACAATACCAGTCTGAAGTAGCTTCATAAACTAGGAGTAAAGGAAAGCTTAATTAAACTATGAAACACAAAAGGGATTCTGATGGTTTAAAAATGTGTGCTTTAAAATTGTTTTACTTGCTAATTATAAATTAAATCTCTATGTTAGAGGTTAAAAAAGGAACAGAGATACTTTTTTTTCCAGTCACCGTCCTTTTAGGTTAATCAGTTTTTATGGTTTGTGGCTATTCTTTATGGGAAAAAAAAATCTGAAAAATGAGGATATTATTCTAGAATGAAAAAGTATTAACAAGGGACCTGGAGGCAGATTAATACCTGCAGCTGCTTGTAACATTGTTTTGTTTTAATTGCCCAGATTCTTGTTGATTTCCTGAAAGGTTTTGCCCCTTTCATAGTCCTGACTTTCCAGTTTGTGCTTCTACTTGTTTTGCTCAAGTGAACAAGGTGGTGACCTGCTCTTCTGGGTGAAAACACTGGTGTCAAGTCAGCCTACTACAGTCCAAGCCTGGGAATAAGAACAAGTAAATGTTTTGTAGGTGTTCAAAATCCTTGAATAAAATCAGCTCTAAAAGGACTAAGACAAACATACAAACACGTGTCCTTTTTTCTCCTTTCCATTTTCTTTTTACCGGTTTTCGACCACACAACATTCTTAAAATGATCGCTACGTTTTTCTTAAAAGTAGATCATAATGCAGATGATCTTTGTCCTTTCCCACAAGAGAGGTAATTTGGTCACACTACAGAAAAGAAGAGCACGTACTTAGTTGTTAGTAGTATTTGTGATAACTAGAGTCTTGTTACTTAACCACATCATTTTCTCTCTTTCAAAAAATAAACAAAAGTCTATGAGTAAAGTCAGGAAATATGAAGGGTTGTCCAATCCATAGAGCTGAAAAGCTTTTGAGTAAGGACCAAGTTTAAAGCGTTTACTAAAATACAAGCCAGTTGTCCAAATCCCTACTTCTGTTGCAGTCCATCTTGGCTGTCAGCAGTTGAAGCTTGAATTTGAATCTGATTTACGTCAATCCCAGGAGGAGAGTAATGTCAGGCAGACTCCCATTTCCTAGTATAGATACAGCATCTGTGTGATTCACACTGGTATTTGAAAAGGAGTTCTACTACTTCCACGCGCTGTACTTCCCCTTTACAATTCACAAATGGAGGAACAAAAATAAGAATTATGCCTAAATCCCTTTCTTGTCATCTCTTTCCTGAAAAGGAAGTAAACAGAGATAATAAAAGGTCAAAGGGAAGGAAAATATCTAGACGTACTAAGCAGACATCAGCGAGCTATTTTTTAACACAGCACAAAATGATAGGAGATTATGACGTGTTTCTTGCTATTTATAAATTGCTTCATACAGGGAGACATTAGAAAGCTTCAGTCCAGCCTGAGAACTTCCATAGGAAGAGCTTCGAATAGAAAGAGTACCTCTTTACTTGATAGCCTCACTCTTAACAGCTTTCTCAATAGTGTTTCCTCTTCATCTGTGCCCCAGAGGTCACGTTTTCATAAGGAACATTTGATTTCTTGTAGCTGAATTTTGGGTATGTATTTATTAGTAACTGTTTTCTCTTTGTATGTGTGTGTTTATATAGAGAGACAGACTTATACGCGCATAAAGATACATATAAAACCATCTTCAGAAACTCATAAGCAAGCTCCTTTTTACTCATGTTAATTCAGCAGGTCTAATCTGTGGAAATTGAGCGAAGATTAGAAAATCTGCCATAGGATCATAGAATCATAGAATGGTTTGGGCTGGAAGGGACCTTAAAGATCATCTAGTTCCAACCCCCCTGCCATGGGCAGGGACACCCTCCACTAGGCCACGTTGCCCAAAGCCCCATCCAACCTGGCCTTGAGCACTTCCAGGGATGGGGCCTCCACAGCTTCTCTGGGCAACCTGTTCCAGTGCCTCTTCCACCCTCACAGTGAAGAATTTCTTCCTAATACCTAATTTAAATCTCTGCTTCTTCAGTTTAAAGCCATTACCCCTTGTCCTATCCCTACATGCCCTTGTAACCAGTCCCTCTCCAGCTTTCCTCTAGGCCCCTTCAGGTACTGGAAGGCTGCTATAAGATGTCCCCGGAGCCTTCTCTTCCCCAGGCTGAACAACCCCAACTCTCTCAGCCTGTCTTCATAGGAGAGGTGCTCCAGCCTTCTGGTCATCTTCGTGGCCCTCCTCTGGACTCGCTCCAACAGCTCCATGTCTCTCTTGTACTGGGGACCCCAGAACTGGGCATAGTACTCCAGGTGGGGTCTCATGAGAGCAGAGCAGAGGGGCAGAATGACCTCCCTCGACCTGCTGGTCACGCTTCTTTTGATGCAGCCCAGGATACGGTTGGCTTTCTGGGCTGCAGGTGCATGTTGCTGGGTCATGTTGAGCTTCTCATCCACCAACATCACCAAGTCCTCCTCAGGGCTGCTCTCAATCCATTCCTTGCCCAGCCTGTAGTTGTGCTTGGGATTGCTTAGTGAAGCTATATTAGCTGTTCACCAGCCACCTCCTTGTCTTCCATGTGCCTGAGCATAGTTTCCAGGAGGATCTGCTTCATAATCTTGCTGGGCACAGAGATGAGGCTGTCCGGTCTATAGTTCCCCTGGTCTTTTTCCCTTTTTAAAACTCGGTGTTATGTTTCCCCTTTTCCAGTCAGTGGGAACTTCACCAGACTGCCAGGACTTCTCAAACATGATGGAGAGTGCCTTAGCAACTTCATCCACTAGTTCCCTCAGGACCCACGGATGCATCTCATCAGGTCCCATGGACTTGTGCGCCTTCAGGTTTCTTAGATGATCTCGAACCTGATCTTCTCCTACAGTGGGCAGTTCTTCATTCTCCCAGTCCTTGCCTTTGCTTCTGCGACCTGGGCAGTGTGGCTAGAGCAGTTGCCAGTGAAGACTGAGGCAAAAAATTTATTGAGTACCTCAGCCTTCTCCATATCCTGGGTAACCAGGTCTCCCATTACATTCCGTCAGAATGGATGTTGCTTAGTGTGAGCAGATTTTCTGAAATTCAAGGTGATAAAATAATCAGTGCTCTGTTCAGGCTAGATCATGTTCTCATCTGTTGCATAGTTGCAACTGTAATTATACCACTAACAGTTGTAATTATATCACTCACAGGATGCCGGTAATTCACAATGGAAAGATTTTATGACATTAACTGTGTTACTTTGTTCCACCTAGTGTGGTTGGGGGGTTTTTTGTGTTCTCTCAACTCTTTGTCAGTTGATTGTTTTTGCAAACAGTCAATAATTTTGAGGAGACATTGCACATAAAGCTGATTCTCTGTCTCTGGTCCTTCCGCTGATAAATTATGATATGTCCATCTTTATTACATTATATAGAAAGCTGAGGGATTTTTTTATACATGGTTGCAGAGACTGTAAGCCTAATGACTGTTCTGCAGAATCATTAGCACATATGCTGCAGTCTTTATGAGGTGAGGGCATAGAGCAGCTTAGTGAATTATTTATGATTTTCTTGCCAGAAATTGCCAGGGTTTTTTTTCCCGTCTTAGTGATGTTAGTTCAATACAGCTGTCTTAAGCCAATTGTCTGCAGCTACCAAATAAAAATCATTAATGGATTTTTTTCCATTAGATTGTTTTGGTTTGTTTTATAAATGAGATAGTTATTCACTGTGAATGCAGTTATATGTGCACATGCACAGCATCTGCATTGACATGCCAGAAAGATTACCAAATTTTATTGGTTTTGATTATTCATTTTTACACACATGTAAAATAATCTCTGGTATTCTGAGAAAGAATTACTTCATGCCAGATTCCAATGGGATTCTTTTTAAAAAAAAAAAAGATAACCTTTTTTTTTTTGCACTTATTTTCTGCATTCTCCAATTTAAGAGCCCTGCAGTCATCCATGAGGTAAAATCAAACCACCATTTTACTAACTTCCAAAGAGACACCAGAAGGTTTTAGTTCCATGAAATCTTAAAAGTACTTACTCGTCAAAGATATTTGAGTTGTCCTTACAAAACTGAGTATATAATCTTCATTTTAATCTTTATAAGTGAGTATACAATCTTCATTCTTCTGTCATTTCAAAATGAAATGACCTGCACAAAGTCATAGAGTCTTTTGGAAGTAATAGATTCACAGAATCACAGAATGGTAGGGGTTGGAAGGGACCTCTAGAAATCATCTAGTCCAACACCCCTGCTAGAGCAGGATCACCTAGAGCAGGTTGCACAGGATTGTGTCTAGGCAGGGTTTGAGTATCTCCAGAGAAGGAGACTCCACAACCTCTCTGGGCAGCCTGTCCCAGTGCTCGGTCACCCTCACAGTGAAGAAGTTTTTCCTCATATTCAGTTGGAACTTCCTGTGTTCCGGTTTGTGCCCATTGCCCCTTGTCCTGTCACTGGGCACCACTGAAAAGAGTCTAGCCCTTTCCTCTAGACATCCACCCTTTAGATGTTTGTAAGCATTAATAAGATCCCCTCTCGGTCTTCTCTTCTCCAGGCTAAACAGACCCAGCTCTCTCAGCCTTTCTCATAAGAGAGATGCTCCAGTCCCCTAACCATCTTTGTAGCCTTCCACTGGACTCTCTCCAGTAGTTCCCTGTCTTTCTTGAACTGGGGACGCCAGAACTGGACACAGAACTCCAGATGTGGTCTCACCAGGGCAGAGTAGAGGGGGAGGGTCACCTCCCTTGACCTGCTGGCCACGCTCTTAATACACTCCAGGATACCATTGACCTTCTTGGCCACAAGGGCACACTGCTGGCTCGTGGATAATTTCTTGTCCACCAGAACTCCCAGGTCCTTCTCTGCAGTGCTGCTTCCCAGCAGGTCAATCCCTAACCTGTACTGGTGCTTGGGGTTGTTCCTCCCTAAGTGCAGGACCCTACACTTGCCCTTATTGAATTTCATTACATTCCTCTCCGCCCAACTCTCTAGCCTGTCTGGATCCTGCTGAATGGCACTGCAGCCTTCTGGTGTGTCGGCCACTCCTCCCAGCTTAGTATCATTAGTGAATTTGCTGAGGGTACACTCTGTCCCTTCATCCAGGTCATTAATGAGTATGTTGGATAAGACTGGACCCAGCACTGACCCCTGGGGCACACCACTAGCTACAGGCCTCCAACTAGACTCTGCACCGCTTATCACAACCCTCTGAGCTCTGCCGTTCAGCCAGCTCTCTACCCACCTCACTGTCCACTCATCCAACCCACACTTCCTAGGCTTGCCTATGAGGACATTATGGGAGTCAGTGTCAAAAGCCTTGCTGAAGTCAAGGTAGACAGCATCCACTGCTCTCCCCTCATACAATATAGTTGAACTTCTAGTTAACAGTTGAAATTCTAGTAAGAACATGCAGCTGTCTGCCCGGGTAATTGTTCAAACACTGCATTCCTTTCCACCTGTCCTTTTTATTTTAGATGAAGCTTTACCCAAATAAAGCTGTTTACTACAACTGCAACAGGCCATGATTCAACAAAGCTTGTTCTTGCCATTACTCAAATACAGTTCATGGACATGGAGTTAAATGTTTTCCTGAACGTGGTCATTACCTCTGTTGCTTAAACATGCTACTTTTGGTTTTCTTTCTGTAGAGACCACCCAAGTCTAGTAGTTCCTATTGTGCTTCACTTGAAGTTTTAATTTTTAACTGTAAAAGTAACTGGAAGACCACAGGCACAGCTCCTTGCAAAACAAAATCACAGAATCTTGCTAGGCTGTTATTTAGCAGGTAGATGAAGCAATTACAAGCAGTGTATTAGATAATGTACACCTAATTGTGTCCTCGGTAGAATTCATTGTATCCTCTTTTTCTTACCCTTCTGAAAGCCTAAATATAAATTTACCCAAATGCAGAAGTGCATCTGTGTGAGAATAAAGTGTTCCCCAAAGCAGCTACTTGGTTTTTATTTCATATGAGTAGTTTTTAACTCCATGTGATTTTTTTTTTTTTTTTTCCTTTAAGGGCAAGGAATGTTAAGGTTTGCAGATGCTGCTCTTTTTGATGTTTGGATATGTGTGTGCATGCACATGTGCATACATACACATGTATGTATAAAAGCAGTTAGCATTACTAATTAACATAAATATAATCAAAAGCTCATCATAGCTCATTTTGTTCGATTTTACTAGGTGCTTTTAAGCCCCTGTTTTGATGGCTAAATAGTTTTATCAGATTTTCTAAGGAGTTGCAAGTTAACATATTTACCAGCCGAGTTGTGGCTTTTTTAAATTTAAGTAATTCAGAAGAAAAAGCACTGAATAATTATCATTATTTGTGAATTTGCAGTGAGGCTATTGCTGTCACTTTTCTTCTTTTACGTTGGCTTTTGTGTTTGAGTTTTGTATTTTAGACTCGGTAGTGAAAAAAACATCATTTTGTGTCAGAATTAAAGGTCTTGTCATATAGTTAACTTTTCTTTGCATGCTTGTCTTCAATGCAAGAGTAGAGTGGCATTGGGAAGCCCTTAGCTGTTCGCATCTTACATGATTCACACACCTCTAATAAAAGTTTTGGAAAGACCCTTTTTTCTTCTTCAGTTAGTTTTTCCTTCTTCAGTTTTTCCTTCTTTGATTGCTACCTTTGAAAAATAAATCTTTGCTTTTAGCATGTAGGGCTAAATATTTAGTCACCAGGACAGGAAAGTGAATGAACTGGAAATAAAGTGAAGTCTTTTAAATAGAAAGTCTAAATTCTATAATGTAACATGCTGAAAAGGCACATACAACCCCATATATAATTTTGTCTCTTACCAAGTATTTAATTGATTCCGGTGCAGAGTCATGCTTCTCTTACTATATAATAAGTATTTGCAGAAGACCACCAGTTTACCCTACTGGTACTTTTAAAAGTCTTTTTCCTCACTTCTAAGGGCAATAGGAGGAAGGAAAAAATTGCTATCAGGTTTGTTAGTGCAAAAGAAGATTTTTTCTGTTTCTGACCTTTTTCCTGTACTATCTGCTAAAAACAATTTTTAGTAAGTCTAATATCCTTGACTTCCTAATATCAGTCCTACTTTGTGTTCAGATCCCATGGCATTTTTGTGGATTGGTGAGTAAGGCCAAGTAGACCTCCAGACCTTGGTCACCTGGCCCAAACCAAAAAATTTCTGCCTGATATCAAGGCAAAAGATTGTTTAGCCTGCTGCATGCTGGAAGCACGGCTCCCGTGCTACTGTTTGATGGGAATGGGAGGAGGGACGGGAGCCCTCAAAGAAATGTGGCTTTAGGGAAGCCTGAGCCTAGTTTTTCCAGCAGCTGAGACTACTGATGAACTTAGCACCCTCTATCGCTTATTGATGTGAAGGCTCCTGACCTGTTCTGCCCCCTGAAATACTGCTGTAACTCCTGCCTGTGGCGTTGGGCTCTGCTTAACTGAAGTTAAGGAAGACCCACGGTCTAAGCTATCATATCTTACTTTCAGTGTAAGTGGTCGGAGCCCAAGAGCAGAAGTACCCAAGCCCTTTATCCTGCCTCTAGCAGTGGTGCATACCGGATACTTACAGGCTTCACTTCTGCCTTGTACTCCTGGCACATCCCCTAGGCTTTTGGCAGCCAGCATTTGATAGACTTCCAGGACTGGAAATTGTATTTTCACCGTTGTGTTTACTAACCCTGGATGAACCTTTCTTCTTTGCATTTGTTCATTTGTATTTTCAACATCCTCATGATTTGTGCCAATGAGTTCCACAGTCCAATTTTGCATTGTGCCAAATTATATATATATACACACACACATACACACTTTCTTCTGTTATTTTTTGATCTGCTGTGTCATAGCCATGTTGGTGTCCTGTTCTTTCTTAGGAGAAATAATGACTAACCTTTTCCTGTAGACTTTCTCGTTGTCATTCACAGTCATACAGGCCTCTGTGGTGTTTCCCCTCATTTGTCTCTTCCAGTTTGAAAACTCCTGATTTATCTATTCCTTCCTGCACAGAAACCATTCCATACCAGTGATCGTTTGTGTCTCCCTGCTTTGTATCTTTTCTAGTTCTTCTGCCTTTGAGGCAGAATGGATAGCCAGATTTAAAATGAGGATGCATCATTTATACAGCGGTGTAACAATGTTTCTGTTTATTCCTTCATAATTACTCCTAGCTTTCTCTTTGCCTTTTTGACTGCTACGGAGGCAACTGCCCACAGAGAGTTATCCGCAGTGACTGCAAGGTCTCTGTCCTGGGTGGAACAGAGCTGATTTAGAGCCTATTGTTGTGTATAGTTAGGGCTGTGTATCCCTGCAAGCACCACTGTATTATATCAACATTGAATATCATTTCCTTTTTATTGTGCACTCAGAATTTGTAATATCCTTCTGCAGTCCTTTGCAGCTGTTTTTACTTTGACTATCCTCTTTTTTTCTTTTACTTTTTGTCAATAAATTCTGTCATGTCATTGTTCACTCCCTTTTCCAGATCACTTTACAAACAGCACAGCACAGATCTGTGTGGGACCTTGCTGGTCACCTTCCACTATTGTGAAAGATGGCTGTGTATTTACACTTCATTTCCTATCCTTTAATCAGTTATGGAAAGCTGTGTAGGACTTTCCCTCTTAATCCTTGCTATCTTCGCTTCTGCCAGAGCTTTGATTGGGGACCTTCTCAAAGGCTTTTTGGAAATCCAGATTCACTCCACGCTGAATCACTGTTTCCCACAAGCTTCCTAACTCTTCCAGTGACCTCTAAGAGGTTTGGGAGGCAGGCCTTGCCTCAACAAAAGACAAGTTGATTCTTCATGGATGTATCTCATGTATGGATGCATTCTAATCAGTATTTATAGCTTCAGTGATTGTGCCAGCTGTAGCGGTAGTGTTGTGCAATTCCCCGGGCCCTTGCCAGGAGTTTCCACCTGGTGCTTTTGCCGGCATTTCTGAGGGGCAGCAAGAGCGGCTGTGGATGGTGGCGAGCAGCTGGGAGACGGCTGCCTCTTCAGTCGCTACAGCTCGGGGCAGTGAGCCAAGTCCTGGGAAAGCCCTTTCCCCCCCCCAGCTATTTAATCTATGTGAAGCCCTGCTATTCCACTGTTGGGTTTTCCCCCCTCCCCTTTTAATCCTAAAAGCAAAAAGGCAGGGGGTTGAGGAGGCGAGCCTCTGTGCAGCCAGATCCATCTTCTCATTTTCTTCACTTCCTGTTGATGCAGGCGTAGGGGCTATTTTGAGGTGATGCGCAAAGGAGAGTAAATTGTATTCTTATTTTAGTTTGGAAAACTAACCATAGCTGCCTCAAGGATAGAAAGTTAAACCTCTTTTCAGGTACCATGTGGGTTTTATTTCCTTCATCTCCATTTCCTCTTGCATTTCATTGACAGAACATCATGGTTTGTTTTCAAACTGCAGTTCCTTAAGTATGTTAATGTTCTTGCATTTAGAAATGGTCTCTTGTATATAAATGTCATAATAGACTTGTCAGTACTGAAATGTAGCATCAAAAATCTTAATAAAGAAATTTGAGATCCTTAAGTGCTTTATTCCTTAAAAAAAATGACACTTACTAAGGTAGAATTTATGGGGCAGTCAGACTGTTCAAGAAAATAGCCAAAAATACTTCAGTGCATGAAGATGATTCTTGTTCTCTCTTTTGCATGGTTTACTGTGAAAAGAAAGATCAGAACCTTAGAATGGGATTGTCAGTACAGTCCAGAGAAGTTCTTGGGAGGGCTTTTCTTGCTGACTCATAATACAAAAATAAATCAGCATTTAATGAAAAAAGAAATTGCACATTCAAAGGCAATAAAAGGGCAGTAATTCTTGCATTGAGTGCTACTTTAGACTGTGGAGCTCATTGGCACATGGAAGTCTTCAAGAATTTATTGAGAGTCCAGAGAGACGGTGGAGCACAAGAGCCATCAGAAGTGTTGAGAATTTTAGAAGAGGTTCTTCCTCTGCATCAGAGTTTAAGGTCAGCCCAAAATACTGAGAATCAGAATGAAGGCTTGGAGAATGCTGAAATAAATATAGACAAGGAATATGAACCAGTTTGTTCTTGCCACATTAGATGGGGTGAGGAAATAACTTCTCATAAACACCGTGCTTCTGCAGTGCTTGTACCTCCAAGAAATATAAATGTCAGTCAGTTGGTACTGAGAAGGAAAATAACCAGCTACATGAATACCCATATGTTCGCTATAAGCCAGAGCCAGCTTTTCAGGACAAAACATTCATAGATTCACTGATACATAGATAGGATGCACTGCTCAGCTGTTGTAAGCATGGCTCATTCTCATAAGGCTATTTTCCAGGAGGAAATCCTGGCCTTCTTTCAGTTAGACAAGTGCAGCATCTCCCCTTTGCACAGGACCGCAAACTATGTACAATTAAAATCGCTGCAAGCTTTGCTTACTTGCTTTACTGTATGTTTCTAATCAAGAGGGACAGTTATCATCTCTCAGGTGGAATTCAAGACTTCATATTAGTTCTGAGCAGTCTGACATACAAAAACAAACAAGAACTGTGTAAACTTCATGAACGTTTTAATAACTCTGATTTGTGCATGTTTTGGCAAAAGGTACAGACTCAAAGGAAGCAAGAAAATACAGTATTTGGGGTTCCCCACCTCACACCATGGGTATGTGTTTTTCCTCACAGCAGCCTGAGCTTAGGGAGGAGGAAGATTTCGGCCTAAACACCAAATTTTCTTGGCATTGCTAAAGAGGCTGTCAGAGCAGATGTGTCTGCATCCTGTGACACAATTCAGAAGAATACTGGTGATCCCTCGCAGCTTAGTTCTTGCAGTGTTTCATGCTGAAAGCCTTTGATTCTTGTACTAACATAGCTGCAGTGGATTAAGGAACATTTAACAGAGGAGAAATTTTACCAGCTCATTCTGTGTCACCTCAGTGGGACTGAAACATCAGATGTACCTCACTTTCCTCCCAGTTCCCTTTCACGTTGCATCACACCTCCTCCGCGTGAGTGATACCATTGCCTTCTGCTCGTGTAACGGTGGAGGTAAGCAGAACACAATTGAGTTGATGACTTTAATGAATTGTCATTGCGGTACAACACAGGTTCCGGGTTGACCAATGTTAAAACAGAAGAAATATCTGAAGTGAAGATGGATGCGGAGTTCCGGCATGACTCAGGATATGAAGTTCATCATCAAAAGCTGGTGAGTGAACAAACAGTGCTTTCCACGCGTGTGTTTTGAGTTCCTGATTCAATCTTGAACTAGAGGGTCAATTATGGCCATGTTTCCCTCGAGTAATGTGGATGCTGAAAGTGCTAAAAAAAAGTTTTCACATGAACAGATCATGATTTTTCTGGTTCTCTTTTAAATGAGAGTAAACCTGGAATAATTTCAGCAGAGAGGGTGGAGAGCCATTAAGTCTCACAAGAGGAAATTCTGATAGTTCCTGCCCTCGTACTGCCATGTGACTGGATGTGGTCATATGGGCAATACTTGTCCCACGGTCCATCTGTCATGGCCACATAATGTCATGGCCACATAACTAAAGAGAAGGGATACAGAGGGAAGAAAATGCTAAGTAAGTTCAAAAAAAGAAAAAGTTTGATGGAGACACGCAGCATGGTGCAGCAAGAAATAGAGTGACACCATTTCAGGAATAGATTCCTTTTCTGTCGAAACAGATGGTGGTGATGCATGAAGGAGGCTGAACTCCATGGAGCATAACCTTTCACAAGATTGCCTGCTTGGGATAAGAGGAGATTCTGTACCAGCCTTAGTTTTAATTTGTACTTGGCTGTATCTGTGTTTTGTTCCTTAAGACATATTAAATTATGAACAGGTGAAGGGCAGGTAAGAGCAAAATGTTGTTCCCCACTTGAACTGTGCTGCTTATGAACACAAAAATAACAACCAAAAGCAGTGTAAGTAAGAACAAGCATCTTCTAAAAGCTTTTTTCAGTCCCTTAATAAGTAATGAAGAACCCATAAGGCGGTGTTGACTATAAACCTTTTCTGCTTCCTCTTTTGTAAAGGTGTATTACATGATGAGATTTCGGTTCCGTGACTTTCAATATCCTGATA